>NW_026914148.1:155000-710000 GCF_034315485.1 Pezoporus occidentalis | reverse complement strand
TTAATTCTGCTATTATATACACAATTCTGTATGCAATGCATTAGAATGTAATATCAAGAGCTAACAGGGTATAGCTATGGCAAACCGGGGGTTTCTACTGTTTCACAAGCTTTACAGGTTTGTAAAACAGTCCATTCCCTGTCTTTTCTAAGGTTACACCAAGGAAAACCAGCCTCACAGGGACTGTAAGGGTAACAAGGATAAGAATCATATTTTTATGTGAGAACAGGCTGCTGTGTATTAGGTCCTTGTGGTTAAAGAAGGAGAATGACTAGCTTGGAGCTGAGAAAAGGTCCATCCCGTGTGGGTTTCCCAGAAAGGCAGAGTTGGCAAGCAGCAGCCTCTACCTACCTTTCACACCATTATCCCTTGAGTATGAGATTAGTAGAAAGCCTTCTGAGATCCACCTTGAAGAGTTTCTTGATTCTAGTGCCCTCTTGAAGGTTTTCTGTGAGAAGGCAGTGAGGCCTTTATTCTGCCAGAGTACAGACCTTTTATGCCAAAAGAACTTTCAATAAAAATTAAAATAGGAATAAAAAGAGAGATTTGCCTACAAAGAATCAAGGAAGCATTGTGTTTATGCTGAGAAAATGCATTCTATCCTTTTTATTTTTTAAAAAAGTAACGAACACAAATGGCTATTAAAGATTCTGAAACAATTAAAAAGTTTAACTAAGCGCTTGAGAGTACTGTGCAACTAGCCGGGAATCTATTTCACTATGAACTAAAATGCAGTCTGTAAACTGCACTTTATGCTGCGTGTGCATATATACGCACATATATATATGTATACATACACACATACACGTGTATGCATGCGTCCTATATTTGTATGAACAGTTCATGCACTTTGTGTTGTTAATTTGTGTGGAAGGATGCTTTTACATTTGAACTAATTGCCACTTTATTTGAACTAATTCCATAAAACGTTTCTTAAACCAAAATCGGATTAAATCTCCACATTTAAAAAATACTCTGTTGTTTGGACTTTAAAAGGTTATAGACTGCTGACTGCAGGGATTGCAGCTGATGTTCAATAACATTTGAAGCTTCGAAGCTAGGATTTAAATTTCCTTTCTCTGTTTCTCCCTTAGAAGCTACTTGCTGTTCAGCTGCTAATGCATTTCCAACAGAAATTTTGTAAATTATATTGGGCAACGTTCTCAGTGAGAATAGATTGTGTAAGTAACAGTAATGGCTTCCTCCTGCTGCTTCTGGCAATGTGGATATTCCTCCCTCATTTAAATTTCTTCAGCCAGATAGCTCTTCAAGGTTCAAAATAGTAGTTACTCAGCCACTAAATTCATGGAGAATAATCTGGGAAACAGAACTGGTGAGAAGGGGTTTTAAATCAGTTGTTGCTTATCACAGATTTTCATTTCTAACAAGAAAAGTCTTGTGTAAACCAGGTTTTTCATAAAGGATTTTTTGGTACTATGTTCTCTATTCTGAATCTTTATTAGAATTCCTTTTTTCCTTCACTATACTCTGGAAAACATAAGATTCTTTACATCTTGGGTGAAGAAATGTTCTGCTGTAGTGAACATTATCATTCCTGAATTTTAAGGTTTCAGGGAGTGCTCCTTTCTTCTTACCTCTTTTGACTGTACATTGTGCTAGCCCTGAGTTGAGGGCAGGAATCCATAGGTAATAACCACTGCTTTCTCAGTGGTTTCACCGAGAGCAGATTGATGGGGCAGAGCATGGTTTGGGCCTGGCCACACAAGAAAGCTTTTGCAGGATGCTATTTGGTCTGAACTTAATTAGAGGGAAGGCTTGGGACTTAAGCTAAGAAAAAACCCAAAATGATTTAACCACTATCATGGAAATAAAAATGGAAAATGCAAGTTTTACTTCAGTGAGAGTAATAGGGAGCTCTCAGAATTTACTTTGGTTTTATCAATGCTAACTCTGTTATTGAGACATAAAAATGAATTCTTCTGCCTCTTAGCTCACGCAATGCAAAGTTCAGATATTTGCTGCCATGGACCTGTTTCCTGTTACTGGGCTTTGCTTAAGCGTGTCTCTGTAAAATGTGTATTTGAAAAGCTTTAACATGCATTTTGGCAAGCTTTAGTTACCTTCTTATTGTAGAAACTAATGTAACATTAGGTACTATGTTAAAAGATAATTTTTGATCAGTTGCATGTTGACTTTTAAAAATTTCAAAGTGATCAGAAGTCTGATTTAATTAATACTGGATAATGCTCTGAGATATTGATTGATAGTCACTGAGGTTAAGATAAATGAGGACAATAAATTGCTAGACTTGCTGTGTTTTCTGTCATTTTCAGCAAGAACAACACAAATGCTTGCAGTTGTTTTGCTTCAGTTCTGACATGTTAAAATATTGGTTAGCCTGATGGCTCTAGATAGCTGAAGTGTCACTCTACAAAAGTATACATGTAAATCAGCCTCAAGTCTGGATTTTGAAATGGCACTCCTTGTGGTACAAGCTGGAGAAGTTGATTTAGACACAGAGAGCAGCTTTCCTTTTGCTTCCAAAGAAAGTGCAATGCTGGGATATGTGGGAAGGGAGCTAAGAACGGGAATAAAAGCAATTCTATGCCAAGTGTTTAGTTTTTGTAACTTTCCATCACAAAAACTGTCTTACCTAACCCTACTTTTTAATATGATGTTCAAACTTGGCTACATATTTTGTATGTGTTTAATATCAGTGACTATTATAGGGATTTATGCGCAACCATCAAGAGAAATGGAGCTCCTCTAAATTCTTTGACTCATCTGATGGGGAATCAAATCACATAACTAGAGTACAAAGCTTTAGTGCCGGCATAGTTTTTATGTATATACATACATACATACACACACAAATGGAGTCTCTGTTTTGCTTTTATGCTTCTTCACCTGTGCTAGTCTGACTACCTTGTATGTGTGTTTGTAAATTAAAACTGAGGTGTTTCAAAATGAGGTTGTAATACATTTGCAAAATTAGACCAGTAAGTGTAAAATATATTTAAGCAAAAGTCATGTGAAAACCTTAATGCAGGTGTGGGTATATAGTTAATTTAACAAAGTCGCTTTTTCACAGTTTCTTGGAGAAAATGACACATGAATTATTGATGTATGCCAATTTAACCACAATTTTCAATTCTTGGTGCATATAATGTTTTTGCTTTTTTCATACTATATTCATATTTTACAAAAACTATTTCTTGAAGAAAAACATCTTCTATGTAAATGTCTTGAATTAGAGTTTCTTTGGTTGTAACAGTATCAGTGTATGAAAGTTCTTCTAAGGGATGAGGACTATGGACAGCCAAGTTTTAAAATGTTTTCCCTATTCCTAGCTTGAAATGCCAGATTTTTGCTTAACACAGAGGAACAAACAGCCCCCACTCTTAATATGGACTGAATCTTGCATCTCTCTCAGGAGCTGCATGTTTATGCGTTTAAAAAACAAATCTCTAAGTGTCAAGAAAAAGCCATAGAGATCTGTAAAGACATTTTGGTGTTAAAATTAGAAGTGTGACAATATAAATGAATCTAGCCAGGTGCTGACTGGCTCTCAGCCCTTAGTGCAGTATTTCTGGTGTGAGCTTGACTTTGGTGTGTAAGCAGACCAAGGCATTGACTTCCACATGAAAGGAATTTCTCTTAGAACCCTGATGGCTCAGATGAGGGACTGCATGCCCTCATATAGTTAGTAAGTTAAACGGTATTGCATGGAACACAAGGTATTTTTCTACCTACATATTGGAAGAGTCACACAGTATTCATGTTGATGCAATTTTTACTGACAGTGGAGAGCTTTGAGGTAGCTTCATGCAGAATGTGCCACTTTATCTAAGTTGCTTCATACTGTCATGGACTTTTAAGGGAAGGCTGTAAGTTAAGACCAAGTTCATGGAGCACTCAGTTCAGAAAGCTGTTTCTTTGGCATGAGCATGCAGGTGACGAGGCTACTGCAGCTAGTAGGAAGATGGAGAGAGGTAGTGTCGTGGTTTAACCCCAGCCATCAACTAAGCACCACGCAGCTGCTCATTCGCTCTCCCCCAGTGGGATGGGAGAGAGCATCAGAAGAGTAAAAGTGAAAAAACTCGTGGTTTGAGAAAAGGACAGTTTAATAGGCAAGGCAAAAGCCATACATGCAAGCAAAGCAAAACAAGGAATTCATTCACCACTTCCCTTTGGCAGGCAGGTGTTCAGTCATCCCTAGGAAAGCAGGGCTGTAGCGTGCGTAACGGTTATTTGAGAAGACAAACACCACCACTCTGAATGTTGCCCCCTTCCTTCTTCTTCCTCCAGCTTTATATGCTGAGCATGATGTTGTATGGCATGAAATATTGCTTGGGTCAGTTGAGATCTGGTGTCCTGGCTGTGTCCACTTGCAGCTTCTTGTGCACCCTCAGCCTACTCACTGGTGGAGTGGTGTGAAAGCAGAAAAGGCCTTGACTCTACGTAAAGCCCTCCTCAGAAATAACAAAGCCATCTCTGTGTTATCAGCACTGTTTTCAACACAAATACAAAACACAGCCCCGTAGGAGCTACTGTGAAGAAAATGAACCCTGTTCTACCCGAAATCAGCACAGGTAGTTATATCTTGTGTGCTAATTTATTGCTTATTTAATCTTAGTTAAAGCTGAAAAGTGTTAGCACTCACTTGAATTAAAAGGAATCTGTTTGTTCCAAAGCCTGTTTTCTTTGTTTGGTGCAATCTAGACAATCCAGTCCTCAAAAGAAAAGATAAAAACTGTATTCATGTTGTTCTGTGCATGACCAAGTGAGTGTAATTTCTTTTAAAGGGATATGTAAAAATCTGTGTGTCTGGCTGTGCATAACTTAGATGTATGTCATATTATTTGATTAGCAGTTTTTATGACAGTGTAACACTTAACTGCACAGTGTTTTGGAAGTCTTCTGCTAATTTGGTTTGTTTCTCATGCTTAAATCACAGGAACTCATAGGATTTGGTTATAGCAGTGGAGAGGTTCTATTTAAATGTGTATGAAATCAAAATCACTAGGCAGAGGTAAACATCTTTAAAAACAAAAGATAAGGAGCGAGAGGGTAGGGGGGGTCATGGTACTGGAGAAATGGATGTGGTGAAGATGCTGTTGTGAATGAAAAATACTAGAAAAAGGAAAAGACTAGTCTTCACTCTGTAACAAGAGGGTTTTTGATTAGAAAAGGTGACTCAAAATAATTTAAAATTCCGGTGTTGGTAAAGGGACTTTTGCTTTATTCAAATGAACCTATAAGTAGTTTTGAGATTGATCTCTAATGGTTTCATGTAGAAGTGGCTGCCACTGCTGCTTGCTCTTTAGCTGGATTTTTTGTAAGTATCTTGTTTTGGTGTATTAAAAACACATAAGCACTGTTTTAGTCAACTCAAAGTGAATAATAGAAAGGTTTTACTTTTTTAAGATCCCAGTAAAAATTTGGTTTAAACTTTTTCGATTCTCTGTTTCAGAACAAGTGATAAATTATGGCTAGCAATCATTCTGTCCCACCCCACCTGCTCATTCACTTCTTTTTAAGAAGACTGTAGATAGCAAGACATCACAACTGAAGTGTTTTCTCCCTTTCTTTCCTCCACTCCAAATGCTTGTATTGTCACCTCTGAAGCAGTTACACATTTGAGAAGCTATTTTTGCTTATTGTGCTGTTTGTGTTGAGGCTATCCTGCTCAGAGATACTACTTTTGAATAATTGTGCGACTTACAGTAGGGATTTTAGTATGTCCCAACAACAAATCCTGAAGTATTCCATGTATTCTTGCTGAAAACTTGTGTATGTATAGCTATTAATCCTGGTTTTTTTTTTTTTAGCCTTTGTAGACTTTCAAAAGCTTTTTTTACACTCCATTAGGCAATTATAGAAAAGGATTAATGCTTTTCTTGAAGCTATGCATTTGGTTTTGGTCTTATGTCAATATGAAGCTCAAGGAAATAGGCTGTTGTTTATAGTTTTAAGGCAGGGAGGATTAAATAATGACATTCTTATTAAATGTTTGATAAATTAAATGCAGTAATGAATTTTCTTTTGTTCTTACCTATGCAGCACAATTGTAATGTATTAACTTGTCAAATAGATTTATACACCTTAATAATTGTAACTAAAACTTTTCAAGAATCAGAGTGTTACCTTGATGAAGTTAAATATTAGTTCCTTACAGCTTCCTTTGCCCATGTTAGAAGAGCTCCTAAAAAAAAGAATTTGTGGTGGCAAATGCCTTGACAAAGGTGCCTGTGGAAAGAGATTCAGTGCCTCCTGTTCCTGTGCATATATATATGGTGTGATCCAAGAGGACTGGATCTGTAGAACAGAATTGGATGGTTACCAGTGACGTGATCCCTGCAACACGGTGTTATTTCGTCATATTATTGTGTGACTACTAGGAATGAATACCCATTAGTGGCTGGAGCTCATTAGGGGCATTCCTAAAGCATGTCTTTATTTGGTTTTATCCCATTTTTCATCTTTAAGCCTGTTTCGTGATTGTTCAAAAAAAGGTAAATGGGGATGATTCACCTCAGAAGCAACACTTGATCTAAGCTGCAGCTTCTTATGTAGGAGGTTATACAAGATGATTGATATCATCCTTTTGGTCTTTATTATGTGGATTTTTTTTTATTTTATTTTATTATTATTAGTTTGTATGACTGTCATGTAGAAAGCATCAGTTTTTGAAAGAGTCTAGGTAAAGTCAGACACGCTGTATCTGTCTGACAGAAAGGGAAGTGGAGGTAGTAATGAGGAATAAAAGCAATCCCAGCCTCTGCTTATAGCTCTATGTGTGGACAGATAGATGACCTCAGATTGTTGCCATGTCCCAGAACTGTCCTGAGGTACCACAAAGTTTTGTTTTCTCTCATCTTTTTTTCTACTGAGTTTTGGTCTCTAAAACTCCTTTATATCAACTCCCCCCACCCCTTTTCCTTTTTTCCTTTTCTCAACTTCTTTTTTTTCTTTCCCCCACCCTGCCATCTCTCCCCTCTTTGTTGTTTAACCACAGCTAAAAAGCAGTTTGCCCCGTATGACAGTTGTGCAATTTACAAGGGCTAAATATCCCCTATATTTTACTTTGTGTGCTTAAAAATAACCATGAGTATCAAAAGAACTGTCATACAGAAACATTAGGCCTTACAAACAAAGTAAGGTACTCTTCCTTACTCTGAGTCCAGTTATACCTGCTCCTTGCTGCTATGTTGGAAAAGCACCCTTTAGTGTGGGAACAGTTTACACTGTTGGAAGGTATTTTCCCATCAGCATTATCATACTGCACCCACGGACAATGGAAGATGAGCCAACAAAAGCTGTCTTCTCTCTGAACAGCTGCAAACACAAAAAAGACTTTATGGGCCTAGGAGTGTCAGCAAGGGGATGTAGGCTTACGATGGAGCAATACTGTCATTGTGCATTAGGAGTGCATTGAAACTGATACATTATTTTTAATGATTCTTACATATACAATTTCTTGTTGAGAAAAACTCTTATGTAAATTTAGACTATGCTTTCATTTGTTTCTATTACGGGCTAAAAAGAAAAAGAATAAGCAGCCCAAAAATCTGCTGAATGAAACATGGGTATTTTCAAGACACAGGGATTTTAGCAAGGAGGGTCATGGGGAAGACAAGAGTACCTCTTTTTCTGGAGATGTTACATTCCTCTCTCTCTAGTCAAATCTTGGCAGCACACTTGCTTTCTATTCAAGGAAAATTCTGAACCAATAGTATTTGTATACATATTTGGTGCTACTTTAATTTTTTTAAAGCAATAGCTGATGTGGTTTTTAGTGGTGACTGAACTTTCCAAAATTATTTAAGCTGTATAGCAGTCCTGGTTTTAATTTTTAAGTCCAGTGGGGCTTAGGCTCTTAATGAGCCTGAATGCTGCTTAGATATCCAGACGCATTTTCATCCAGTTAAGAAAGCTTCTTCATTAATTTCATAACCCAGGTGTTATTTACATGTGTGTATGTGAAACAGATACTGATTGTCCTGGTTTAAGCCACGCAGACGCTCGCTTACTCCCCGCCCCTTTTTTCCTCCCCCTGCTCCTGAAGGGATGGGGAGGAGAATCAAAAGGTTGTAACTCCCACGAGTTGAGATAAGAACAGTCCAGTAACTAAGGTATAACACAAATCACTGCTGCTACCACCGACAATAATAACGGTAAGGGAAATAACAAAGGGAAAGAATACAACCAATCACCACCCACTGACCGATACCCAGCCTGACTGGAGCAGTGATCTAGCCCTTCTGGGTAACTGCCCCCAGTTTATATCCTGGGCATGACGTGCTGTGGTATGGAATACCTCTTTGGCTAGTTTGAGTGAGGTGTCCTGTCTCTGCTTCTTCCTGGCTTCCTCTCCTTCCTGTCAGAGCATGAGACTCAGAAAGTCTCTCATGGTCAGAGTAAACATTACTTAGCAACAACTAAAACCATCATTGTTATCAGCGTTGTTCCCAGGATGAAAGTCAAAAACACAGCACTGCAACAGCTACTAAGAGGGAGAAAAATGACTGCTACTGCTGAACCCAGGACAGTGGGATATATTCCAGGCAATGCAGACTAAATTCCAGGAATCTTTCCTGTATAGGGATGTGCCTTCACCAGTGTTATAGCCTTGCTATGCAGATGGTGATAAAAGCACTTGTTAGAGAAACAAAAGGCATGCTTTCAAAATGGCTCAGGTTGAGGAGTACATGAAGTCCATGTTTTGCACTACCACTTTGAGTTTTGTAGGCTATTTGTACACATGATGAATGGCAGCTTGCTCTTTGATGTTCTGAGCCGGTTGTCTGAACCTAAGGGAATGACCTGAGGTGTGAAAGAGCTTTTGAAAATGAATCCCACTTCCACACTGATGCCCAATGCAGAACTAGAGGGAGGCATCTTGACGTAGGGAAGACATGGGATCTGAGACAGCCCAGTCTTTAACATTTGATGGCCACAAACTTAGGTGCCCTTCCGTTCTGTTTGCTGCTGTAAACCCATTCTCAGGAACTGTTTTGTGAACACGCCTACATTTCTTAGTATCCCTACATCTGTTAATTAGAGCTGTAACAAGTACATTTTTAGTGAGATTAGAATGCAGAAGAATGGTCTAAAATTTTGTGAAATCTATTGGTTATCAGATATGTAAGCTATGCTGCATGGGAACACATTTTCAAATTGTTCCTTTAAGTCGAACAGTCTGATGTAATAATAGGAAGGTTTTGATGGTGGGAGCTTTCTTTTATAATTACATTTACTCTTTCAATTACCATATTCGTTTCTTATTAATATAGGATTTCAAGGCCTTGTATTTTTGAAAGGGAAAAGGTTAGAATTATGGGCTAGCAGCTGGTTTTGATAGGGCGCAGTGAGCAATTTAATGCTTACCAAACATTTGAAATTGCTTTTCAGTTTCTGAAATCACTTTGCAGCTCTTCAGCTATTTTTTGGCTGGCTGCTCTTTATCATATTAATATAATACTGTGCAGGAAAATATTGTATCTAAGTGTTATGATGAAATCAAGCTGTTATGCTGCATGTGTGTGGTACAGAGTATATTTTTAGTGCTTTTTAGACTATAATTATGTGTGTTTTGGTGCCTTTCAGAAGCTATCTTTCAAGGGAAGAAGTTATGGTTATTTTTGCTGTGCATTCTACAGCCTTATTACGCCTCATTTAACTGAAGTAAGCCTCATTTTAGCATTGATTGAAGGTAATATTCAGTAAAAACTAGTGATTTTTTTTTTACATGTTACTTTGGACAGTCCAGTTGACTGCTGGACTGAGCATCCATGAATCTTTAAGTTTCTATCACACCACATGTGCATTCTTCTGCCAGGACCAGAGATACAATTCCAGATGTTTTAACAACATGAAAAGCCAGTCAGCTGTAGAATTATTTGTAGCTGGTATTCCTGAGAGCACTACCAATAGTGTGCTGCAGAGTTCTTGAAGCTTTCAGCTGTTAGTATAATTAAAAAAAAAAAAAAAAAGGAAAGAAATTATGTTCTATCTAATCTCCAAACCAAATCTTAAGAGAAGGGAACTGTTTTAAATTATGCTTGTGTAGCTATAATTTCTCTAAGTAAATAATCACAGAAAGAGAAGGAAATCTGTTACAAATTCTGGTAAAGGATTTAACTTTGTTTAGTCACCTCAATCAGATGATATAAATCAGGTAAAAAAGCATGCAATTCTTTATTATGTGGCTGGAATCATTGTCTGTTCCCTCCAGTACCTTCTGGTAATTTTTTTTTTCTCCCCCTTTTTTTTTTCCATTTTTATATACAAAACATACTAGCTCAAAAAAAAAAAAAGTCTACAAATGATTAAAACTAATATATATAATCTCAATCATTTACTTCTGCTTACTCTTCTGGGCTGTTCACATAGTGATTTTTCTGTTGTAGTTTTCTTCTTGTCTGGTAATGAGCTAGATCCCTTGCCAGGACTTTGCATTTGTTGCTTGTATTCAAAAAATAAATATTTCAGGTTTGATAATAAAACTGGCTCTTTTTCAGTACTTTTAAATTATTATTACTGAGGAAGGCTGTGGAATTGTTCCTTGCAATCTTCAACCTGTTCAGTGTAACAAAATTGATTATTTTACTTTTGAATCCAGCAGGTCTTTTATTTTGTGAAAGCCTAGCAAAAGCTCATTGATTTACACCAGAGTTGGTTTCCTGTTTTCTTCAGTCAATACTGTCACATAATAAAAATCTTGACTTAACCAGGCAGTTTCTGCTGTTTAGTGTCTGCTGCTACTGAATACAACCCTACAGCTTCGATTTAAATAAGAATATCTTTTTCTTCATAACTTAGAATTTGATCACTGTATGTCACCTTGGATGTATCAGAGAATCAACAGGAATACTAATCAGTTTTTTCAGTTCAGGATAGTTTTGCCTTGGCAATTTTATGACAGAAGTCACTATTGCTGTTTTAATTTTTACTGCATTTTAAAAATACTCGCTTAAGGGACAGAAATTAACTAATAACATACAAAATATCAACAAATCATAGATTTTGAGAGACGTTCAGATGGCCTAAATCTAAGCCATGGTGTATTTAGCGTTAATATTTTGTTTGCTTGCTGCCTTTAGAGGCCTAAAATCAAACAATAGAAAGCACTTGACACAAAGTAGGTGGAATTTTGTTTGTCTCTGGTTGAGCTTCCCAGTTTCACTGAATTTGTTTGAACTTCGAGGTCACTGTGAAAAGTTCTCTGCAAGTGTCGTGGGCTGAACACTGAAGAAGGAATAATTAACTGCTTTAAGAATGATGCACAGTGGAATTATTAGAGCAGCATTGTTGTACTCATTAAGCTTAGCCATTCCAGAGGAGCAGAGAAAATCTAACTGCTTTGTCACCTCCTCACAAAAAACTGCACTCAGTCCCCAGCTAGGAACTGAGCAAGCATGTTTAACTAATTTGAAAGAAGCAGATTTTTGGGGAAGTATGCTACTTTTAGGAAAACAGCATTAGGCTAGACCTATGGACCTCCTTGAAAGATGGAATGACTTGTTAGTCCACTATAAAATTCCTACTGAGATCACCAAGTACAGCAGTGGGAGAATGTCATGTGTAATGTGAATGAATTTGACTTCAAGGTCCAGGTAAATGAGCTCTAATATTTCCAGTTTTGGATTAAGAGAATACTTATTTTCCTCTTTGCTGAAATTTGCTCTTTCAGGATACCTGAATCTCTGATGCATGAAATTATTCAGACAATTGGATTTGTCTATAGTCAGCAATTTTTCATTTTTAATAGATTATATTCAAATGTAAATTAATAAATTACATACCATGAACCCTGTTCTGTTTTTTCAGTTACAATCTTGCCTCGTAGAGTTTTATTTCTTACATGTAATGGTAGTACTAGAGACTTTGATCCAGCTTTTCTCACTTGACGTGTTTAAAGCATGTAAAATTCCACCTTTTCCAAGAGGTGATGGGGTTCACCCGTTTCATTTGAAGTCTGACCATTCTGACAGCATGAGCACAGGAGTGCAGTTTCAGGTGTTCTCATTACTACATATTCATTCATGAGCAACGCAAAAAAACCCTTGAGAAATATGCGTATCAATGATTAATTTACCACCCATGTAACGTCATTAGTGCAAACACTGCCTTTATTCAAAGTTGTAGCAATTTCAAAGGGTCTGTTATCAGAACAGCTGTGGCTCAGGTTCAGCAAATATGTGGAATTATACAGTGCTCAGGGTCCTAAAGTCTGCAGAGTGTTATATCCATTTTACATGAAGTAGAACAAAACCATCTAAAAATTGGTTCTTTCAGTTTTCTCTGTTACGTTTTAGACCAATTTCCCTTAGAATAAAGTGGGATGATTACTGATTTCTGGTTCAAAATTCTCTGTGATAGATGTACAGAGAGCTTTGGTCTTATTAAAATTATAAGAAAGAAATTAATGTTCTCTGCATTCTTTGTTTTTCTGGTTGTGGGTATGTAATGTAGAGATATAATTATGAGAATATGTGCAAATATAGGTGGCTACCAATGATCACATGAAATAGTTTTTGCACAGGAGCAATGGAAAGATCAGAAATGAAGTGCTGACTCTAGAACAATGATTATTACTAGCTAGAACTAATAAGCAGTATTTGAAACAGGGCTATGAACGAGTTTGAAGATTCAAAGATAGATCATACTTTTTTTTCTTGTCTTCAGAGAACCTCATGCAAATGCATATATCTTGCAGTGAGATGTTATTTCCAGAATAGACAGAATGATAAAGGACAGAGGAACCATAATGTTAGCTTAGCTTGTGGATGGTGAGGGGACTCTGCAGGACTTGTGCAAAAGTTGAATATGTGTTAGAGCAATAGGGATCTAAGTTTTCAAATAAAATTAGCATGCATGGTAAGCTCTTTTTTAAACTTTTAGCTTTATCATGTTTATCTGTTCATGTTTCTTGAGAGTTTCCAAGTCTATCTTTATTCCAATTTTCATTTTGTCCTGAAAATGTATTTATTAAAATTGAGAAACAATCCTATCTAGAATTTCCATCAATAGAGGATGAACAAGAAGGTAGTCATAAACTGATCACGATACACGATGCCCTTGCCCATGTGGTGACAATGTTTAGATAAACGTAATTCATAAAAGATTAAAGAACTGACTTTTCAAGCACTTTTAACATTTTTGGCTAGATGAATGAGTAATTGAGTGTCATCATATGGTTAAGACTTTCAAACTGTACAGTAATTGAGATATTCTGATGTTGACTGTATCTTCAAAAGTATGGAAACCAAATGTGAGCCTCACTGCTATGATCTAATTACATCCTCTTTCTCAGATGGTTTCTTTAATAACTTAAAGTTTATTGATGCATTCCTCATATGCTGCAATGCTTGTACGTGTAGGTTGAGTGTCTCAGTGCATTGTTTTGGTGGCGGCTTCACTTTATCTGGTTCCTTTCAAAGCTTTCTGTCCCTTTGGAGAACTTGCTAAAATAGTAAAGGAGAGAAATGCAGTGTGCTTATATTATTGATGTATCACAAGGGCCATAAAATGGGCTGTGGGGGTTTTGAATGTCCTGCCCGGCACAGCAGGACATTCCTACCTGAATAGTGCTAGCTGCTAGGTTGCAGCTAGAACCTCACCTCCTCTTGAATGATAGAAAAGGGAATGCACATTAGTAGCCTTTAAGAATCTGTAAACAAATTGCATATTTGCTTGAAAAATGTGAAAGCAATTATTGATTAAATGGCATTAGAGTGCCCTTGCCTTTAAAAGACTTTCAAAATACACGGCAATGCTCAAGAACAGTAATAGATTTTATATTTGTGACCTAAAAAAGTAGCAGCACCATGTAATTTAAAAGCAAATGGTTCCTGTAATTCTTGCTCACAAATTAAGATTTTCTTTTGTATCTTTTGCATATCTCTTAAATCATCTGTGATCAGCTTCTTTTTTCCCAAAAGGTAACTGAAATCTAGGATTTCCCTGAATATAAATCATTTGTCACATCATGCACAGCTTTGGTTGGTTCAAATTTCTCCTGTTATTTTACAAGTAGAGAGTAAATGAAACAATAAATATTTTGTCAGAAATCAATGCAGAATGTTACATTCTGCTACAGTGCTGATGGTTACCTACATTCTGGTTTGTGTAAAGTAAGGCTGATACAGCTCTCTTTTTCTAGAAATTATTTGTGTAAAAAGGGTGTCAGTAACTCTTTGGGTGACCTGCAGCAGAGGAAGACCTGTTGGTTGCAGCAACAGTATCTGACTGCTGAGTTTTATTTTCTATTGGCCAGAGCAAAGTACTTTCCTCCTCCCAGTTGAAGGTGTTTGTGTTTGCTGGTGAACTCAGTCTAGTGAAACTATCCATTTTTATGATTGTTTTGTTTACAACTGTACCGAGTATAAAGGATTTTCCTTTAATTTTATTTCAGGGTAAAATAGCTAATCTGTTTTGACATGCTATCTAAATGACACTCAAACTAGTATACAGACTAACTCATCCATAAGTCATTTCTTTTATACGCATGTACTGCTGCGTCCAAGAAAAAGAGTTATATTGGCTGCAAGAGTTTGAATAATAATGGTCATTAATATGGCGAATTGAGGGTCACCACATTCATCCCACATATCAAATCCCCTTTCAATGAGATCAGTTCCATCAGCTGTCAGATTCCATTAAATATATCCCCCAGACCTACTGACCAGCTGACAGTAGAGAAACTCAAAACCATACACCCACTATTAGCATTATAAAATGTGAAATCAGCTGGAAGGAATGATAGCAGAACTGAAAACAAAATAGATGAAAATCTATAATGCCCCTGTGTCTTCCTAAACAGAAAACCCTAAGAGTTAAAATGCCTCCATAAAACATGGAGGTAAAAACAAAGGTTGTCACATTGTTTTCTTCATAACCTATGATGATTCTTTTACCTTTTGTTAATGCAAGATTTGCATAAATGTTTCATGAGGTTAATACAATGCATAAACTGAGCACTTTATTAAGCAACATCTGTGCTGTTTTCTCAGATAATGCAATGTTGTTTCCAAGTCACTGAAATATAACCTATCATAAGGTTTTGGTTGTTAAAATACTTGTTTTGCAAGGGCTGTGATCACATATGACATTTTTAGCAGATGCCACAGTAATACAAAAGAATTCCTTGATTCCACAATATGTGTTTGCAAAGCACCCAGCAAGGAGTGGATAGTATTCCACTGAGCTGGTATAGTTCAGTACCATGCATAAGACATGAGAACCTCTTGTTGTGTGTCATCTTTCAGATAAAAATACCCTATATCAAAACTGCTGGCACAACTGCCCATGATAGTTTTATCAAGTGAGTTCTTGTCATTGTTGACAGTTTTTGACTTTGCCATAAAGTCACTTTATAGCATTTTTTTTAAAATTAAGAGTGGGAAATACTTTACACTGTGCAATTTTATCTTGATATTGGTGCCATATGGGAGTCTTGGGGGAAGGGGTGGGGGGAAGAAGTTATGAGACCAATAATTTTTAATGAAACTTGGCTTAGCTCTTGAAGCAGGTCATGCAGATAAAAAGTAGGCGCATGAATTCTGTAGCCATATTCTTTTTTTTTCTTTTTCCTGGCAAGGATTAAAGAAATGTAGTTTCAATTAAATCAGAGCATAATGGAGATATGTTTTATATTATTGATACTGCAAGCAATAATTTGGGCATTTTCTTTATTTTTTCATGCATTTGACTAACTCTTCACCAAGAAATATGAAAATTCTGGTCTTAAAAGTTTGTATTTATATCTGCATTCTCTCATGAAGCCCTCACTTTTTTGGTTACTAATTTGAAATAATTCCATGTTTTCATTGTGGGACATTCTCAAAATCCGAGTATGTAGGCCCTTATGATCCATAGATGTTTCATCTTTGGCTTAAAAGTTTAAAAATTATGTTTGAGGCAGGAAAATTGTATTTTTGGAAACTTTTAATGATATATTTGCAGCAATTACTTTGCCCTTAATAAAACTGTAAACCAGAGTTTATACTTCTCTGTCCATGCAAAATGTCTGTTGACCAGTGAGGGAGTAGAAGAAACTTTGACAAGCAGTCTCTGTGAGAGTAATTATGTTGATCAAGTATCCTAGCTAAATTCCAGGTTGGGTGATAATAGTCCAGGACCTGAATGGCTTCTTGTGTTTCCATTTGAGTAGATATGTTTATTTTCTGATCTATCTTGGATAATGTTCATTTGCTATTGAACAGTTGCCAGATCCTGCAACATGGAAGAGAGAAAGTTTCTCTGCTGTCGAAGTGCAGCTGCCTCAGCAAGCAAATGTACCAAGGTGCATAAAATGTTAGCAAGTTAGAATAAAACTGTGCAACTTTCTATGGCAAAACTTCTATTGAAGACCTTGGCTCAATAGCAGAAAGTAAAATGCTGTATCCATATGAAACAAGGGAGATTTAGGTAGTCATAATGACACCATTATGCCTTTAGAATTTGTCTAGAATACTATTGTTAACACATAGTTAGTTTCAGTGTGAACTTAGGATGCACAAAGAATACAAGATCAGACCCTATATAATGAAGGGATCATTTACACACATTATCTCCACAATGAAACGCTGTCACCCCTTTGGCGGAAAACACAGCTGCTTTTTAAAGCTGCTCTACTGTAATAAGTGTGTAACCAGAGCTGGTTGAAAAACATGAAAATGATTTTGTGAAACATTTTGAGCTTTCATAGTTGTTTCCATTTTGCAGGTTCACAATAGAGTATTTGTCCTCCAGGCTTTACACTTTTTTGTTCATTATTGTAACTTATTTTGAATTTTAAAAGATTATTTCATAGGAGGGATTTTCAAAAACATGTTTCAGTAAAAATATTATGATTTAAAAATTAATTTTAACTTTTCAGGATATTATTATTAAAACCAAGATGTGTTGCTAGTATATTTTATAAAAAGTAAATTAAAAATTAAAATAACTTGTCCAAAACTTCGGGTAAAAATATTGATTTAATTTTGGTTTTGATCTTCAGAAGTTGTTAGGGATTTCTTAAATCCTAGGACCGAACAGCCAGTAGTATTAATGTCATGTGTAGAAATCAAAGACACCAGAAACTGCTGATGGTTTAAGCATAAAGATGCCTTCTAGTCTGGATATAGGACTCAGAAAGCAGACTCATGGAAGAACACAGGAAAGTAATGTAACATTAAACATTGGAAGGTTCACATTTAGAATAGTCATGATTTTCCAGCCTCTCTGAGGATAATTTTTCTGGTTTTGTGGTTGGTTGTGTTTGTTTTTCCTTGTGTGTTATGTCATTAAATGCTATGCCTCAGTTGTGATGGTATTACCCGTTCAGCTGATCTAGATGTTGGCACACTTCTACCACTTGGAGCACTGCTTACATTTCCTAGCACATTTTGTTTGCCAGGAGTCTGGCCCTCCTAGCATGAGGGACATGTCAGAAGGGAACATTTAGATTGCCATCAAGTATGTGGACATTGTTCTTGCCTTTGCTTGGAAACTCTGTTCCATTGTAGTGACTCAATTTGCTAGGCCACTGGAATGGTTGATATTGTTGATAACTGGCCTCCTAACACTGGTCTTTTGTTCTAGTTTCTTGGTGTATACTATTTCTTTTTTTTTGGAGAGGTGGTTAAATTACACTAGACCTAGCGAACAGGTCTACAAATTCATCACAGCAGAAGAAAATGGTCCTGCTCTGTCCCTCTGCTGGTACTTCTGCCGTGTATTCCTGCTACTTATCTGAAATAATTTGGTTCATCAACCTGGCAAATTCAGCACCCAAGGGAAGTGATAGTTTTCTAAGGCCTCACAAGCTGTATTGACTTAGATGCAATTCAGGTGAGTGACAATAAAGGAAGGACTATGGAGGAAGAGGACCTATTCTCAGAAGCAGCCGGAAAATTAGTTCATAGGATCATGCAATTGTTTGCACTGGAAGGCACCTTAAAGGTGACCTAGTTCCAACCCCCTGCCACTGGCAGGGACACCTTCCCCAAGACCAAGTTGCTCCAAGCCCCGTCCAGCCTAGCCCTGAACAGTGCCGGGAATGGGGCAGCCACAGTTCCTCAAGGCAACCTGTTCCAGTGACTCACCACTCTCGCAGTGAGGAATTTCTTCCTTTCTACCTAACCTAAAAGTTCAGTTCAATGTGAAGCTGCTTCTTAAACACTTCATGTTTAGGTTTGGTGATAAACTGAAGAAGCTTATTTTTTTACATCCTTCTTGTAATTGGACTTCTGCTCTTGCATCGAGTAATACATCTCTGCAGAGTGAGTGCTTCTCTGGTGCATTTGATACACGTGTGAATCATGTCTGTTTCACGTTGAAATATATTTGTTGCTTCTTATAAGTTTATTTTCTCTCCATTGAGCTACATGTCTAGATAAATGCCAGTGCTGGAAGAACCAAAGAGGTAGCAGTGCATGACCAGCAGAAGGGGTGAGTTAGAAGTGACTGGGACTTTTGTAGTATCTGCTTAGGTAAACTGCAAACTCTTTTATGTGCGTGAATTTTGTTGTCATGCATTACTTTCAGGATCGAATCCTGGAGTAGCAAGTTGTGGGATCAGAACTGAGTTGTGGGGTTTTGGGTTTATTTTTTATTTTTTTACACACCTCAGAAAAATATTGTGGTGTGAATGTTTTGTGGGTGTTTTTTTGTGTGTGTGTGGTGGTGTTTTTTTTTTTTTTTTGGGGGGGGGATGTTGCGTTGTTTGGGTTTAGGGTTTTGGGGGAGGGGGGGGTGTTTTGGGGTTTTGTGTTTTTTTTTGGTGTTAGACACTATGAAAGGGATATTAAGAAGTCCTGAGCACTGACCTAGCCCTGCCTAAAGTGAATTTGAGCTTTAATATTGATTTCACTGAGAGTATGCTTAACACGGTAACAGTCCTAACTTATAAGATTCTCTGGCAAAGACGGGAGCCTGAAAACAATTTGGATTAATGGTTAGATAGATGGCTCTACATTACAAAGAGTTCTGTTTATGAAATAAACTGAAGGCTTTTTACAAAAGCGAAAACCTTTTGAGAACATTTCTCATTAACATTGCCTAATTGCAGCTCTTTGATCTCTAATTCCCCTGGCCTTTTCTCCTCCCCTCCTCACCCCATTAATGGATGCTCTGGCCTTTATTTTTGAAGAGAGGATGAGCCTGTTTCAGATACTCAGAGCTGGCTGTTGAACAGCCATCTATTGCAAACACACACAAACAGGACTCTAGTGAAGTCATTGCATTTGTAGATTGATTTCAGGCCATGCTTTCTGTAACAGACTATGAAGCTCCCCTTGGTGTGTATGTGTACCAGCAGTAACTGACACACAATGGACATGTGCTATCATATGTGTAAAAGTGTTTCTGGACTTTTGCTTCATTAATTAATCAACAGCATTGTCAAAATAAATACATTTTTACTTGAAATGTCTGTCTTTAGCAGAAAGCATTTACATTCTGGCATTTCTGTAAGAACAGATACAAACCAGCAAATACTATGGCAGTTATGTTATGCTGAAACGGATGACAGATAAAAAAGTAATTCTTGGTTCATCTTTGTAAGCTGTAGAGAGCCACTTACAAAGACACAGCCAAACACTTCCATAAATAAATCCCATGATAACAGATGACTCCTTAAAAACACTGCTAGCCTCATGCAACCTTGGTTTACACTTTCAAGTATTATCTTTCTTTCTCTCTGTGGAAAATGGGTCTATAAAATTAAAGGAGTGTTAATGTATTTTCTCTTTAAATCTGGGCCAAAGTCTAGTCGAAATTCGTGGGAAGCTTTTCAGAAGATTCAGTGGTCAAGACACTGTATCTGTTAAACCTCAATTGGAACATTAACTTCCTGAAATACAGTGGTTGCCTGAAAGAATCTTCATAACTGTAATTATTTTATGTAGTTTCTTTCATTTCCATTTCATGTCCACTCCTGCTTACCCCTTTCTTAACTCTATTAAACATTCCAGAGGAAACCTTTTAATCTAGTTTGAGGAAACACTTCAATTTGCATCAAGGGTCACATATGAAGATTAGAGGAAGTGTGACCTGCTTACTTACAATTTGTGAACAGTTCAGCTAAACTCCATTTCTGGATTTTAAAGGAAATTCTGCAATATAATAATTGCATCTATTCATGCTATTTGTAATTTCCAAGTGGTAAATCATCATCTGTAAGAAATGTTCTCAATCAAGGCAGAAAAAGACATGTAATTATGTCATTTATAATGAATTCTAAAGAAAACAAAGACTTTAAGAGGAAAAACTCTGGAGAAAACCGAGGAAGAAAATCCACCCAATAATACCAATTGCTCCTAAGATGATGCATAACTGATGAAAAAATTGCCTTTATTCTATGAAACTCAACATCGAATAATTCAGCAAGCGAACTGTCAAAACTCTGGAATCTTGACAAACAAGACCTGACTTATTGGATAAATTACATACACTTCTTCTTTTGTAAGCATCAATAATATGAACTTTTTGACAAATAGCTATCTCCTGGGTATGAGTTCTGAGGATTGTTGCTAATCTTCATCTTTTGAAGCATCCAAAGGCTTAAAAGCGTATGTCAATAACAGTGGCCTATGACCTTTGTGTGGAAGGTACCACAGTCTCTTTGTAATAGCTGAGTCTGTGATGTGAGATGATATGCACAAATGCTTAGAAGTCATAGAAGAACTCTTGCTGTGCAGGAATCTGTAGACTCAGGAAAGATGTTTTCGAACTGTAAGGCTTTTGAACAGCATGTATTGCCAGGCAGAATTGGGTTTAACCCATTTACATTAATGACAACTTTAACAAATAGCATCAATTGAAAAAACATATATCCTTAAAATAAAGTAAACAGGAAAAGAAAGACAAAATAAAATATCCTTGGTTTTCTACTGACATTCCTATCTGCTGTCTAGATTTACTGCAGATGGCATTAGTTTTAGTGCAACCAGCTTCTGTTTAAGCACTAATTGGCCTTTATTCTCATCTTGTAGATATTTATTAGGTCTTCTAATTCTTCTCTTATGCTAGTATAAATCAATATCTCAGTTGAAGACAATGTGGTTACATCATCATAAACCTGGTAAGGGAATAGTTTACTGGATGAGTGAGTACACAATAACAGCAGTAGCAGAAATGAAGGAGTGGGAACTCAGGGGTTAGCTTTTCTGTCTGCTGTGGATGTTAAGTATCTCACTTTATCCAGTTATGGTGTGCAGGGTATTATCAGGGCAGAAAGTCAAAAATCCCTCTGAGGTTGTCAGATGGACCTGCATATTTATATATGATAGTGAAATCAGGTCTTAAAAATCTCACTTTCTACTTCTGCTGCTAACATTGATTTCAAAGGCACACACAGCTCAGATAAAGAGTAAAGATGTAACTCTGCCTTCCCTGTAGTCCCTGGGACATCAGAAAGAAGCTACTTAAAGTAGTATAAACAAATTTGAGATTTGCTGTCCCTGAGAAAAGGGGTTGCGTCATACCTGTAAAGGAAAAAGAGAAAGCGAAGAAAGGGACACGTCTGAGGCTGAAAACTGGTGAAGCCAGGTGCCACTGGGTTTGAAAACTGCTGCTGAATAGGGCTCCCACAGATACCGGCAGGCTCCTCTCATATCCTGACTCTTCTGTTAACCGTATCAATAGCAAAACCAGTTTTGCAGGACAGAAGGCAGAGCAGATCATTGCTGCTACTTTACTGCCCCTTGTCAGTTTGGTGCTTTTGGCAGTGGCATGATTTGCCTATTGCTTATGGGCAAATATTATCCATGGAGTCAGGATTTTTCTCTGTGTTTGTGTTATCAAAGCATTATAAAATCTCTCTGGAAATAAAATAAAAAAACATAAATACGATTTCGGGATCCTCAAACTAACACAGCTCCAAAACTTATTCTTGTATTCTTAGCATTCTTGTCCTGACACTGCATGTAATTTTCTGTCATTTAGATTTCATCCGTTATGCTGGTTTGGTTTAAGTGCAGTTGTTATTTCTGGTAATCCAACATAATTCAAAATGGAAGATCACAACAAGAGAGAGAAAAAAAAAAACACCCAAACACCCTAAGCTCCCCAGTACCCCCTAAAATGACCCATGTAGGTTGATCCTATGTACTTCCAGTGTCTTTCTTGCCAGTGAATGCAAGCTCTTCAGGCCATCATCCAAGCCTGAATGACAGGAAAATGCTATCATTACTAATGCTGTGGCTGCTGTTTTCCTGATGTCCTAGTCCTGCCTATCAAAATAATTCATTCTGAAATATGGTCATAACCTTGTCACTTTTGCCTGATGTCCTGAGAAAACAATGCAGAGCCACCATAAGGAAAATAAACAGAAGCAGAATGAGTTGGAGGCAGTAGCTGTTCAGGTGACTGAATGTACTCTCAGTCCTGTCATAGCTCTGCTTCCTGCAGAATTACTGAGATGTGCTTTGCACAACACTTGTTACGCATCTGAGAGCTGGTAATTTTTGTTCCTTCTTTTCAGCTGCTAAATAGCATTAAAGGCAATTAAAGGGCAAACATAATGCTGTTGCTTTGTATAAGGAGATAAAAAGGGAGCGACCTTATGCAGCTGTGTCTGAAAGAGGGCAGAATGTAAGAGAGGAGTAGGGAGTGAACAGATTAAGAAAACATAACCTTGATCAGAGACTAAGGAATTTATAGATATATGCAGAAAGCAAAGAGAGGCTGTTGGTCTGAAACTTCACAAGCATCTTCTGCCCTCTTACGCAGTTTCTCCTTGGCAGAATAGGTTGATCATTAGATTGTTTTCCTTGCCTTTCCACAGGTATCCTGGTTGCCTCTCCACTGATAGTTGACAGAAAGGTATTGACTGGTAAAGAGAATGATTCCTTTAAGATACATATACCTCTTGTTGATGTAGTCAGAGGCCTTTGGAGCTGACTTGCAACTTTTAGATGGCTGTTATCTAAGCTGTTTCAGTTGGTGGTAAATAAAGTAGTGGCTAGTAGAAGTCTTAAATCCTCTTTTTTGCATATCTATGTATTAGCATAATTTGCAAGATGTCACTGGAGTGGTCGGTGTCCAAGCCTCGTCTGTGCAGTACAGGTGGAACACGTGCTCTGGCTGTTGTCTTGGCTTTTGCCTCAGTGGAACAGAAAGTCAGTTCAAGGTTAAAATTCTGCTATAACCAAAGGCAGCAGAGGACTACCTGAGAAGTGTCTTTCCTTTAGAGGAATAAATTTTCTATTAGAACTAAGTGGAAGTGTAGAATTAGAGAGACAAAAAGCAGAACTTCACAGAAAACTGAATGATTACTCCTCCAGAAAAAAAGTCAGAAATTTTTGAGACTGGGCCATTCTAGGGAAGGCAGTATGTCAGTAAATGGTAAATTATAATTCGGTGTCAAGAGTTCATAGATATGCTGCTATGCTAGTTCATCTGCCGTTAAATAGATTCTAACATGATTTTCTGTAAAGCTGGAGCCCTAAATACCTAAGCAGTTTGGTTCTACCCGCCACTCATAAATGAAGTATGTGGAAGGTCAGTAATATGACATTAAATGAGTGTGTTGCAGACAGTGTCTGACAGCAAGTCAGTGCTTCAATGAGATCAGAATTAGTGGGGATATAAGATTTTTTAAAACTGACAACTGCCAGAGGACAACTTCTCTTTCTATGCAATAACAATGGTGGAGTTCCCAAAGCATCTGGCTGATGTCTGCCTGTCCTGAAAATACAGCCATAAAAAGCTTTGGGCCAGGTGTGCAACTGCTTGTGGGTTGGTCATTGTTGAACTATCTGCAGCATATGCCAAGTGCAAGGGAATTTGAACTTAAGGATTTCCATTACAGGCACAAACTCCACTAAACAATACCAAAAGACTATCAGAGAATGCTTTTCAGCTTATTGTAACAGTTAAAGGGTGGTTGCAGGATTTACAGTTTATGAGATGTGGCTTACTTTGTGCTTCTCACTGGTCACCTTCAACTGATTGCTCAAGCCTGTGGGAAGGTAAACAGCCATATGAGCTGCTAGAAGGAGGTTCTCCTAAGCAAAGAGTTTCAGGACAAGGTATCACTTCCTTTTCTCTCCCTTCCCAATTTTTGTTCTTTTCATTAATATCTCTAAGCCTTGTAATGACAAACATTATTGAAACTTTGACCAAGCAATTTTTTATTACATTTTTTTGATCTGTACCCTTCATGTAAGTGAAAACAGTTGTACCTTCCATAGTTGTTAGCTTGCCAAGCACTTGGTATTGATGCTTTTAGCAATACTGCCAAAACCTTTTCTTTGCTGGATTCTCTTCATTTTGTATTATACACTAGTATTGCAGCTCCATGAGTCAGCTTCTGAGCAGCTTAAGATATAGTCTTAACAATAAAGGAAGACTTCAGTTCTAAGTGCTGCATATCGTTGCTTATTCAGTACTTCAAATTTCAGTAGAATTAAATCTCACTATATTCTGAGTTACTCATTTAAATTACTAATTCTTTTTCTCAATCATTTTCTGACAATCCGTATAATACTGTTTTTCCACAAATGGTGACAGCTTTTATGTATTTAAGACTATTACACATTAATTTAATCCTTCCCTTAATTTCTCAGGTACTTTTTCTAGCTCAGAAGTTACTGTAATAGATCCTTCTGGAGGATCTATAGTGTCACCAAGTACATATATCAGCAGCTTGGAGGTACTAGATCATTGAGGTCCTTGTGTGGTGTATTTGTGTGCTTTTGTTTCATTCATTGTGCTTTTAAGCACAGCTGGTCAGTCACTGGACTACAGATTCCTTTAGGTTAAATCATTATGGATGTTTATGTTCCTACACGTTAATATGTTTCTCAAACAAGTATGCTAGAAATAAATGTGGGAAATAGTACCATACACAGTGTCCAGCTTGAAAGGTCTAGCATAAAAGAACAGATGTAGCAGTTTAGAACCTAGAACCTAAGGATAATCAGGCTTAGCTCAATGACAAACTCATTTTCTCCCCATCTCCCTTTGACTCCCTTCTTCTGCCTTTCTGCCCATAAGCTTGTCAGTAACAATTGTTGTCGGACCAGCTCTCTGGGTGCTGGTTGCACGTACCCCTTGGTGCTGCTTTTGACCTGTGACTGTGCCTGTGATTTGTATATATATTCTCTGTTGTGCTGAAGCTGCCAGCCAATAGGGGCCTGTAATCTTATCTTCATGATTTTTATTGAGATCAGGCTTTAAATAGATGTCTACACCCCCTTTCCCTTCCTTCCTACTTCATCCAAATGTGTTGTGTTTTGTTTTGTTTTTAAGATCAGTAAGCTAGTTTTAAAACAGGTAAACTTCTATAGCCTATCTTAGAATTTTCATATTCTGTTTTCATGTTTCAATACTTAGCTTTTGCAGTTGTAGTAAGCTTGGCCATTTCATATGATACTTGTTTCCAGTTCTAGACTTTGATTAAAAAAAAAATAATTTATTACATTTGGCTTGCTTTTGATTTTTTTTTAAGTTGGGTGTTTTTGTTTGATTATGTTTGGTTTTTAGATCCTATTTACCAAAGCTAGGGTATGTTTTATGTATGAGGACCTGCTTCAACGTTTATCACAAGCAAACCACTGTGCTATTCCAAACATGATATATTTCACTTCAGTACTGCTGACTTCAGCTTACTAATTGCCTGACAGCATTTTCTTTGTTAAGCTTTAACTGTGATCATCACACTTTTGTTGTACTGACAGTAGAAATATTCAGTAACAGACGACCTAAACACATCATAAGCACAACTGTACTAATCTTTCATAATGGGTGTGCTTTTGGAATTATATGGAACACGTGCATATAATCATTGTCAGGAGCTACATGCATTCATGTCTCCAAAAGCATCAACTGAAAGCATTGTCTGACAAAGCATTCTCATTCTCAATGTGCATGACCTACAAAACAAAACAAAACAACTGAAAAAACAAATAAACAAAAAAAAACACAAAAAAAAACCAACCCCCCAAAAGCAACCCCCCTAAAAAACCCCAAACCAGCCCAACAACAAACACCAAAACCAACCAACCAGAGAACCCCTAGACCCATAAAGATACAGTTTTTTGTTTCATAGCCAATTGAAGCTGCTTGTTAAATCAGAATCAGCAGGATGGGCATATCACCTGCATATAACCTCGCTCAAACTAGTCAATTCCTTTTGTGATGATATGAGCTCACAGGAATCCACAGTGTCTCGTTCTGCTGAATTGACTAATGTTTCTTGGTTTTTAGAAAAAATGCAAACTGCATACATCATGTATGCTTCAAGAGACTGTCCAGAGAGATCTAATTTTGCACAAAAAGGAGTTCTGTAGCTTTGGTTAAACAAAGACTGATTTCCTGCTGCTACCATTCTAATTGTTTGAAAGGAAAAGTTCAGTCTCCTAGCACATAAGCAAAGGTGTGGAAATTCAAAATCCTGTGCTACGTGTCTATTTCCATTGCCAGCTTTGTTCAGATCCACTTGGCACGTGCTTGTTTCTTCATGTTTTAAACTCAGCTAATAAAACTTCATTTGTGAAGGCTGCCATAAACTTCTGTACATCAGTGAGAAAGCCTACACTGTGAATCATGATGTATATATTGAGTCACATAGGAGCTGTCTTCTGTAACAGCACAAAGCAGTGAAGATCTTCCTGGCAGAGCAAGTTAGTTCATATGGTGCTTTGCACCACAGTGCCTATGCAGCTGCTAAGCAAGCATCTTTGAAGCAGTAAGAGCATTTTTGTTATTCTCTGAATTCAACAGCTTTAGTCCTCCATCAAATGAGCATCAGAATATGATACAAAAACTTCAAATATTTTTAATATGCAATAATTTCTCTTACTGACAGTAAGACTGCACCACAAGTCTTTCAAGTAGCATCTCAAGTTGGATTACACAAGCAAAGCTGATTACATGTCAAGGCCTTTAAAATGTTCTGGCATTTGTTGTGTTCAGGCTTACAGATCTGGATTTTCAAAAGCACCACCATGATTTAGGATTTGCTCTTAAATTAGTTGATTTGGAATGTCTCAGTTAGCTTATAGTATGTTACTTTTCTATCTCTCAGAAACAGATACATGCTATGTAAGATCTGGCAACTCTTGCTCTTTACTAACAATATTTCCAGAGGGCGCACCTTTGTGCTGCCAGGCGTACCATTCATGCTAAGAATAAAAGGCCTCTGGAGGAGATGTGCTTTTCTGAAATACCTGAGGAACTGGTATGTGAACAACTTCCCCGCCTTTTTTTTTAAAAAACAAAAAACCTAACAGAATTCTGTGATGATACTTTATTTTATAAGGCCTCAACAGCAATTTACTTATTATATTCAGTGTGCTGTGTGATAAAGATATCTAACATCACCTAAATGAGTGCTAAAGAAACAAAAAAAAAAAATGAGGTTTAATTAAATACAGCTCACAGTCAAAAATGAGCAGACAAATTCAAGAAATTGGATGAATTTCCAAAAGGGTAGATAGTTTTCTGTATATGGCATCACAACATTTGTATCTACAAATTGAAACTACTTTTAAAGTGAAGATTTTGAAAATGATTATTCAAAAATGAGAGCTACTTATGCATTGTAAAGTACACAAGTGACTTTCCATAAGAATCACCAGATACACACTTTATACTTTTGATTTTCCTGTAGATGCCTCAATTACTGTCAGTTTACTAGCCAAATTGATGAATGACATTTCTTTTTCTAAACATTTATGAGTGGACTAACTCCATTTGTGGACTTGTACACATATTTCATACAGCAGCCTTCTTTGAGAGTAGTTCTTTGGAATTCCATGTGGCTACATCTCTAAATCAGTTATATGCTGAAATAAAGTAGCTATTCTGAAAAGTCACAACATTCCAGGCTGATTTGTGTTTCAAATCAGAGGCTGCTTATGTTGAGATTTTTAAAATTTTTGTTGTGTCCTAGTAGATTCTTAACATTTTGTTGTATTTCATGTAAACAGTAATTTCATATTTTCAATAATTTAACTAATTGAATTCTAACTGGAATTATGTGAAGAATTATGAATTATTATATTTAGATTTCTGAGCACTACCCTTGACTTTAATTCTGCTATTTATGGGCAGAAAATAAACAGGTGTGAATGTTTGCAGAGTTAATACCAAATCCGTGAAGGAGAAAGAGAAGTCTCCACACTTACATTGATGCAAAGGAAAAGGATAATAATTTACCTTAATATTTTTGAAAGATTTGTAATCAAGTTGTATTTCTGACTCCGTCAGTTTATTTCCAATACTGCTACATTTTTACTATTGATAATTTACAATTATTACATTTCTTAGTTGATATCCAAAGGAAAGCTTTCTTGTGTTTCTCATATGCACTGATCTATTCATAAGAAAATGGATACTGAATTAATTTTAAAAACAGAAGCAGCAGCAAATTTTTAAAATTTACAGCTAGCCGACTTTGCACCAACATGGAAGTTTGTGGTGATCTTTGTGTGGAACATCATTATGCATTGCTCCTTTTGCCAAGCTTACAGGGTATATTTCAGTCTGTATGACTTTGAAGTATGTGTTCTCTTAAGGCTTAACAGTATCAAGCTTCATAACACAAGAGCTAGTTTGCTTACTTCCTATTTTAAATTGCTCATAATTTGAAACATGAAAACATTCCCACTTTATCAAGCAAGGCTACTAAACATATTATTGCTGCAACCTGTGAGTTTTATAGCCTCTGTATTTTTAGAAAGCTGCGCTTTATTAAAATAAACTGTAAAGGGGCTTAACTCATTATGGAATCTGCTAGTGTCTAAAATGAAATATCTTCTATATGTTATAGGGATTTAGGAAACTTTGAAGAAAGGATATAATGCTGTTGCTGGAGAAATAGGATGTTTACTGTTTTTTTAGGCTTCTGGTGTTTGTTGCTGGGTGTACAATCTATTATGGGATAGGTCTGCCTACAGTTAGCCTGAAAAAATCGTGATTGTGTTTTGTGTGATTTTTAAAGCCTGAAAATGTGTTTTAATTCTGCATTCCAGCAGAAAGCCTTTCAAATACTTTCATAAAATAGATTTGTATAACATCATTTGTTTTTAGACTTAACTATTGGGTAGAATGCTCACTTTTTCTCTGTCATAATTTTGTCTCCTTAATGAGAGAGTCCATCCTGAAAGTAATAAATACAATGTGAAACTTCTGACTCCACAAATTTTGCAACTTCTGCCAAGACACATTTGGTTCAAAAATGGAAGCAGATACTGTATTTGTCTAAACAGAGAAAATATCTGTTGACTTGTTGACATATTTTGTTATAATTAAGTTTTTTATTCACTTTTAGGCCCAAGGCAGCTTTTGATTAGAGATGATGCCTCCAAAGCAGAAAATTGCTTTTCTTTTTCACAAGGCTAACTCATGGTCTTCATGTTGTCTCCCTGGATTTTGCTTGACTTTTAACATCTGAATGAATAACATTTCCTGAGTTATTCGTTATATAAGCTTTTGTAGACTGAACTTAGACCTTGCAAGAAAAAGGACACACTGGTGAAATATTCCTAGCCAGTACTGCAACTTACAGGTATAAGGGCAAGGATAAGCTACCTGCGATAGGAATTATCTTTTCGTTTTCCTGAAAAATTCCTTCCAAGTGTCATATAAACTCTATATGTTTATATACACACAGATAAAAGATCTGAATTAATAAAATAATCTGAATACTGTAATAGAACTGTGTGGCAACATCCTGTGATTTGTATGAGATAAGGCCTTTTGCACGATAAAGTTAACTACTCCTGTATTTCTGACTGTCTGCAGAGTCAGACTATGTACAGTTTCTGGTTGAAATTCCATAATTCACAAAGATTAGGTGATTGTCAAAATGGTGAATGTGCTCTATATGTCAGTGATATTTTTTAGGGCTGTTCCTATGCCAGGGACAAAATATTGTTCCTGAATTGTAATAGCTTGTGTTCATGTAGGAGCATTTCAGAACAATCAGATGATCACATTCCATTTAAAAAAATTGAAAGTTTTCTTTGACTTCTCAATAAGAAACTTGACTTTACCAATCAGAAAATTTTCACTGGGTTAAAAAAGAGCTCAGATCTTCATGTTTTGCCAAATTCTCAGAACTACTGAGTCTAAGTAGGAACAGTGAGCACATTTTTTCCAGCAGGATCATCTTCTTTCTTCTTTATCCTTCTATTGCAGCTGATGTTACAAAAGCAAGAGCACCTGTGAGATTCTGAGGTTGGAAAAACGCTGTATATGTATGTGCTATATTTTTTAGATATTGACATATTTTTTGTGCTAGCCATAGTAAAAAGTGACTGGCTTTTAGAATTGTTGCAAAATGCCTGATTGTTTCAAATACTGTATGTCCTAACAAATATAAATTGTAAATCCAGGGTGCTGGCAAAATCAAAGCTTTGGAAAAGGGGTGGGGATAAAAAAACTTTCTTATGTGTCTGTGGCAGCTGGACTACTGCATCCTGCCTGTGAAGAGATGTAAAGCCTGTTGCAAGAAAAGCTTTGACCAGTGCCAAAGCTGCTGCACATTCAGACAAAAGGAGGTTTAAATCTACATGAGTGGTGTGTAAAGGAACATAAGCAGGACCCTAGCAATACAAGAAGATCCAAACAAAGGGAAAAAACTATCTCAAAATCTGTCTTAAATGAGATTGCATAAGAGTGACAATTTTAAAGACTGAAAAGAAGTGGAAAGTTCTTCCTTTGCTTATCTTGGTACAAAATGGAATAGCTGTGAGAAAAAGTGTTAGATGTGTTGAAAAGGAGTGTATGAAATATGTAGCTGATACTTGGTTTTGTTGCTGTTGACCTTTTACACATAAATTGACCCAAAAGGCTAATCATGCGCCAAGAAAGTCAGATAAAATATATTCACAAAAAACTCTGAAGTAGTATTTGCTAGTGAAAAACACACATTTCCATGAGATTCTTAGCTATTTTTTTAAAACTTCAGATCTGCTATTTCCTTTTTAATCACATAATTCTCTTTCCTTATGAATGTTGAGCAAATCTCTGTAAATTAAGCATACTAAAAATAAGGAGGTGGCATGTGTTCAGTCCAGTTTCTAGTGGGCATACTGTACAGGTGTACAGCTGCCAGTAATTGACTATAGGATTGTTACATGTTTTAAACCACACTTAATGGCAATTTTTAGGGCAGGGTTAGAATTAATCTACATTTCTACAACTTTGTTGCCAACAGCTTTTTCATGGCTAAGCCATACCTTTATTTAAAGCAGATACCAAAACTGCAGTTGAGTATGTTACATATTAAAATTTTTAGGTGTGCTTTTCCTTGCCCTTAAACTGTAAATATCAGCAAATTATGTGTGACACAAATCAAAGGAAACTGTTATAAGACCATTTAGACCATTTTCAAAGAAGATGCTGATAAAACTTGTAAAATCTGTTCTTATGCATATTGCCCAATTTATGTGAGCTTCAGTAAATCACAGATTCAGGAACAAGACATAGATATATGTGGGGTTTTTTTTTGTTTTTTTTTTTTTGTTTTTTGTTTGTTTTTTGTGGTTTTGTTCGTGGTTTGTTTTGTTTTTTTTTTGCTATTGAATGAGATTAAGGAATCTAGGACAAAATATCCAGAGGAACTGCTGAATACTACTGTGCTTCAAATTTAAGTACTTTGTTCCATAAGTGAAATCCGTAACCCTGAATTAAACAGAGAGAATGAAGTGCCTTAAAATTCTCTACAGCTGTAACCAAACTGAATCCCAAATGAGCAGTAAGATCACCTGAACTTATAAGTCTTCCTTCCCAGATGAATCACTGGGCTAGAGAATGCTGTTTGTCATTTTATCTTTCCTCTATTCCTGGGAATTGTGGATTCCTAATTTTCACTGGATCATTGTACCCTCTTTGGTCTTCACAGCCTGTGGATACTTGATTAGCGAACGCTCTTGGAAAACAAGAATCCTTTTTGGATTCTCTGAGGTTAAGGAAGGTTTTGAGCATGTGTTCATTAACCTATTGAATACAAATTGAGATGTCTCCCTCCTTGCTCACACTTTTCTCCTGCACATATATACTGCATGCTAAGGCACATGAAAATCAACAAGGTGCTTGGTGACAGCCAGCATGGCTTCACTAAGGGGAAATCCTGCCTGACCAATTTGGTGCCCTTCTATGATGGGGCTACAGAACTGATGGACAGGGATAGAGCAGTTGATGTCATCTGTCTGGACTTGTGCAAAGCATTCGACACTGTCCCACATGACACCCTTGTCTCTAAATTGGAGAGACATCAATTTGATGGATGGACCACTTGGTGGATAAAGAACTGGCTGGATGGGCACATGCAAAGAGTTGTGGTCAATGGCTCAATGTTCGGCTGGAGACCAGTAACGAGTGGTGTCCCTCACGGATCGGTCTTGTTCAACATCTTCATCGCTGACATGGACAGTGGGATTGAGTGCACCCTCAGCAAGTTTGCTGATGACACCAAGCTGTGTGGTTCGGTTGATACAGTGGAGGGAAGGAATGCCATCCAGAGGGACCTTGACATGCTTGTGAGGTGGGCTGATGCCAACCTCATGAAGCTTAACCATGACAAGTGCAAGGTCCTACACCTGGGTCGGAGCAATCCCAGGCACAGCTACAGGTTGGGCAGAGAAGAGATTCAGAGCAGCCCTGCAGAGAAGGACTTGGGGGTGTTGGTTGATGAGAAAATGAACATGAGCTGGCTTCAGTGTGCGCTCACAGCCCAGAAAGCCAACCGTATCCTGGGCTGCATCAAAAGGAGCATGACCAGCAGGTCAAAGCAGGTGATCCTGCCCCTCTACTCTGCTCTTGTGAGACCCCACCTGGAGTATTGTGTGCAGTTCTGGTGTCCTCAACATACAAAGGACATGGAACTGTTGGAACAAGTCCAGAGGAGGGCCACGAGGATGGTCAGGGGACTGGAGCCCCTCCTGTATGAAGACAGGCTGAGGAAGTTGGGGCTGTTCAGCCTGGAGAAGAGAAGGCTGCGTGGAGACCTCATGGCAGCCTTCCAGTATCTGAAGGGGGCCTATAGGGATGCTGGGGAGGAACCCTTCATTAGGGACTGTAGTGACAAGACAAGGGGTAACGGGTTAAAACTTAAACAGGGGAAGTTCAGATTGGATCTAAGGAGGAAATTCTTTCCTGTTAGGGGGGTGAGGCACTGGAATAGGTTGCCCAGGGAGGTTGTGAATGCTCCATCCCTGGCAGTGTTCAAGGCCAGGTTGGACGAGGCTTTGGGGGATATGATTTAGCGTAAGGTGTCCCTGCCCATGGCAGGGGGGTTGGAACTAGATGATCTTAAGGTCCTTTCCAACTCTAACGATTCTATGATTCTATGATTCTATGTTCTGGTAACTCCTGCCAGAATGATGTGTTTTGGAAGTATTTGTTCTTATGGTTCATAAGGCAATTGCCTTCTTGTTGATTATGTCATGATTACCTAGCAGCTAAATCTGGATTACCTAGCAGCAGTTTTAGCTGCTAGGTAATCTTAAACTGCTTCCTTCTGCTGGTGAGAAAGCTGTTTTCAGCAAGTACAAAACAGACTATTAAGCACTTAGTAAACTTTATTAAGTGGCTTGTAAGCAATTATAGGCTTCTAGCATCTGTGGGGTCAGCAAGGAGTTTGAAGGATTGCTCTTGTGGATGTAGAAGCCTAAAGATGTAATTTTAATCTCATTTTAGATACTTAAAGCCTTTTGTAGATCTGAACATTAGCCTCCCAAGTACTTGGAACTCAGGTTATTAAAAACAGTAATCTGAAGATTACTGTTACGAACCAGCATTATTTTTAAAGCACCATTTTCCTATGCTTTGAAGTGGTGATAATGCCTTTTTTTGACACTTCAGCTAACAGGCATAATTAAGAACTTATTCCAACTGAAATATGTATGCAATGTTCCTCTGTTTTGTACTTGTTGCTCTTCAATGGCTGCTTTAATGAATGTCATATGCTAAGCAGTTAGTTCCATAGTAATATACATCCTTTTGTTATAAATCAGCCAAAGTTCCATACTGCTTCTTCCCTACCCATTCTCAAACACTTACTTGATTTTCCTACTTTTCCTTATAACACACAGTGGGGTGTTTAACATGAATTATGGGCTCAGTTTTGCAAAATATAATTAAATAGAATGATTTCTGTTATTTAAAGGGGAGTTTGTCCTTTCATTGGATAACGAATCCAGAGCCCAGCAACAGCTGTACTCTGCAAGATCTGTATGACAAACAGAGGAGTTGTTGGTAAAAGTGTTCTCCAAGACATGGAGCACCTGAAAGGGCAGATATCTTGCCCTCTGATGTGAGCAGTTCTGGAAAGTTGTTGTAAACCTTTTATAGAATAAAAATAGCTTGGTACATGGTGCTAAGGGAGCTTGGGTTGGTAGAAGAGGGAGCAGTGACCATTACTGCTCTTAGGGAAAGAACTAACTGGCCCTTTCTGTCCCTCCAGTCCCCATAATACCACTTCCAATTCCAGATCCTTACCTGTAGTTGTCTCCATTGCCTTTCTTTTTACTTGCCCTCCACTGGTTAGTACTGCATGGAATCTCAGATTAATTATCACTCCAAGTAGATATCTTGCCAAATTAAGGATGACTCAATGTGCATTTTTGATATGCAACAGATAATGTGTTCCCAGTATCTTCTAGTTCACCTGAATGTGGTCATCCGTACTTCAATTGTGTGGTTTTAGTTGTTCAGCTCCTCTTGTTTAACTATTATTTTTCTGCTCATATGTATGCTTTTATCAATTTTCACATACTTTTCAACTTTTGAGGCTATGGTCCTGAAAGGGTAAGAGTGGTGATTACAAGTTGTAAAATGACCTAACCAGTAACGGTTAAGCATAAGTAATGTTCTGAAATTGCTTAAAGCAAAAACTGCCAATTCAGAGCTGATTGTAATGAATCAGGTTCTTCTATACAAAATAATGTGATCAATTTCTCATTTCACTGAATAAATAAGCTGGAAGATAGGGAACTGTCTATGACCTGCTGTTAACCTTTTTCCTCATTATTCATATCAAGCCTATGACATGCATGTAAGAAATCTCTGGTTCAATTTTAGCTAATTATTTGTTAGAAGTGAAGGCTCTGTGAAGTGTTACTGATTGTACAAGTACCCAGGGACCTTATGACATCTAATGAAAATAATCCCAAAGAAGATACTCAGGTCTGTATGCTTTTTGTCTGGCTATCATTATAACTAGAAATACTCCATTTCTAAGCAACAAAATCTGTGTGTCAGTCAGTGCTGCTTCTCTCAGATGCAAGATACTGTTAAAGTTTATCTCAATTATTGTTGCAAAGAGAGCACTGAAGAAAAAATCTTGGGGTATAAGTTGAGATAAATTCTAAATTTGTGCATATACGTCATTAATGCTTAGCATTTTAGTGTCTGAATTGTTTCTTACGTAAAAAATAATTTTAATTTATTGGCTACTTTTATTTTTGTTGCTAGCTAGCAAAAGCCACAAAAATATGCTAGTATGTGTTGAATACATTTTATGTCTTGAATACAATTCATTTCACATAAGATTTTTAGTGTGGCTTATTGCTGTTTTTTAAAGTCAGCCTGATTTGCAACACAGCTCAAATCAGAACTGCAAATGAGAGGCAACAAATAAAAATGCAGGAAACATTTAGAAATATAGGCATTTCTATAGAAATACAGAAATTAATAGCTTGGGTACTGTGCTGCCCATGGGCACAGAGTTTGCAGAACTGCGACTTAGCATACAGGATTTCTGCACCATAGTCCATCCATAAGCAATAATTTTTCAGCACAGTATCCCTCAGAAATTCCTGATACCCATCTTACAAGTGGGAAAGAGGGGAAAGAGGAATTTGGTGAGGTTAAATATCTTGCTGCGCCTTACATTAGAGATATGTGAATGCTGGGAAGCTTCTAACCTTAAAATATGAGACTATCATTCCCCTAGCTTAATGATTGAAATACACCTGGGGGACAGAACAATGTTCATATCATAAAGTAACTTTCAAGTTGTATTACTTCTGACTAAAGAAGCCCCTGGAGACAGCATTTGCCCAAGAAGCACATAATGGCAAGAAGGAAATTGTCAAGGAAATAGAGAATGAGAATAGAAAGTCTGAATAAATAAAAACACAGGAGTGATCTTTTTGATGTTTAAAACCATAGCACCGTGATCAGGAAGTGTATTGCTTCAAAAGCAATGTATTAAGATCTCACAGGGAAAAAAAAAGAAAGACAAACCCCACAGATAAAACATCTCTCCTTACCAGTGGAATAATACCAGAATTTAAAACTAGTTTATAAAACTTGAAAGGTTTCATTAAAAATTCACAGATTTATCTCTTAGTAGAAATCCAGTATGTATTATAAAATATGATGATGATGTGATACAACTTTTACATGATCTCTGATATCCATAGTTACTACTAGAACTACTATTGACCTACTTTTAGAATTCTAATGAACAACATCTTTAAATTAAACTGAATTTAAAATGGATGTGACTATAATGGAACTAAAGTTTTCTGTGTTGTATGTGTAGATGATAATTCTGTCCATAGATACTTGTTGGATTTATAAGAAAAGTGTATCCACTAATTTATTCAAGGTATAAAAAATAAAAGCAAAGTAGTGATGTGTTTCAGATGAAAAATAATTGGATGAACAAAGGAAATTACATGAAAATTACTGGCCAAAAACCTCTCCAAAATCTATAAATTCTAAACATTAACCTGAAGTGAGAATACATCACATTCAGGAAAATAATTGTCAAGATAAGGGTGGAAATAGACTATAAGTGCTTTATTCTATGATTATTTTTACTTTTTTTTAAGTCAATAAGCAGATTCATGGGAAATAGGAAAGAGTAAAGGGTTTCAGGTTGGAAAATTCCTCTTCAATGCCCTATTCAAGTGAAAATGTCAGAGTTCAAGGATTGGCAATCAGACCCCCCTAGTAAAGACAGTGTTTTCAATTGAGGTAGGATGGCTGCTGCTATCTCATGGATGGCTACAGGTCTTCCTATCAGTAGAATAATAATCTAGAAGGAAAATTGTTACGTTCTGTGATGGAGAAAACTCTTAATATGTCCGTCCGTGTCCCATCACCCCCCCCCCCTTTACAATGATTTAGATTTTTGACTGTCTGGGCAAGTTTTCAAGAATACTATCTCTCCAGCCTTCTGTATGGTACTTGCCTACATATCCTGACAGCCTCCCCTCTCACAGCTTTTTTTTTCTCCTTTCCTGATTGTATTTTCTCACATCCTTCTATTCCACAGTACCAATAAGGATCATCATGCCATCAAGAGAATTGGTTCCCCCTTCTCTGTGTCCTTTCACATTTGATTGCATAGTCACTCTCTCAGGCCAGCAGATGCAAGCTTCTGAAGTGTTGGAGTGGGAGAATGTCAGATATTGTCCACAAAAAGCCCTCTGGAGTTTGATATTTATGAAAGGTTTAAACATGGGTAATATTAGCTGTCAGTGGTGTGAAGCAGAGTGAAGTGAAAATGAAGTGAACCTTCTTAAGTAAGCTTGATGCTACTACAATATGAATTTTTGAAAGAAACTGGCAACAATGATAGTAGTAATCTTTAGAAGTAACATCATAGATGATGCTTCTAATGCCTGAAATGGTAGACTATGTCTGATTCCAGCTTTTCTCTAATTCTGCACAGGTCTGAATAACTTTACAAGCCTTGAGGTTAGTGGAGATTCAGGTCAATGAAGTTATAGAATCATAGAATCATAGAATAATTAGGGTTGGAAAGGACCTTAAGATCATCTAGTTCCAGGCCCCCTGCCATGGGCAGGGACACCTCACAATAAACCATATCCCCCAAGGCCTTGTCCAACCTGGCCTTGAACACTGCCAGGGATGGAGCATTCACAACCTCCCTGAGCAACCCATTCCAGTGCCTCACCACCCTAACAGGAAAGAATTTCCTCCTTATATCCAATCTAAACTTCCCCTCTTTAAGTTTTAACCCGTTACCCCTTGTCTTGTCACTACAGTCCCTAATGAAGAGTCCCTCCCCAGCATCCTTAGAGGCCCCCTTCAGATACTGGAAGGCTGCTATGAGGTCTCCACACAGCCTTCTCTTCTCCAGGCTGAACAGCTCCAATTTCCTCAGCCTCTCTTTATATGGGAGGTGCTCCAGTCCCCTGATCATCCTCGTGGCCCTCCTCTGGACTTGTTCCAACAGTTCCATTTGTTCCAGTCCTTTGTATGCTGAGGACACCAGAACTGCACACAATACTCCAGGTGGGGTCTCACAAGAGCAGAGTAGAGGGGCAGGATCACCTGCTTTGACCTGCTGGTCATGCTCCTTTTGATGCAGCCCAGGATACGGTTGGCTTTCTGGGCTGTGAGCGCACACTGAAGCCAGCTCATGTTCATTTTCTCATCAACCAACACTCCCAAGTCCTTCTCCGCAGGGCTGCTCTGAATCTCTCCTCTGACCAACCTGTAGCTGTGCCTGGGATTGCTCCGACCCAGGTGTAGGACCTTGCATTTGCCATGGTTAAACTTATAGCCTTGAAGGAATTTCTATAGCTTAGCTAAGAAGCCTTCCCTACATGGTTTATCAAAAAAAGTGGTGGCAGACTCATGGCTGTACCCAATGCCACCAGGCACAGCTAGAACAAAGTTAGTGAGAAGACAAATGAAGGCTGCTCTCTTTTCAGCTAAGTTGGTCCATGGTCTTCCTTGACCCTGGGACTAGTGATTGCTGACTAGAATCTCAATGGCTATTTTCTAGTGACAATTTCAGTGTCTGAGCTCATTAATCAATTTCTGTTCAGCAGAATCAGTTTATGGAAAACTTGCAAAGGTTACTTAATCCAGAGGGAACATGTACTGTTAGACAGAAGACTTTTCAGCCACAGTATTAAAACAAAATTTCCCAAATCTATCTTGTACCACATTTTCCATGACCTTATCAATTAGGGATAGCAAAGAACAACTCAAGACTTTCACTACAACCAAATCATTCATGGTGATGTTAGGAAAACATAACCTCTGCATGCTTTCCTTAAGGAAAGAAGTCTTTCTGTATCATTGCATCACAAAAAATGCCACATCTCTTAACCCCTTGGTTCCTGTATGAAACAGCAAACGGCAGCACTGAAATAGTCAAAAATGAATACATGAGAAAGTTTTGTCTTTAACTTTACCCAGTAATATCAGTTATCATCCAGTCTGAGAACTGGATTTGAAAGCAATTTGTAGAAACCTTCAATCTGTTTTAGTCCTTGCAAGGTTAATCCTTACAAACACCTGGCACAGGGCTTGAGTGACTTAGAAGAATTCTCCAGACTTAGTAGCCTTACGCAAGTGTGCACACGCACTGTGGCAGGACACCCAGGAAGGGAAAAGTTATAGCAGTGGCATGTGAAAATAAGGGATGTTTTACTGTTGAAGAAATTGGCTTGATGGTTTCAATATTAAAGAATAAAATACTGCTTTATTTTTTAAATATGGTAAAAATATTTTTAAAACAAACCTTCAAAAATTTGTGCTTAATCTTTGTTGCCCTCTGTGTGGGAGATTATTAGCTGCCCATGGCAATATCCTGGCAAACTGCCTCCCTCAGGGAGGCACAATGCCAGCATTTGGTGTGATTCAAAAGCACAGTACAGTTAGTGGAATCATACTGTGCTCATGTGCTCAATATTTTTTTTTTTTAATTTTAAGTTTGGTTTTGTTTTTTTTTTTCTTTTAATATTTTCCATTATATTGTTTCCACATGTTTTCTCCTGCGCTTGTAATGAAATTGTGCATAGAAGTTCTCCTGCTAGGGATGATGATCTACTTTGTGATCTCTCTTGAGTGCTGGGCTTAATGGAGTAACTGTGGACAATGTAGGAAACAGTATAGTATCTTTGTGCTCTTATGATCAACCCAAGAAATGAGGTAGAGTAGACACCACAGCCAGCTTTTTTGATGTAGATGCAAACAAATGTATATGAAGGCCAACTTTGTCTTTAAATTTATTTTTCTTCCTGAAGAAAGCAATTGTTTCTTTCCTTTGCCTGATTTTTTTTCTGGATTAATGTTTTCCTGGAGCCTAATCAACTTTTCTCTCTTGTTGCTGCTTTGCAGATCATTTGGTCACAGCATAACTAAAACAAAAAACTACTGATAGAAATGAGAGAGAACATGGATAGAGCTAGTCCTCAGCTTTGCTGTCTCCTTGAGATGGCTTATCAGGTTGGTTGATATGGCAGGTGGGGTTGACATGAGTTATCCTGATATCTGGATTCCATGAATCATCTCCATGGAAAATTTTCTGTTGCAGAGGTTAACACTTGCCAGCAAACCTGCCAGGGTCCCTCTATCCAGTACAGAATGAAAATGTGAGGAAGGGAAGGATGCTTCTGTACTATGAATCAGGATGACTTGTAGGAAGTGCTTAAATATTGGGATAACAGTAAGTTTACAGAGAAGTCCAAGCACAGAAATGGAAGTCCGTCTGTAAACTACCCAAGAGAAGACTCCTGTTTGGAATTCATAAAAACTTACAGTACACCCCTGTTTGATTTCCATATGCACCTTTTTCTCTCAGCCATTTTTTTTAGTTGCCTACCCAGGCAGTTGTACAGTCACGCATGTTTGTAATTAAAAAAAGCTGTTTAGTAAATTTTTGAAAGATGTTAATTAGTGGTAATCTTAAATACACTAAGCCAGGAAAGAATTTCTATGTATGTAATTTCCTTCTGTACTTTCACTTTTTACAGTGTCCTGATGAATTCCTTAAGAAGTAATAACAGTTAACCGGTATAGATGCTGGCATATTATAGTCTAGAAAGATTTATTTTTCTTGGCAAAGGAAGACTATTCTGTAGCTATTTGTACAGATATGCATGGATGAGTGAATTCTAAGTGTTACTTCTACGACTGGTTCTGGAAGCATTAGCTGACAGGGTGATTGTGACCCTTTCCCACACATGTTAGCAATGATCTTGTCGCATCTGCATTGCTGGAGATACTGAAATGAGCTGACTGTGAGAGTTTCCTGATTTTAAATTCCTTAACTGTAAAGCAAAATTGTAACAGTTACATGCTACTCAATGACAGAGGGAAAAGGGAAAAAGTGATTGAGAGGAGCATAATAATTTTGATTTTTTGCCACTTACTTGATAAGTAGCAAGTACAGTCCATGGCTCTATCAGGACATCTCTTTAGAAAGATCCTGTTTGTGATGTTTATGCAATTTCCTGTTAATAACAGTTCCATTTTCTTACATCTAATTCTTCACTTATTTTCAGCAAAGTGGACTTGATACAGAGGGTGCTGCAAATGGAACTTTACCTGCTTTTAAACCAAGATTTTACTGTAAGCATAGAGATTGGAGTTTGGTAATTGAGTGCTAATTGGTGGAATTACAATTCCACCCAAGGTCCTTGTGTGTCAGTGTATGTTTAAAGCAGTCTAATAGCCTTCAAAATATTCTAGACCAGCTTTTGCTGGTTGTGACTGTGGGGAATCAAGGCCTTGGGTTCCCTCTGGCTCTCACCATGCTTGAAAATTCAAGTTCCACAACTCTTCTGCATAATACATAAAAGGCATACTAGAGGGAGGCTGGAAATTGTCTTTTAATGATTGATATCACTTGTGTGAAGTAAGAATGTTGTGCTGAATATGAAAGTACTGAAGAGCATCACTAGCAATGCTGAACCATCACAGATGTCATTGATGCCAATATTTAAGTTCTACTTGTTGAGAGCATAAGTTCTGGCATTATATTCCCTCAGGTGTAGCTACCACCTTCATTGGTGGCAGTTAATGATAAATAACAGAGGAAGAAGCAAAGCAGCTAGATTAAAAGCCATCTCTTTTTATCAATTTATATTGACTTTTATAGGTGGGAAGCCCATTATTACTTAGTTTACCCTGACATTGCTAATAACTGATGTAAGGCCAAGTTGGTGCTTTGCCAAAAAAGGCTCATGTGCTTTAATATACTAGAGTAGTATATGGATTGCATTGATGGCAATATTAAAGGCATTTGCTCCATCAGTCATTAGGAATCATTCAAGACAAACTATGTTTAAAATTGTCATTCTCCAAATATCTGGAAGTATTTGCAAAGAGGTCTTTGCGTTTGCTCTAGCAAGTACAATGCATCACAGAGCATCCTCCTTTAGCATAAGTGAAGTGCACTTTCTGAAAATGTAGTATCTATTTATTTTTAGGCTGCCCACCCCTCTCTAAATGTAACTAATTCTTTGCAAACAGGATTGTACCACAGGACTGAGAGTCAGACTGAGGATTTGGGCAGGGTAGTTAAATTCTTTCTTTGGAATATATATCTGGCATAATTGACTCTACTGCATACTACATGCATGTGGAGAGTTTCGTAAGTTTTCATACCAAACCGTGTACTGCAGAAGGGGACCCAAACACTTAATTCCATTCTCACAGGCTGTCTTAAGATGAAAAGTTGTCCAAAGTTTTCCTATTCAAATTGAAGAACAGAATCTCCTAATTGCATTTCCATCCCATGTCTCAGTGCAATCTGGAATGAATAAAAAACAAGAGAGAAAAATTTGACACAGAGTATTGAGATGCCATGCAAAGCTCTAAAGGGCAGAACAAAAGGGGAGAGAGCCCAAGCATTCCAGCCATGGGAACATCTGTACGAAGCACTTCAACAAAGAATTGTCAGGCGGTGGTGTGGCCCATGAAGCAGAGTGCTGGTCTTGGACGCAGGAGCCTAGAGGGTACTTGTATGTACGATAGTGATGTTGGATTACACCAAGCAAGGCTGGTCTGTTCCACCTCTGATGTTATTTTGTGTGACCTCCACTGGAATTGTAGGCTCTAACAAAGTATAAATTTTACCTATGATTCTGTAAACGTACATGCAGATACAACTTCTGGTTTACATAAAAACTAATAGCATTATTTGTGGATTGACAGTCCTGTTCATGTTTGGATGCTAGTTTTCTGAAAATGCAGGATTCACGTATAAGTTCTTTGCCCTTCGGGGCAGGTTCAGTCTGGACCTCTTTATTTGCCTCAGTTGTCTTTGATAAAACCACCTGATCTCTGAAATGTATTGACATTTTAGAGCACAGCTTTTATTTGAATTCTGGAAGTATCATTTACCACTGGTACTGCTGTATATAGTAAATTAAAATCATATACTGCAAACAAGACTCCTGAAGATTTTGAAGCTATTGCTACTGCTATTAGCTATAAGTTTCATATAAAATTACACAATTTTTGCCTCAATCATTCAATTTACTGCAGCATTTTTCTGTCCTCACTGTACCATTTGGTTGGAAGAGATGGTGCCTTATGAGATACTTCCTGCACTTGCATATAACACAATCACAAGCCCTAGAAGACACGAATTTACAAAGCACATGCTATTCCAACTGAGAGAACCAATATATCTAGGCTGACAAAATGGCATATTTAGCTTGATTCTTAAACAGTACCTTGGACAAGTAAGAGTGGTAGTTTGCAAAATTGGAATAGATCTCTGAAATACAGACTAACAGTGGAGAAGCTGAGCATATAAACTCTGCATGTACTATATCTCGTGGTTAGGAACTATTTGAAGTAGTTTAGAGGAATACTTTATTCACCACAACTGGTTTTGTTGGATTAAATATTTGAAAATTCACCTAGACTTCAATATTGGAAATGCCATGCAAAGCTTTAGAAGGTTGAACCAAAAAGAAAAATCTTAAAGTGCAACTGAAACTGTAACTTCTGCAGGGTCTGAAATAATGAACATCACATTTCCACTTGAAAACAACATAAAATACAAGATTTAATTATTTTAGGTATCTCTTTTGACATTTTTTTTAGTTTGCCAAGAGAACAGAGGTGACTTTCATTTCTTATTGACAGAAACCTAATGGGAAAATCAGTAATTCACATAGTTGGAGAAGGATGGGATGTGGCTATCAGTAGGAATGGTTTTGTAATATTCAAAATCACTTTTAACAACATCATGCTGTTTAATACTTTCCCCAAACAAAATCAAATATAAAGTGTGCTTGAGTGTCCTAGGTTCAGCAGTAGCAGTCAGTTTTCTCCTTAGTAGCTGATGCAGTGCTGTGTTTTTGACTTTCAGCCTGGGAACAACCCTGATAACACCGATGTTTTTAGTTGTTGCTCAGTAATGTTTACTCTGACCAAGGACTTCCTGAGTCTCATGCTCTGCCAGGGAGGAGGAGAAGCCGGGAGGAAGCAGAGACAGGACACCTGAAACAAACTAACCAAAGGGGTATTCCATACCGCAGCACGTCATGCCCAGTATATAAACTGGGGGCAGTTACCTGGAATGGCTAGATCACTGCTCGGGTTGGGCTGGGTATCGGTGAGTGGGTGATGAGCGGCTGTATTCTCTTCCCTTGCTATTTCCCTTATCATTATTATTATTGGCGGTAGCAGCAGTTTTTTTCTGTTATACCTTAGTTACTGGACTGCTCTTAACTCAGGGGAGTTACATTCTTTTGATTCTCCTCCTCATCCCTCAGGGAGCACGGGGTGATGGAAGTTGGGGGGGTGTGAGTGAGCATCTGCATGGTTCTGAGTTACCGGCTAGGCTTAAACTGCGGCATTGAGTATCTACAGTCGTATGTAATTCTAAAGAGGTTCCTTGGGAGAACTTCTAATGTTGTAAGTCCTGCTTCTGTGCTTCTCTCTAGTCCTGTAATAAATGAAACGAACAATAACTATCTTCTGTCACTGAATGCTGGTGAATATACAGGTGAATAGTAATTCCCATGTACTTTCTAGATGGGAGAGATTATAACCCTTTTAAGGCCCGGTTTGTGTTATCCATTTATTTGCTCTTTGTTATGCAGATGGTAGCAACGGAATGTCAGTTTTCAGGAAAAAAAAGCCCTGAAGTCTGGTTGTGTGATGTATCAAAAATGTAACCTAAATAATGTTTAATTGACTGAGCAGAATGTTTGTTTGTTTGTTTGTTTATTTTTAAAACAACAACTGCTTAAACGCAGTCAGGTTTTGCTGAGCTTTACCAGCCTATCAAGAGCTGGCGAATCATTTGTTTTTCTGAATTAAAGATGTAAAAATAACTGTGGCAAAGCAGCCTGAAACTACTTGTTCTAACAATGGGAATGACTGATCCCCAAGCTTCAGATGTTATGGGTTTTTTTTTGCATCAGACAATTTTAAAGCAATGAATCAAGGCTCAGATTTGGGTCATAGATTTAGCTCTTGAAAAGATCTCTTATTAAGAGTTTTAGATATCAGATAATGAATGAGAACTTGTGAAGAGGCAATTGCACAAATACCATGCATGTGTGAGCACCTCAGTTCTTCAATTAGCAGTGAGCAGACAGTCATTAGAAGGTATTTATCAACATAGAGCAGGTTTTTCTGCATTCTTGCAATTTAACTTCATATCTCCTGGCTTGTGAAGAGAGTAGAAGATGTGTTCTTTATTTTCTTACCTGCTAACAAAGCTTAGCTTCCTAGCAGAAGGCATTTAGACTTTGAAACAATTGTTCTCTGACAAGCATAAATCCAAGGCTAGAGTCAAATGCCTAAGGCTAAGCACCAATTTCCACTCATGTAGCCACTAGTCCTGCAAGTGTATCTGAGATCAGAGTAGCTTCTCCAGAGCACAGTTATGTTTCCGAAGCTGCCAGGTACAGGACAGGAGACCCAGTCTCCACACCAGTTGTACGTAATAGATGCACTGAGAATGGGGCATGTGAGGGAACAGTTAGCACAGTTGTGGGTGCAAGTCAGTGGCAGTTGGTTTGTTTAACATGGTTGTAAAAAGGGCTGACTATGGAATTGCATTTGAGGTAGGTAGCTTTTATAGTAAAGTATAAATTTTAACCTTGTTCTGCAGATCCTATATCTTTCTATTAATTTATATTAACAACTTTCACCTATAATTAATTTGCCAGTAATATTTACTACTTACTTAGTGCATTATAACAGCTTTTCCACCTATATATTAAGTAATTTTCTTTTGTCTGCTTTCTGTCACTTTATCTATATGTAACAAAGATTTTCGAGGGAATTTGTCCACATGTATATTTTTATTTTAATGGTAACATTTTATATTAAAACATAATAATTTTAAGTCAGTCCCTTATAATTTCACTTCCATGATTACTCTGTCATTTCAATCCTATTTGTGTGTATCCTATGCTCATTCTTATTTTCAGAGATCTTCCCATCGATCATCTGCTCACAAATATTTTTTTAAAAATTCCATCAGGAAAACAAAATACTATGCATGCTAAAATAAAACATAATCTCCCCACAAACTGTCCCTTTTCTGCCCACACTGCTGAAATATTTTTACCAGATGTACTTGGCCAAAGGGCCAAACAGAGTAGACGCTGATCACGTGGTCATAGCTGGAATTAACTTAAAAATTTCTATTCAGTGGAAATTACCATCTTGTTTTTAATTCAACAACAAAATGGTAACATAGATGACATCTGTCTTTCCAGCTGTTCCTTGTGCTCAAAAAACCACTCCTCTCTCTCAGAAGTTAACCAATCATCCTCTTAAAACTGAGTAGCCAGAAAAAAAAGACAAAGAATAGAAGCAAACTGTTGTTGGAATAGATATAAAAATAATCCAAAAAAAGGGTAATTTGATAAAGATGCTACACTTCCATGTTTTGCTTTAGTTTGCCCATGTTGAAATAAATATCAAGGCACCTTACAAATTTCACAATTTGTAATAGATGTAAAAGTGGTAAAATAGTGGAATCTTTTGGCAGACACCTTTGAATCTCAATGAGATTCTCAAGAGTTCAATATTCAGCAAAAGCAGCCATTAAGATTATCTCAAACATTCCTTTCCTGATTTGCACTCAAGTTTGCACTTCTGCACCACAGTGCTGTAGCCTATGCTGTATAACTTTTATGTAATATTTGAACTGGAGCAAATGAAGGCTCCGTATCTGATGGCTTTCCCTTTCACATGAGATTTCTTTGTGCTCCTGGTCAGTGTCCTCTTTATCATGTTGTGACTTGTGACTGCAGTCACAAGATTGGGCCATAAATATGCACTTACACTTAGAAATAAAGACCAGTGCTCTTTTATTTAGAATAAACTGAATAGATTTTGGTGATGAACATCTCTGGTTGGAGGAATGTGTTCTCTTGTAGTTTTCTGTAGCACCAGACTAAGTATTTAAAATGAATTGTGGTTTTGAAAAGAATATGTTTAGACTAGCAATTTCAGTTGTTGTGTTTGAAATATTCAAGTTTATCTTACATATAACGAGTAACATGTATTCTGGACGTACTGCTTTATTCTCTTCCTTTTAGACTGGTTTGGTTTCCTCTTGTGGTGGGTTTTGATTTGGTTGGTTCATCTTGTGGGGTTTTTTTCTTTTCCTTTTTTGTGACTGATACAACTTCTTTAGAATAAGAGGCTTCTGTGTAATCTGTTTGATTTAAATTATATTCATACTTGGCAAAACAGAGAAAGAATAAATGTTAATAGTGCTTATGTTACCTTGATTTCCATTACAAGCCAAAATACAGGACAATTACCAATTTCTATATATATTTATTTATGAGCATCTGCTAGCAAGAAGAAAAAAATATTTGGTTTAGTAGCTTGGTTTGACTTGAAAACCAGTCATGTCTCAGGCAAGCTCCTAATTTTAAACAAAAAGCTTCTGTTTGCCTAGAGCTTTGCTGTAGATATTTCATATTGATAGCTGATTTATTTTTGTCCTTTTTCAGTTTCAGAGCATAATAATGATGAAGTGAATTGAAGGAAATTTAGTGTATTCCCTTTACTACTGACTTGACTGTCTGCAGACAACTAGGAAATGTGTGCATTTTCGTGTAAGCAAATCACTTTCAACATGTCTTTCCAAACGCAAAAATTTACAGGCAGATATGGGGAGTGTGAGAAGGGGAGATAGTAACTGATCTGTGGTCCTTGTACAGGACAGTCAAACAGGGCAATGTGTATTCTATTTCGGTTTCACTCAAATGAAATGCTAGTTGATCTTTATCTCCACTGAGCCAGGGTATCTCTAAAACAAATCTCTTGTTCCAGAATAGGCCCAGAGTTCACTACTTTCCTGTGCTGGGCAAATTGTTCCATGCTGAAACTACACATATCAAATAGCAGCGCTGCTACACTAGAAAGGACTCAAATGTTGCTTAAACTTGCTAATATATACTTCCCCCCCCCCCCCCCCCCCCTTATAATGTCTGCTTCCGATTCTTGTTTCTGACTGCTGTCTGGGATTGCATTTCTGTGTTGATGTTTTGCTCACTGTTTCATTTTCAGATGTCAACTTTCCAAGAATCTGCAGCTCTTGACAAATAAAAGAATATTGATTCTTATTTCATTTTGACAAAATACCAAATAATGATGATGAGATTAAAGTTGCCTCTAATTCTATGAAGAGGTGATATTTTTCCTAGAATTTTTACTTTGCTTTTTTTTTTTAATTTCATAAAAATCATTAAAAAATGGTCATATTTATTCTGTCTCTGTGACCTTATGCCTAACCACCCTCACTTTGGTGTAACAGAAGTTTCAATATGCAGCAGAAAATCTTCAATCCTGGAGATACTTGATGCCAATATAAAGACTGAGACTTAATTGAAAAAGCAGTAAGTTTTGGGACAGATGCTGCAACTGCTAATAGGTTTTCCAGAGTGAATTCCAAAAGTAAATTAAGTGAAATGAAAACGCTGACTCAAGGAGTAGGATATTTTTCAGTGTGAGTAAGAAGGGCTATCCCACTTCTAGTTACTTTCAGTAACTGGCTGTGCTGTAATTATAACGTGTTTTTAGAGGCTTGGCTGGATAGGAACATTTATATATATATATGTATATAAAAGCTGACATTTCAGTTAATTGGCCTGGTTTACAAGATTCTAAAGGAACAGCAAGAAATAAGGAAAAAACACCTGACATGATAAAGCAAATCAAACAAGAAGTTCTGAGTTGTGAGCCCACAAGTACTCTTATATAGTCAATGGAGAAAACAAATCAAATGCTTGTAAATGCTGTTTAAGGGCTTACACACAACTTGACTTGATTAGAAAACTAAATATTTAATTATTTGTGGTTTTGATTCTGTGAATGTTGCTTTCCCTTTCTTGTGCTCTCAAGATGTTTGATGTCTGGTGAGAAAAATAGTGGATAGTGTTTCCATGTGTCATGCCATACAGCAGATTTTGATCCCCATGCTATGCTCACATAGCTATACTCATGCTGTCCCATTGATGTCCATGGGAGATTCTTAGTGAAGAATACAGAAACTGAAATATGAGATTAGAAATTGGCTTAAGAGTTCAATTCAGGTTCCTCCCTTCAGCCAGTATGATGCCATCACCATTTTGGTCCCCTGCTGCTTTTAAACAATGTAGGCTTAAAACAAACCCAGATTCCAGTGCCATCCTGTCAGTGTGACCACAGCTGGAGGATCCCTGTTAGCATTTAATTTCTTTCTTGTGCTCTCCCTGATTTTTCCTTTTTTTCTTTTTTTTATTTTTATTTTTAATAGTTTAAATTGCGCATGGGCTTGGTGGTAAGATTGTCAACAAGATTTTTAAGACCCATTTACTATTGTGAGATGAATGGGTGCATTTGATACATTCAGAGCAATCAGACATGCCAAGAAAATGGGGAAAAAGTTACAAGAGGCTAAAACCGTTGGTGAGAGAGACTTCCTGTGCCTTTGATTATCAGGTTCAGAGCTCTGCCACCATGAGGTAAACATGTACATCCTAATTGCTCTTTGTCTCTTCCAAAACCAAGCTGAGGAGTAAAGAGATCCTTCTTGTACACAGAGTGCACTGTGACCTCCTTTAAAATTGTCAAGGCTTAAAGCTTTACAGAGGCTTTGTTCTTGCAATGTTTGCAATGTGGGTAGCAAGGCAAAGTCAGGAGTGGTCTAAGGCTGTGGCATGGGCTCTGAATCTAAAAGTAAGAGAACTATAAAAAGGCAAAGAAAAACTGTGGTTGTGAAATAAGAGCCTAGTGCTGCAGAAGAGAAAATTCTTCCTCAGAAAGAGCAGAACACTGACGAGGGTGTTGGTGGGTTTGCCCCGCAGCCCATTGGAGGGGCAGAGCAGCGTGGGGAAACTGCTTAGAAAGGACCTGCAAGTAGGAGAAATTGTCTGTAGTGTGCAGCTACCAAGAGAAAATGTTTCCTCAGGCATTTCACTTTCTTCCTATTGATAAAGGCAAGGACCCTTGATTCTCTCCTTCCAGGAAGTTCCTGGGTTTGCTTTCAGACTGGTTTTCTGCATAAATATGATGCAGCAATGACCATGACTTTTTGACACTCTTCTAATCCTGGATGAGTTTTAAGCTTCCATTTGGTCTTGACCACTTCAATAACACTTACAGGTATGAATATTATACAAATTAAAATCTTTTGTATTTGTGCAGGAGATATCCTTGTACGGGGGAATTCATAAAAGCACAATTTTGAATCTGCTTGGTGCTGAACACTGCATTGATTTCCCCTAAATCCACTGGCTTCTGTGTTTCTGTGGAACAAAATGTTTAAATAAACCAGCGCAGTAAGTCATACACTCAGGCAAAGGCTGTAGCTATTGCTGCATGGATCCTCAAATCCTGAAATGAGCTTAGGGACACAGAAAGCCATTCATATTACAAATTACCCTTTGCTTTTGAACTGTAAATTATCTTTATTATTAGGCTGGCCATGGTACTGCAATTATTAGGTGCCCTGTGTCTAAAGGTTTGAGCAATTAGAAGTCTGGGGTGACAGTCTCATGATACAGAGTGATAAAATATGTCCAGTCAAGACAAAAAGAGATGGTCTCTATTCGTGTCTTCAGCATGTATCACAGGGAGCCTGGAAGCTGTGCTGCTCTTAAACATTTCAATTAGCCCTGACATGGCCACTGTGAGCCCACAGATTATCTCTGTGTTGCTGTTAAGTTTTTATGAGGCTTTCCCCTCAGATTACCCATTTTCACAGCAATCTATAAATCTGAAACTGCAACATCTGATTAAGTCTCCCAGAAGAGACCAGTGAAGATCCAGATTTTTTCATTAATGGAGTTTGTGCTGTTCTGAGGTCTCAACTATTTCAACCATTGTTTTGCAGGTTTCTGTGGCATTTATTTTTTGTTTATTTGTTTGTTTTTTCATTCTAATCCCTTTCCTTAGGTAGCAAGGGAGAAAGGAATTTCAAAATCACCCACTTCTAACCCACCAAAATAGACTGACTGGTTTTGTAGCACCATTTTGCAAGCTCATGGCCATTCTTTCCTGTTTTCAGAGTGAACAAAGCTGTAGTGTACCATTATTATTTCTTTATTACAAACAATTACTTGGCATCACTTTGCTATTGAGTATTATGCAGTTTTTCTTTCATACTCCATATTCTAAATTAAATGTCATGTGGCTTTGCATATTTTTGAGCCTCGAGATCAAATGAACCCAAAAATGTAAAATGAAACTGAGCTGAATCTGCTACATATTTCCTGCTGTCAGATGGAAAATCTGAGAAACAAATATGTCTTCACCCTTCTCAGATATGGAAGCTGAGGCACAGATGTCTATTTAAAGGTATATTGGTAGCAGACAGAGAAGTAAATTTCTCTCTTAATGTCTTTCTTATCTGGTGGAGGAAGCTGGATGATATTCATGTGGTGTTTTCTTCCACAAAGAAATTCTTTCACTATAGCATTAGGTAAATTAGCTGAGTGATAAAAAGGCAGATAAGAATCCAGATGTCCTGTGCAGAAATATCCTTCCAAATAGTTTGTGAATGCTTGAAGTAAAGCTGCCAGGGTTCTGCATCATAAAGGCCTCCAAAAGACATTGGAAGAGCAATGAGATTTACATGTTTGCATTTAGAATTCTCATGTAAAGACCAAAAGGCACATGGGTTGGATAACTTCAGCCCATGGAAAGTATTTCGTCAGGATTTTTAAACGTTTGGGGTGTTTTCTTGTTTTGGTTTTTTTTTGTATGTGGGTTTGGTTGTTTTTTTTTTTTCTATTTTTTTTTAATTTGGTTTTTATTTGTTTGTGGTTTGTTTTTTTTTTTTTATGTGGCAATACCATGGCAGTGGTGCTTACAGTCCTGTTGCCTGGAATATTGCCGGAGGAAGGGCACTGTTCTCCAGCTGTATTTTGCTGGCATTAACCTGGGGCCACCACTTCTTGAATTACCCAAAGCAATAAGCCTAGAGGGCAGTTCAACTAGATCTGGGTTAGCCATCTTAGACTCGCCATCCTTTGTCCATTCAGTGGATACTGTACTTCCATGCCTGGAGATGGAGCAAGATTCGCTTTTATCTTACCCTGTCTGTGTTATCCTATGAACAACATATACTGAAATGCTCTAGAAGTACAGGGATGAAATATGTCAATGAAACATCAAACTGTGGCCCATAAATCCCTAATAAGCCTCTAGAAAGAAACATTGAAACTTCAGGAAAAGTGCTATCTAGGACAATGGTCTGTCCAAAAAATACTTTTTTGATTCCATATACATATTTTATATATATGCGTGTGTATGTATGTGTATATATATATATATATATATATGTAAAGCTCTGACCAAAAGGAACCACTTGTCTTCATCTTCCTGTTTACATCTAGTCTGATTCCTTATGCATTCTTGTTCTCCATGTGGATTTCCACTAACCTCTACCCTGAGACAATTGAGTTTGTGTTCTGCTGGAATACTAAACACATCTTGAGATGCAAAAGCAGTGGAGATGAACACTAGTGCCACTTCAGTGAGAGAAAAGTCAGATTTACTACATTTGTTAGTAACCAGATAATATATGAAGTGTAGAAATTTTTGTGACCATTTTTATAAGCTTTGCAGTTTATAAGGAAGAAAAGAATTATTCAGCTACAGTTATGTAGGCTTTATAGGAATATGGATGTTTTTCTTGCCTGTAGTGTTCTGTGAAACAGTGTAGATGAATATAGTGTTTCCTTCACATGTGTTGCATCCAGTTAAGGGCTCATATTTCTTTTTGGTTATATATGTTTATATAGAGGATATTTACTGTATTATTCTACTGAACAGTGGAGAGCCTGAAGCATCCTACCATGCTTTTTCAACCATGTTATGCATATTGGTAGGAATGCCTGTCAGCTCACATCTCATGCCGAATCTACAAGCGCTTCATTTAAATTTTCCTTCCATTTGTTGTTCCTTCATATTCCTTATGTAGTATGCTTCAGAGAAATCCATGCTATTAATACATGTATTTTGAAACTGTGTTTTAGATTGTTTGGAAATAAGTTGACTCATCAGCTGCGTAAAACCCCTGATGACAATGCCGTCTAGTAGTTTTATCATAGCTGTCCCTGTGCATATCAGGCTTTCTTAAACAAAATAATTAATTGTAAATCACACAAATACAGTTTGTGTTCTTTTTAGTCCAACTAGTCTTTTCCAGTAATAAGCACTGTCCTCTTCACCTGCTTTTTCAACAAAGGTTTTAGTGGTAATGAACTCTGCCTCCAATTCCCTGTCTCGGTGCTTCCATCTCGGTTTATTCTAGAAAGGTATTTCTCATTGAGGCTCTTTTCTTGTCTGCAGTGATATAATCTGTCAGTTGTCAGATTTCCAATAAAAATTTTGGTGATTCCAATTTTTTAAAACTTTTCTGCAGATGGCTATGATAGGATTGTTAATTTTCTTTCCTGTTGTTAACATAAAGGGAAGACAAGAACAGATGCATGTGCCAGCACAATAAGCCTTTGTTCCTCATATTACCTCTGCAATGAGTGCCACCATTAGGGAAAACTCAAGGGATTACTCTTATCCTGTCTTTGGCAGCAAGGATCATTCACCTGACTAATGGATGTCGGTTATATACCAGAGTAAACCAGCAATTGTGTTACAGCCACAGAACCACACTGTTTTACAGGGCCTTTAGATATCAAAGCTGTACTTTTAGGCTAGTGAATCAATACATTTACAGAGGGTGTTTTTTTTCAGGCCTGGGTGTCCATGTCTCTGTTCCCTTCCCAGAAGAGTTGTACATGTTGGATTTTGTCTGTCTTCAAGCTTAGCTGACTGAAGGATACAAATATGGGCATGAGAATGTTAATCTCTCAAACCAACTATTCAACACACATAATGGGAAAATACTCACTATACAGAATTTAGAATATGAACTCTGTATCGGTATATTCCGATGCATCATTTTCTGCATAACTCATCTTTTCCTTATTCCTCAGACTTCCATAACTATGATTGTATCTCTCTTCTCTCTGACCAACAGAGCCCAATTCTTTTATCAGTCTCTTCTCTACTGGCATTCCCCTCTGAAAGAAGCCATTTCTCTCAAATTGCCTAATAGATTAATTTAACTGAGTTAAATCAGAGGAGTTGTTCCCAGTCTGTATTAAAGTTTGCTTCTGCTTCAGGTGTGAAGATATGTTTACATGCCTGAAAGCTTATCCATTTTTCCCACACACAGCTGTTGGTCTAGTAAGATCTATTCCCATTTACTGCAAACTTTGCCTCTCCTTAAGACATCTGAGATGTCTTCTCTTTCCCAAATTGAGGATCATGTCAGACTTTTCTGTAGTAGAGCAGTGTGTGTTTTGTGACCATGATCATCTCAGCAGATCAGGGCTGCCTCAGCTCTAGAAATGTATGGGTTATGAAAGATATCATTGTTAGAAAAGTCATCCTTTGAGAAAGAGACAAAAAACAGCTCAGCTCATGCAGGGGGTGGAAGAGAGATCTGCATCATTAAACTGATTAGAATGCTCCAGAGGGGCCTGGGTTTTGTGGAGGACTTAACGTGGCCTTTCTAAAAGGGCTAGTGAGTTCCTCTGTCCCTTCCTCATTACTGTTAATTCAACAAATCTTTTTTCTTTTCCTCTTTATTTCTTTATCCCTCACAATCCATTGCTCCTTTCCCCTGCCAGCTGGCTCCCTCAGCTGCTCCATTGATCTCTCAGCCACTCTGGCACTTCTGATATCAGACACAGTGGGAGGCAGAGTAGCTCAGAGATCAGCAGACAGACCAATACAAGAGTGAATCCCAGAGCCCCAGCTAAAAACCCTGAATTTGTTCTTTTGCTCTCTCTCTCCTGTAGCAATCCTTTTTGAAATGGTAGATTGACATTCAAGAGTCTGATGCTTTTAAGGAGTAACAATAATAGCTCTAATGTTTCACCTACTTTCTGCAGTTGTTTCTTTAGGTTAGAGTTATGACTAAGCTATGATAGACACCCATCTTACTGTCATGAGAGAAAGTCCCTTTCGTTGGTTTTGGTAACATTACATCACATTTGGTTATTACTCTCCACAATTCTAAATGCAAAATTACTGCAGGATCAGAGTTGGTGAAATGTAATGCTTTTGATTTGAAGAGTGCTTAAGAATTGGTATAGGGTAGAGCAGGAAGGTTATGAGAACAAATTTTGAAGATGGTCATGATGAATTATATCTCCCTTATTTCCGTCTTGTTGGCTGATTGTTGTTTGTGCTGTGTAAAACAAATGGCATGGCAAGAATGAATTCAGAATGTCAGAATGATTTTACATAACTACGTACACTTTCCATCGCCTGGAACGTGGAAGGAAAAGGTGGGAGAGATAAGATGCAGCAATTTAGCAGATATATTTGTTTCTAGTGTCATTTGTGGTTAGATACTGAAGGTCCATGTTCATGATAAAGGTCAGGATGTCAGTAGCTCTTGTTTTGACAGCTCTCAAGAGCATCAGCTGAATTTGTTTTATATTTTGACTCTAATGTAGAGTGCCAGCGGGGGTGCACTACAGTGACTGTTTATTGAAACAGTCTAGAAAACATGGCCCAAAGGTTTTATAGCCACTGATGGCTTTGTTTGCCCCAAATTACCAGTCCATATTCTCTTTGTCCCCCTCCCCGTCCTTCCTCACATGCCTATCCTGTATACAGCTGGACAGAGACAAACTGGATAAGCCACTTTATTCAGTAAAGAAACCAAAGTAATGAAAGAACATTTGTTATATGACATATTCTAGTTTACACTAAAACTGGATCAGAATGGTTTTATTGTTCTTTTCACAGGAAGATCTGTGTATGTTTTACAAGGATTATTTGTGTCATTGCCATTCTATCCAGATGCAGAACCTTGCTCAAGTCTACCCAGCAGATCTGTCAGAATCGAAAACACCTGAGGCATCATCCTGTACTCTGTGCATTAGTGAGAAAACTATAAGACAAGGAACTCCAGGCTTTGGGAGTTCAAAATCTGAATGTGGATCAAAATATTACATGTGGTTCCTTTTCCTTTTTCAGTGTGGGCTGAATTAGGCAGATCTTAAAATACCCATCTACGTCATCAACATCTCAATGTAAGGATTTTGATGATTTATTTTTTGAATAAAGATATCCTCAGAATGGAAAAAAAAAAAAAAGCCATTAGAGTAAGCCACTTATTCATAAAGATTTGTAGGAATGGGTTATGTTAAAAGAGGAGGAGAGTAGTAGTACGCAGTTATAAATACACTTAAAATAATCATGAATATTGCATAAGTGGTATTGGTAACAGCTTAAGTATATTTCCATAGGTGTTTCTTTATATTTACATATTAATTAGTGGATACCTAAGATATTATGTTACTAGAATGTCTGTGGTGCTCATATTTTATTGACAGACTATTGTATCCCCCCCAAAAGTTGCCAGATATTATGGAAAATTAATTCGCATGGGATGAGTAGAATGCAGAGTTTCTTATTTTGCCAAAAGTTTTATTCTTTGCAACCACTAAGCATTCAGTGCCAGAGTAATCCTGTAACTGATTTGCAGAAACACCTCTTGTTTCCCAGTAGATATGGGCCCTCCTTCTCTCCATTTGCAAAGGAAGTTCTGCAACCACTGTATACTGAATAGACAAGTCCCTTTTGGAATACTCTCGGGGGGGTACTGGCAGTGTTCAGAGAGAGTAGATGAGTCAGTAACCTAAATGCCAAAGTTAAACATGAGCATCACAGAGTTTCTGAGTCTTCTATGCCTATCTGTATTGCACACCTTCCCTGACCAAACACAGACCATAGCCAGCTCCTTCACCATTCTTCTGCTCATAGTTCTTCTTTAACAAAAACCCAGATTTTTTTGCTGAACTACAGGCACACCTGCTTTCTAACAGGCAACCTCCTTGTGCAAAAGACTGCTGTATGAATGAGTGTTGGATGGAGTGGAGGGTGAGTGGATGGCTTCTTGGAAGCTGCCTTCCTGGCTCCCCTCACCTAGAAATTGTACCTGCCTCCTGCTAGGTCCTACTTGCTTCTGCGCCTCTGTTGCTACCTCTCTGCTCCAATTCTTCCCTGCTGGTCAGAAACAGAATGACTCTCAGCCCTCACAGCCAGGTTTTTCTCTCTGAGAAAAAGAGCAAGAGGTTTTTCTCCCAGTTCCTGGACCTCAATCTGTCAGGCGTAGAGGCTGCTCTACAAGCATATGTTGGCATATATCTGTTTTGGTATCCACCATTCTCCGTGTTCAAATCTGTAATCTGCTGATGTTTTCTAATAACAGATCTGAACTCTTGAGTTCAGATCTAAAACTTGGATGCAATTCTAGCATAAAAAACTTCACAGTACTTGCATGGGCCTGTTATGAAAGTGGTACTGATATATTCAGCACATTCAGGAATTTATTACTGTGACATAAAATATTGGCATAGAGGGTTTGATTCAGTTGTCTAACTGTAGATGCCTGATGCCATTGAAATATCTTATGTGATTCAGGAAATCTGTATGTGGGCAGGGTATGAGTCTCTGCTGGTTGGTAACAGCAGTTTTAGGGTTGATGGGATCCCCAGGGGTATAGCAAATGGCATAGGTATCTGTGTTGAGACACTATAATAAAGTTCAGCTTGTCTGACAGTAGATTATAGTTGTTGCACAAGAAAACACTTTATTGGGACTATTTGTCAAAATTCAGGGCAGAGAATCAGAATTTCTCTCCCATGGTTTGAGCCCAGCCAATAACTCAGAATCATGCAACCGCTTGCTCATTTCCCCCCTTCTTCTCGTCCTGCTCCAGGAGGCATTGGGAGGAGAATCAAAAAACATAAATCCGATGTCCTGTCTCTGCTTCTTCCCGGCTTCCCCTCCTCCCTGGCAGAGCATAAGACTCAGAAAGTCTTATGGTCAGAGTAAACATTACTGAGCAACAACTAAAAATATTGGTGTTATCAGCGCTGTTCCAAGGCTGAAAGTCAAAATACAACACTGCACCAGCTACCAAGAAGGAGAAAAATTATTGCTACTGCTGAACCCAGGACAGTATCTACCCCTTATTTCATACCATTCATGTCATGCTCAGATCCCACATTTTTCAATATACCATCACTCTTGTCTTATATATATATGTGTATATATATACATCCCCTCACACACAAAGAGAGAGATATCTTTCCCTAGTACATGGACTAAAGGTGCTGAGTTCATCCGGTCCATGATGTCAGGCTCCATCTCCTGTAACAGTCTTTCAGAGCAGGAGAGAGAGTGTGCAGTGTTGGATTGTTGCCTGCTGATGACACCATAGAACTCGTGTGGTCACTGTTGAGCTCGTCTGGTTTTGTCAAGGTTCATTCTGGTTTGGGATGATGGTTGGAGGGAAGTCAGGGACAGTCACTGGTGACCTGAAGACATGTAGTTGGTGGGTTATAAAAGTGCTACATAGCAGGTAACAGCATATAATTGAGTTCATTGGCTGTTTTCACCTAAAATCAAATCCCCCTGAGGTACACATTGGAATTCCCCATCTTCCCCCATTACCCACCAAGTATACCTTTGAGTATACCAAGTATGCCATTGGTCCTTCGGTTTAGCTGCAGTGATTATCACTGTGGTTGGAGTGGCTTCAGTATCTGTTGTTGGAGTTGGTAGAGCCGCTGTGCTTGGGGGTTGAGTAGCACCAGCGGTAGCGCTGTCTATTGCTGTTGGTGTTTGAGTAGCTGCTGTACTTGTCACTGGGGCTGGTGTAGCTCCTGTATTTGGGGTTAGAGTAGCTGTGCTGTCTGTTGCTTTGCCATCAGATCCAGAGACACTTTTTTCCCTTTGAAGGTGCTGGATAGTGTTGAACAGGGCTCTGTAAGCATAGGCCAAGCCCCAGCACGTTGCCATGATTTGTCCCTCTCTGGTATAACCAGGTTGACAACACACCTCATTTAAGTGTTTTGCTAATTTTTATGGATTTTGCATTTGTTCAGTGGTTAAGTTCCAAAGCACTGGGGGGGCCCACTGGCCTAGATACTTGCCCATACTATCCCACACACCCTGCCACTCATGACTGTCTCTTGACCCTCCTATATCATCGTCTAACCCTAGACAAGGTCCAAACCCGACTCTGCTTAACTTTCAAGATCAGAAAAAATGGTCATGGGTAAAACACACTCTGTATGTGTGCCAACGTGGTGATCCCCATCACAATCAGCAGGCAGGTCTCAAGGGTATCCAAAGGCCATTCAAAACCTTCAGAACTCTCAAATGATGCTGTAAATAGTCTGGTGGCAGAGCTGAGAATGTAAGAGAATGTCTCCTACATAGGTTGACCACCCGAGGAGGGAAAAAAAGATGTGTAATTGCTAAACACTTCCATTGTATACCTCCCAAAGTATAGAGGTGATGACCACACTGGGAACACAAGCCAGACCAGTTTCATGATCAATGAGTTTATTGTATTACAAGTCATTACCATAAAGTATGAAACAAGAACCTTAGCCTGAGCCCCCCAGCCGATAAACACTAAAACAGTAAATACTGTCTGTAAGTAAAGTAAGACATGCTGAAACTCTGAGATCAAGAGCAACAACTCTGAAAGCCAATAAATCAGCACTCTGAGGAATGACTATTAATCCAAAACAATGAATGCTTATCACAAATACAACTAGACACACTCTGGCCAGATCTGTTGTTGTCTCAACCCTTGTGCCCCATGTTGGACACCACAAAGAACTATCATGTTTAAGCACAGTCAGTAACTCAGAACCATGCAGCCACTTGCTCACTCCACAACCCCCCTACTTCTTCTTCCCCCTGCTCCCGGAGGAATGGGGAGGAGAATTGAAAGAATGTAACTCCCACAGGTTGAGATAAGAACAGTCCAGTATAAGGTATAACACAAAAATACTGCTGCTGCCACCAATAGTAATAATGATAAGGGAAATAACGAGGGAAGAGAATACTCAAAAAGTCCTTGGTCAGAGTAAGCATCACTTAACAACAACTAAAAACACTGGTTTTATCAGTGTTGTTCCCAGGCTGAAAGACAAAAACACAGCACTGCACCAGCTACTAAGAGGGAGAAAAATGACTGCTACTGCTGAACCCAGGAGAACTGGGCATGATGTGCTGTGGTATGGAATACCCATTTGGTTAGTTTGGGTCAGGTGTCCTGTCTCTGCTTCCTGCCGGCTTCTGTTCCTCCCTGGCAGAGCACGAGACTGAAAAGTGCTTGATCAGAGTATGCATTACTGAACTAACTAAACCAAACCAAACACACAACTAAAACATCAGTGTGTTATCAACACTGTTCTCAGACTAAAGTCAAAACCACAGCACTGCACCGGTGCACTGCACCACTAAGAAGGAGAAAAATAACTGTTACAGCCAAACCCAGGACAGTATGCACCTCTTATTCCATTCCATTCATGTCATGCTCAGATCCCACATTTTTCAATATGCCATCACTTTTTGTCTCATATATACATACATATGTCAGACCATATATATATATGAAACACTGAAACAGATATTCCTAGGTCCATAGACCATCCCTATAAAGTCTGCTGACTTCATTCAGTCCATGATATCAGGCTCCACCTCTTAATGGCTGACATGTGGGTCAGTACACATGAGGAGCTGGACAGATCATCTTTCAATTGTTTGATTTCCTGGGACAGTTCTTCCACAGCTGAAATGATGGAAGGGGTGAGATTGTCTTCAAACTCCCAGAGCTGATGAATCACTTCATCCTCTGTTGCTGCTGCTGCCTTCAGGTACTAGAGGCCTTTATCTTGTTCCACTTGCTTGGGCGACATATAATGCCACCCTTCACAGCTGCCAAAAGCCACCTCCAGAGGCTGAGGACTCATTTCTCTCTTGCAATTGCTTTGTCAATTCCCCCTTCCCTCACAAGTGATCCCAGCCGCGTGCCTTCCCTATCTTATAGTTCATGACCATTGGCCCCACTGTTCCAGCATGGGGGCAACCATGTGAAGATGTGCTCCCCTGGAAGATGGCTGAAATCTCTTCATATATTTCGCAGCTCGGTCGAGGTCCGGGATCAAGAAGTTACCTATTTTTCTTCATCTTCCTCTGATTCCTGTAGTAATAACTCTTGTTTAGATGCCATCCCCTCTAGTTTGTGCCCTGAGTCTTCATCTTCCTTCCCTCCATTAATTTTTTTTGTGCTTTTTATTTGCTTTTCCTCTTGCTTATAGGGGCAACTGATACTGGCATTGATTGATACTTTGGTTCAGCTGCAATGTCTTTCCCTGGGGTTGGATGGCTGCAGTGTCTTTCACTGGGGTTGTAGTGGCTGCAGTGTCTTTTGTCAGGGTTTGAGCAGCTGTTGTGCTTGTCACTGGCGTTAGTGTAGCTGCTGTGCTTGGGGTTTGAGTAACTGCATTGTCTGTTGCCTTGCCATCAGACTTCTTTTTCCTGTTTCTTACAGAGCAGGGCTCTCTAGGTGTAGGCCAAGCCCCAGCACGTTGCAGCAAGTTGTCCCTCTCTGGTATTGCCAGGACAACAGCACACCTTGTCTAAGTGTTCTGCTAATTTTTCCAGATTCTGCATTTATTCAGGGGTGAAGTTCCAAAGTATTGGAGGGGCCCACTGGCTTAAGTGCTTGCCCATACAAAGCCACACACCCTACCAGTCTTGACTGTCCAGCCTTGAGGGGGATGTCTTGGTGGTATTCTTAAATATTTGTTTAACCTTCAACAGACCCGAGCCAGACCCTGCTTAGCTTCTGAGATCAGACAAGATCGGGCATTCTCAGGGTGGTCATGCTATAGGCAAAACATAGAAAGCATATGCAGCAGCATGCTGGTTCCCAGCAAAAGGAGCAGGGTGCTTTCAAGGGCATTAGCTGTGCCATTGATTCAGTTGCCTCACTTTCGTCATAGGAACAAAAATAATAATTCCTGCTTTATTTTCATTTATAATCTTTGTACAGTGTTTTAAAGATACAAAATGCATCATAAATATTCTATGCAACACAGTGAAATATGACAGTTATAACACTATGAAATTGTCTGATCTTCCATGCAAAGCATGGAATTAACACGGGTGATTCATTGCTGGGCCTCTGTGCTCTGCATCAGCTCTTAACCAGTGGTGTTAAAGGGGCACTCTGCTCCTGGAAGTGAGCTGTCTTTGTTGAGATGTAAAATGAGTCTTGATCATTGTTATTGAAGAAGGGGTGGTGCTTTTAGTTAACACTAGTGTTCAGGCCATTTCCAGCTGAGACAATTTGTTATTTCCGTGCATCTATTTTCTCCTGGAAAAATGCATAGCTGGTCAAATGAAAGTCATCAGAAATTATGAGATGTGATTTAGACACATTAAACATAACATTTTGTATTAAATGTGTTAGATAATTCTTCCTCTTATTCCCTTATGAATTGCTTCTGTACACTGTTAAAGAGTTCCAGTGTTTAAAACGAAAAGGTTCCTAATTCCAATAGCTGTATTTATAATCATCTTGGAATGTTTTGAAATGAAGAAAACTTTTTTAGCATCCAAAGAATAAATCCAAAGAAAAAAACTCTCAAGTTTGACATGTCCTTATCTTTACGTGGCAGAACCAGAATAATTCTGAGCTCTTTTTGAAAAAAAAAAAGCTCTTTTTAAAACAAAAGTAATTAAAAGGTCCCCTCCTTGTTTCATATCTTTATGAGAATGTAAGAAAAGTCATTTGCAATTTACTATCAGTGAGTTTTGAGGTTTTGATTCCAACTGCATCTTAGATCATCTATTTCTCAAAAAAAAAAAAAAAAGAAAAGAAAAAAAAGCTTTGCAAAGTGGAACTGGCATAATAAAATTTGTAGGAAGCTACATCTTAATACACTGGAGATATTTGGGGGTAGTAATTGTATGGATTGTCCCGTATGGTCACCGAGGTCAGTGTCATTTAGCACTATAGGCTGTGTAAATATTTGTCTCCCAAGATAATGTGGCCAGATGTAGCTTGTGTGATTATACCCCTGACTAATGCATCTATTTTCTAATGGTAGAAACCTTACCTGGTGTAGCTTAACAGAAGTTATGAGCAAGTTTTTCAGATTTATTCCAATTAACATTTAGCGCTTTAGATTCAATAACTAATTTTTTGCTAGATAATACCAATTTTGTTTTCTTTCCTTGGTGCATGCACCTTATTTTACTCTGTTCTATCATGGTTTTATGTGATAAATCAGAAAGAAAATACATTTTATACAGCCCTCTTATTTCAGAGGTAAGGAATATTATTTTCTGTCTTGTTTTTTTTTAATCCTAGTTACATAAAAGTCATCAGCTACAGATACATCATGCTGTAACCAGAAAACAAAATTATATGTTTCCATTTTCAGTATAAATTAACCAATCTAGAAGAATTACATCAGAAGCATATGAATTAAACCACATAGTTCTTATCATAGATCTTTGGATTACAGAGGTCTTTGAATTTTATTAAGGGAAGGTCAGAACAATGACATGTGAATAATATTTAGCTTGAATGCTTGTGCTTTTTCTATGACAGTCTGTAGTTTTTGGTATATTTTCACTTCTCTGAGAAAAGAAAATGTTTTTCTGTGGGAGACTGATAGCTAGAATAGATGTTTTCTAGATTATTTTCTAGGGATCTGTCACAAGTATATAGAGAGACACAGATGGATCCTTTGACCTTTTTAATGCTGCTTCTGTATTTCACTGAGATTATATTTCATGTAAGCATTTGAATCTCAAAATGAAGTGCAGTTACTGGAATGTTAAGGTTGTGATGGGAGTTTTTGCAAAAAGGCAGTTATACTTTCCAAAATTAGCATCTGTTTGTAAACATTGTTTGCAGGCTTCTTGTTTTTCTTGGATTCATCTGCTTCTGTTTTTTTTTTTTTAAAAAAAAAACCCCAAACAAACAAAACCAGAAATAGGACCCTACAATTTACCCTGATCTCTGCAAGCTTCAAGGAATCTTGTATTGATGATGGGTGACAGTTTAAACTGTCCACCTATGTTGTTGAATCTAAAGATATGGGAAGTTCTAATCCTCTAAAATGATGCTTTGAAATTTCCTTAGAATTTTGTATTGTCAAACCAGAACTATAGAGAGAATTTTTCGAAATCTAATCTACTGCAGATCTTTTTTGAAATTTACCCAAATTGAAACTTTTGACCCCAGATATCTTCAGGAGGAGACTATATTTTTTAGGAAAATGGAGGTAAGAATAAAGGTGTCAGTTTTCAGAGATAAAGATCAATAGAGTATGCCATGTGAGCCAGAGAATCTGAGTTGCCTAAATCATAAATCAGAAATCCTAACCTAATTTTTAGGAACTTAAAAAATACCTAACAAACTGAGAACAACAAAATCAATAAAACTCCAAAATGGCCACTCCACCCCCCAGAAAAATCCCCCCAAAACCCAAAAAAAAACAAAAAAGATTTGCTTCAATGTTAATCCTGCAATAAGAGGAAGAATAGTCTGGAAAATATAATATCAAACCAGTAGGATATCAAAAGGGAAAAAAGTCAGGAGGCTGACCATACATACTGTAACTATTTTGTGCAATAATCTCATTCTGTAACCATAACAAAATACATGAATAAAAAGCTGGTTTAGTTTGGCGGCCTTTTCTTGTTCTTTTTTTTTTTTCTTTTTCTTGTTATTTGTCTTTATTCCCTTTCTAAAAGACATAGAGTATATTTTCTATCGCTTGGCACATGAGATATCTACAAAAATTTCACTTGGAAATTCAAATCATATGCTCTAGCTACCTATGAGAACATGAGATAAAGCAAACATGATGGTGATGTTCACTCAGCTTTCAGAGTGTGGTCTGCTTTTGTCACCTTAGTCCAGGTAACATGGCTGCAGAACACAAGTGCTGTGGAGGGACAGGGATAATGGTTTGTTTTACAGTCTTTCAATTTATTTAGCAAGCTAAAAAAAACAGTTGCTTTGTAGTCATCTTTGCTGGACAGATAAACAATAGTGACAATTTCATATGATGTATATAGACAGAAGAGGTTAGCTGCAACCCCTGAGTGATGGAGCTTGTCATATTCCCTTCTCCAGTAATGCACAAGGTTAGAAATCAATGTCTTAATCATGTGCAGCTCTGGGCAATTCAGATATATCACACAAAAACAGGCTTCTAATTACATTTAAGAAATACATATCATACATATATAAACTGACATAAATATCAGAGTGGTGTTGCTAGCTGTCAAAACGGATAAGTATAATTCCCTCAGTGGCCCTTGACAGGTTCAATACCTGCTACGGAGGTGCTATGAACAGCATTATACGGCTGATTGAGTTATGACAGCTCTAACCCAACAGGGAAGCGAGGCAGGAAGGAATAGCCTGGGCTGCAGACAAATGATGATAAAGTGATCACTTTAAAGAACAATCTCCATAATATTTCATGCTCGCTGCATGGTGTAAAGGCAGCCTTGACTGCGGGGCTAACTGCTCTATCAATTGATTTGATTCACTGCTGCAGCTACTCCCAGTCATAATATTTCAAATAAATGGTACCGTGGATAGAAATAATATCTGCATCAATATTAACCCTGAAAGGACTAATGGACACAAGCTATAATTTCCTGGACACCCTAATAATGCATTTTGACTGGGCTTGGCATTTTTCTTTCTTTTTTTTTCTTCTTTTTTCTTTCTTTTTTTCTTTTTTGTAATGAAAACAGTGTATTGTTTACTTAAACTTTCCTTTTGTGGCAAGAAGCTTTACAGCACAGGCCTCACTCACAGCATCAAGTCTAATTTTACAAGAAATTCTGCTAAATGCTGTTTTAAAGTGTTTGTTTATACTGAATATCTTGCATTATAATTACCTTAAATATCTGAGAGAAAAAGCATTTTTTTAGATGTGTGTATTATATATCATTTATGTGCGCATATGTACATACAAAAAGAGGTTTTATCACTCTAATTATTTACTAAGATACATTTAAAACAAACAGAAAGGAGTTTAAACTTAATTATAAAAGAGTCAACAAAGAATTTTTTTGAAACACAAGGAATCAGTAAATTGTAATGATTACACAGGATGTTAGGGGTTTTTCCCTTTAGAAATAACAAGAAGTACTGTATGAGACAAGCGAAGCATGTAAGAAGTACAAGTGAATTTATGGTTTCATAATCTTAAATCAAATTGTTTTTCTATTTTCCATGCAGTTTTTCACATACTCTGTAATGTAATGGATGTTTATTCTGTTCTTTCATTCATAACACTTTGTTGACATTTAAGTCCCTTTTAAAGAGCTGCTGTGCTTATTGTGAATCAAGTTGACATGTATAAATTGTATAATTTTATTATTGTTATTCTTTTTCCAGTACTCTCTTACTACTTGACTATCTTGGGATTGTGCATTTTTAAGGTCAGAGCCATGTCCAAGTATTCAGAAACTGTTTAAAGATGTATTTTTAAACATGTTAACAAGAAACAGTCTGAATGGATTTAGGGAATTCTTTCTCTGATTACTAGTTTGTATCTGTATAAAGATTGTCCTTATCAGACTCTGTTTTTTCTTATTTGTCCCTTAAACATTTACTATAAATTGGAGTGGGAGATAGTTAGGTTTGGATCTCATGAAGCTTGATTAAAGTTAAAGCTTAAGCAGAGGTGTTTTATGAACATTCCTTGGTGAATGCTCCAATTGCAACACTTCACCAGCCTCTGAAGTGGTCTTGAAGATGCTTAAAGGGACTTCAATTTATAGTTTTCCAGAAGATCTGGGTAATATTTTTCTTAGGCTGCAAAATAAAGCCTGAGGGTCCTAACTGGTTTTGGAAGGCTGGTTTGAATTTAAAATTGAAATTGGAAATTGTGGAAGGTTGACATTGACCTAACTCCACTATTCCTACAAAACTAATATGGCACAAAAGCAGAGTGTTTTTCTTCATTCTAGACCTGACTAAACAAGCAGATTCTGGCATGTTTTTTCCCTGCTAGCATGCTTGCCTACAGGTCAATATCAAATTTTACCAGAAATGAAAGCGCATGGCTTTCATAATGTATTTTTTTGTTCTGTATTTTATCTGGAGCCTATGCCAACAGTTCAGGTCACCTTTATGTTATTACTACTAATTTTTCCCAAGAAAAATTGAAGCCACCTCTTTGCCTATCCTGCTTACTTTTTATTTCCTTCACAAAGAATTTTCTTCCTCCTCTCTTGCAGTTCATGATGGTTGTTTTGTTTCTCCATTTCAGTCCATTTCCTCTAATTTCATCTCCATCTGGTGACCTTTTCATGTTTAGAATATTGACAAGTGTGTCTTTCTCATGTGTCTCTATACTGGGTTAACCCTGCATCATACAAACACGATGCAACTTTTTCTATCTAAAAATATTCTTGGCCTCTTTTCTAGCACTTTTACTCGCTGTTTTCCTTTTCTGTCTCTGCTCTAAATTTGTTGAACTGCTTTCTGGTGATGTCCTCTTCTAAATCAATGTCAGCCTTCATCATTTGATTCCAATGAATTTGTCTTATAGAATCAGAATAGTTTGGGTTGGAAGGGACCTTCAAAGGTGATCTAGTCTCACCCTCCTGCAGTGAGCAGGGAGGTTGCAAGGGTGCACTAGCTATTCATTTTCACGTGTGTCCTTTGCTCAAATTTTGCTATTCTTTCTGTACGTTATCTCTGAGATATAATCCACAAATGCAAGCTCAATAACTACCCCTAGTCAGAAACCTTACACGTTTACTTCTCCCTTCTCTGAAGTATAATACTGGTATATATCATATGCCTTACCAGTCTTGATGAGTGATGACTGACCAGCCTCCACTTTCCACTTGTTAGTTTTTCCTTTGAGCATTTTTGTTTTGTTGTCAAGTCTTCCTTATGCTCACAAGAAGCTTGCCATGAACATTTGCAAAGGTAATTCACTGTTATCTTTCACAGCTCTGCTAAAATTTCTCCTAGGCTAAAGGTCCAAAAATTCAGGCTCCAACTTGAAATCCTGAAGTCTTGCCAAAGTCAAGTTTCCTATACATGAATATGTTATTTCTTGTCTTTCTCATTGATATCACTTTGGGTTTTCATTTTGGTTAATTTTTTTTTTCTGGTTGGTTGGTGTTTTTTTGATTGGTTGCGGTTTTTTTTGTGTGTGCTTTTTTGTGTGTGTGGTTTTTTTTTACATTTGTACTGTCCAACCTTTCTATATCTTTTTATATACTTGGGGGATAAGTTATTTGGGGTGAAGACTGTCTTTCTCAGCATTGCATAGTACTAAACACAATAGCACTGTGGTAATACAAGTAATTAGGACAATAATAACAACATTAAAAGTAACTTCTTTGCCAGAAATAGCTGTGAGACAGTCTTGTGTAATTAATACAGCCAAACTAAATTCAAACGGGGAGGGAGAGAAAGAGTAATTTCTTTCCTTTTAAATATTAATTATTTAGGGAATCCAACTTTCACAGTCTAGCCTGAGACTTAATACCAGTTTCAGATGCAACAACACAAAAACCAGCTTCTGGACTGGGCCAGCAATGTGCTTTTTAAGACTAATAAATTATGGAGTTTCAACCATTTTGCAGCTAATGTAGATGAAGTGTAAATACACGATGATAACTGAAATGCATCCCTTTACAGTATTGTAAATGAGGAGGTGAAAAGACCCTCGATATTTTAAGGGCCAAAGAGAATCACGGGAGCAGCTTTAAAGATTAATTCCTTGTGTCTAGTGTAAAACAAGATTAAATTTGCTTGTGTGAGCTGCTGTTAGGAGATGCACTATTACATTATGCATGATTCTTGACTGCTCGTAGCATGAACAAACTGCACAGTGTTCCATTAGTGATTTTCAATGCTGTGCTAAGCTTTAAGTCACATAGACAGGCCAATGTATTTGGTTTACTTTGTGGATGTGTTTTCCAGGCAATTTCACAACCTACCTGATCACTGTTATTGATTGACCGTGTTTGAAATGGATAAAAGAATTAACCCGTGTAAGGATAGCAGAATGGGGTATATACAGTATCCTATATACTTACAAAAATCAATAGTACTCTAATGTAGAAAATTTAACCAGACAGGGCAAAAACCATCTTCCCGCCTGCATCAATCCTCATAAAACATTATACTAATACTATATGCATATGCTTATGTGCTTTTAATGTGCTTTTTCCTTTGACACTTTTCTTTGTACTACCTCTGTAACACTGTGGATGTGCTCATATCCTTACTGTAAAATAAACTTCAGGACTCCTGAACTGATAGATTTTTCTCCTTTCAAGCCCACTTTGAAGAGAGAAACACAGGCAGCTACACACATCTAGAAAGTTATGTTTATTCTTAAAAGGTGTAGACGTATTCCTGTTTTCTGTCACTTGCACTATTGATTGACCATCTTGTTCCTCTGCTAATTCTGTAATTTCTGCTTTCACAGTCATTGCATCTTGTCCTCTGCCATTACTTTTCATTCACATTTTAGGCCTCAGCAGTGTTCACCTCCTACTTAGGACATTTTCCACCCTCTACCACTTTGTATGGGGAAGAGGTGCATGCACCATATTCTTTACACCTTTATTTCACTACACCTACTTTTCATGCTTGCCAGATAAACAGTACTGCTTTTTGTATCAAGTTAATCTTCCCAGTACTGGCTAATGAAATGTTTGTTGCTGAAATTAACAGGCCCAGGCTTGTGAATCAAATGGGTTTTGTGGAAAAAAACAATATTATGGATATATGAAATCTTTAACAGAAATAGTACTGGAACTAGCATCACAATTGTCATTTATCCTAAAAACTCAGATAGTGAATTTTTATATTTTACTTTTGTCATATAACTAAATTCAGAAAATAAGCTTTAGCACAGCTTCAGCTGTATTACACTTGTTCCTCCAGCACCAAGAGAACATTAAATATACCAAACTTCTGGGCTTCTGGGAATTCCTGCCTTCCTGGCCAGCTGCTCTTCCTTCTTGGCACACTTGCCTTTCACTATTCACAACCTACTCTGAAGGAACAGACACTGAGAATGGCATTTCTGCCTCTTCTTTCAAGAATCCCAGGAGACTTCAGGAAGAGAAAAGTGAGAAGCAACAGTACTGCTTAGGCTGTGCTTATCCAACAAGGTGGGAAAGAAAAAGATAAAGAACCTGCAACGCAGTTTTAGAATGTGCTGCCTATGTACTACTTCCAGGATGAAATTTTAAGAAAATCAATTCATATTTTCATATGAGTTTAAAATGCAAGTGTCTTTTTTTGTTTTGGTTTGTTTTTTTTTCCCTAGTAAAACTAAAAATTTTATTCTGGTTTGGAATTAATATTTCTTTGAATAATTTACTGGAATATGCAATCAATTAATCGGTAAACTGTTTTAGGAGGTTTGTTACAAGGAAAAGTATATGGTGAGCTGGTGCAGTTACTGTCTTGCACGTAGAGCTGTGCCTGAATTCACAGTTTCTCTCTTTGTAAATACTCTGTTGTGACATCTCCAACAGCCTATGGATATTTTCTGTAGCCCTCTGAGCCAGCAGCTTGGAGTTTGGAAATTCTTTACTAATTTCAGCACTGATGGTCACTCCTGCTATGTCCTTGTTCTCTGTAGACTTTCCCTGTAAAATGGGTGTTAGAGTGGTTGCTCACTGAGCTAATGTTGTGTTAGCTAATGGCTTTAATATGAACTAATAAAATCACACAAAACTGGTAACATTTCTTGGAGGTAAAATCGACTGCAGAAGTTACTACATGACTTCAAAATGCTATTATTATAGTTTAAAGAAGCCAATAATTCAAGACCTATTTTTCACTCAAGCCAAGGGACATAGAAATTAGAAAAAAAAATCAGTCATGTGCCTTTATATATGAACTCCTTCTGCTCAAATCTCTGCTCAGACAGGATCAACTTGGGTGGTAAGGTTAGCAGGGTGACAGAGCTGGCTAGCGGTGTCACTGCTTTACCAGTGCACACTGTCCAAGCACTGTGGAACTGTTGCCAGATCCCAGCATGGTGACAACAGTACTAACAGAGGAGTTAGCAATAGGCCAAGGAATACTTCTAACATTAAAAACAAGCTTGGCTCAAATGCTAATACTGCTAAAAGGGAAAACAATATTCTCGTTCACGGGCATTCAAGAGACCTGTGCAATTTCTGAGCAGTCGATGTAAACAAATACTCCCACAGAAAGCAAATACTTTGTAAAAACCTCACTATCCACATTAAATAGTTTCAGAGCAACATAGTAGATACTGAATCAAAGACCGCTAAAGTTTTTTATTGCTGGGGGAAGGGGGGGGGGGGGGGGGGGGGAGGTGTCCAAATATTGCTTGGCAAATTACTGTTTGCTAGGGGCACTATTACCAGTTGACACAATCATTGGTCAGCAAATTGGTCACATTATCGGTTAGTAAATTTGAGAGTGCAGAATTATTTATTGGTAAATTAGAGATGGCAGAATTATTGGTTGGTAAGAAAAGAATTGCAGTGATTGGTTAGCAAATTAGAGATGCTTGGTTTTGTCTGTGGATAAATCAAGGTTGGTCAGATATTGGAAGCCAAATTAAAGAGAGCCATATTATTTATGGTTGCTCTGGTGAATGTTGAAATCCTGCTTTTTGTGTTAAAAACAAGTAAACATTGGGAGGGTTTGCTTTTCCTTTTTCTGTCCCCTCATTTATATTTACATTTACAGTTCACAGCTGAAGCATTTCTGTGGCATCAATATGGAAGTAAACATACGCACATATTTTTGCTCTTTTAGTTTTTAATGGGACTGTTAGCAGAATTTTTGCAGAGTGCCAGTTCTGAAATTGCATGAATTTAATAGCAAATAAAGGTGGTGTTATATTGCACAGCTAAAAACTGAAGCCTTTGCAATTCCAGCATTAAGGTGATACCGTGCAAGCAGTACAAGCTACTCCTCACTGGCCCACAGTCAGCTGGCATCAGGAGGAGCTGGTGATAGGAATACCTTCCCTGAGCTTGCTGCTGGATCAGACCTGCACCCCTGCTTAAATAAAGCTGTGAGCTGAGATCAGCAAGGATATGCAGCAGTAGCGCCTTCAAAGCAGTCATTTCGGTGAGATGTGGGGATTTCTGTGGGCAGGGGCCTCCAGGTCCTTAACCTCTTGCACAAAAATTAAACTACCATGAGAAAGTTAATGTCCAAATGCTATTACCATGTAGTGATATTTTTTTGCTGGAGAACTGCAGATGAAATCACCATATTCTTACTTGCAAACTATGAAGGAAGCAATTTTTATCTGACTGATATCACAAAAGCTTTCCGTTGAAATAGAGTACTGCAATGAAAACTCTTTTCTGTCATTTTTATGTTCTCAGTTGTTTACAGTTTTTCTGCTTTCTTTCCATTTTTTATGCAGAATTGCTACTTAAAAGCAATCCTGCTTTTGTATACTGTGTTAGAGCAATTCTGAAGATAAAGGTTTCAGGATCATTCCATAACACTAAGAAAAATTCTTTTCACTTGACAAACTTTGCAAACAATGCACAGAACACAGTGGTTAAACAATTAAATCATTTTAGATTTTAACAATGTTGAAAACAATAATAGAATACTTGTTAAGAAAAGTCTATGGCTGTTTATATAGTTGTTGAATTCTACAGTGGAGACTGATGCTAATTAATCAGATTTACTTTTCCAAAGGGACACTTCATAATGCTTTTGACAGTAATACACATGGAGTAAGGGAGGATGTATTTTAAAACTTTAGGAAAGTCTTAAATTTTGAAACATTAAAATTTGCTTTTTATATGAACTCCTGTAACAACAGTGCTCCTACCTTTCTTGTCTACTAATTCTGCCAAAAATGATGTGTTTATTTGGAAACAGTAAAGTATGTTTGACATTTTTAAGACATAGCTAGGGGGGAATTTTGTGGAAGTTAAGGGGGTGAAAAGGAATTTTTATCCTGCTAAAGTAGCAACACAGTCGCAAGATATCTGAGTTTTATAAATCTCCTGGATTGAGATAACATATGCTGCTCATTTTTTGGTATTTTCATTGAATCAAAAATTAGGACTTGGAATATACCAGAGCATTTCAGTAACACAATGATTGTTCAGTTTCAAGTCCAGCTTGAACTGTTCATCTGGAAAGTTTCAGCTGAAACCATCATAATTAATTAGAGATGGTTTAACTAGTTCAGAAAAAACATAATTGTAGGGCTTCCCCATACCCTGCGTGGTCTGCTCTCCAAAAATGAAATAATCCTATTGGTGCCAACCATATTCTTCTCTTAACTCAAGATCAAGTAGGCTCACACTGTAAGGCATCTCTGCCTGAACTGTTGCATGCTTCAGCATTTTTACAGAGGTGATTTTTTTCATCCCATTACAAACCTTTGCTTCCACATTTAGACTTTATCAAGATCTCAGGTATTCAACTGGGACAAATTGTCTTCAGTTGCTCTACAAAGACAGCATGAGATAGGAAATGCAAATGAGTAAAAAACCAACAGTCATAGTAAAATGGAGAAGTGAACATGATATGGAAATACAATAGGACACATTGATGTTTTTTTTTTCATTCCAACAGAACTGAACAACTTCTGACAGAAACAGCTTAATGCAGGAAGGTAGAGGCAGGCCATTATCCTTCTCTTAAAAAAGACCAGACTTTGGGTCTACCCCTGTTTCAAATACAGATGAGCATAGTATTTTACAAGAAATCATTGGGTGTAGTTTCAGCTGGTAAAATAAAATTTAGAGGTAAGTTGATTCCTTAAGCAACATATCTGACTTCTTTCCAAACTCACTGGAAACTGGGATAAATCATTCTACTGGGGTTCAATGAATCTACCTCTCTTTCCAACAGAGAAAATCATACTTTTTAATTAAATATGTATTATTATTTTCAGGTTAGTACTAATAATAGTGTACATCTGCCACTCTTTTTTAGTACAATTGGTAAAAATCTCAATAGTGATAATCTTTACAAAATGTAAAGATTAATATGGAAACCTCAACAACTTGCATGCAGGAAATTTTTGTTCTGACTGAAATATTCTGAATTTCCATTTTGCTGGTATTTACTGAGCACAGCATAAACTGAGAACTCTGGTTTTAAACGTAAAGTATTCCTAACCGAATATGCACCTCTGTGGTTAGATTAGACATGTCATGTGGTATTTCTTATGTCCTTTGATGAAAGAAATTGTATAATTACCTCGTTTGAAACTTCTCTGTTCTAAACATCAATTTTACCTTTTACAGTTCTCAGTTTGCATATTGTTGACTGATTTACATACGTATCTAGTTACATATATATAGTAAAACACGTTTAGAAATACAGCACTTAATTTATATCACCAACCAACACTGTACAAAATTCTTTCTTTGTAAGCATTTGCCATTTGTAATTACGAATCATTAGCAATTCAAGGATTAAATTTCATGTATTTTTAGAAAACAAGAATTTTCAAATGAAACATTTCAGAAAATGAACAAGTGAGGTTCACTTAATACTGTATTATTCTGAATTTGGTCGATATTTGTCAGTTTTATATATCCATTTAGACATTTAGATATAAGTTATATTCCCAGGGCTTTTTTCTTGCCAGTTGAAAGTCCTACTTTTGTAGGATTATGCAAGTAATCATTAAAAATCTAAGGCAACATATCAAAGCCTACACTGTATTATATACAGCCAATAGGTGAAGTTTTAAATCTAAGTGCCTGAGATGATTAAGAAATTTTCACTTCCTCTTTTTAATGGAATAACATGAAATGTCTTAGTCTGACATACATACTGTGATCATAGAAAAAATTCTAAAAATAAAACTAAATGCAAACAGATGTGTATTATTCTTTTTGCCAATAGCAGATACTTGAAAAGCTAAAGGCTATTTGAATTGTGCTGTGAATAGACTATTCTCCAGTATAGGAAGAACAAGTTCTTCCCAGGATTCAAATACAATATTTTTCATCTTCACTGTGAAGAGCTTTTTCCTCTTCTTTTCTTTATAGGAATAAAAGGCCTTTCTGTTCTTTCAGTCGAGCGACTTCTGCTTTTAGGAGGAAATGGAGTTTCTGCTCCACTCACCCATCACCACCACCCAGCAATTCTGCAGTTTCTGTGCCTGATCTAGGTGAACAATTGGTACAGAGGATGGGAAGAAAGAAAAGAGAAGTATGTGAATATGCATGCATACTTTTTTCATAAAATAAGAAGATTGGGGACCATAAGAAAAGAACTTAAAAAATCTGAGGTTCAAATGGGTACAATTTGTAGCAATGTGATCAAGAATGGATTGGAAAGCTTACTTTTAAATAGCTAGGCATCTTTGCAGTTACGTGCCAAACGGATACACTTTATGCATTCAAATATGCAATACACGGTCTGCAGTATCCTTCACAGTTCATTTAGGTGATTTTGTCACACTGCAGTTTGTTAAAATGTCACTAAACTGTCTCAGAAACTCTGGGCACAGAGTTTTTGGTTGGGTTTTCTCTTTATTTTCAAATAGCATTCATTAAGTGCATTCTTCAAGCTTTTCTGGACACACTTCGATGGGTTTGATTTTTGAAATTAGAGGCTTAAGGATGTTGAGTATAAATAAAGTGTTGTTGAAGGGCTACTGAAGAGCAGGAGCTCTTAAGCACAAGGTCATCCTGGGCAAAATCTAACCCAGCTGGCAGTGATTCACTGGCAGTTGAAGATTTTAATGGCATATGTGAAAAAAAGGCTAAGCATCCATAATGCGGAGACCATCAACATGGTACACTTGCATTGTCCACAGCAATAGATGTGGATAAATAGACTTGAAAGAGACACAGTTTTGACAATAGTTGTGTAAATAAATATTCCTTCACATCTAATGAATTCTTTAGTTAGTTGCAGATGTAATGTGTCTGTCATTTACTCTACGGGTTTAACTCATTGCTAATCTGGCATCCTTCCTAAGTGTAGTGTATGTCATGTTGTGGTTATGTTCAAATACATCTGTCTACACTGAGAAAAATTTTAAGAGGCATATACACCATTTAAAGATATCTGAATATATTACATTTATCTTTTCAAAAAACTGTCCAATGAATGACTTTAGGTAGTGATGTACTTATGTTCCTGTAATCTGTGCGATTTTGTTAAATTAAATGAAATTACTCTCATTTTGTAAAGTAATAAGTAAATTAAAGGGAAAGCCTTTGTGGGCTACTGTTTTTATGATGTCCTAACCTTAAGTAGAAAGCAAGCTGAGGCAACTAGTTGTTCTTGCTTTTATTAAAGTTCCTGTTGGCAGCCACTGATGGGACACATTAATCTTAGTATTAATACTGAGGAAAGGGGGCTTAGAAGCCTAGGATGAATAAATCATTCCAGAGCCCATTTGGATCTGTTGGCACTTTCCCTGTTATATTGTTGCTCGATAAAAAGGCTTCTCTAAGCATTAAAGGGTTGGATAACACAATTGGCTTATTGCAAAATTGCCCACAGTAATTTGTGAGTGTTCTGATTGGGGGTAGGAAGAAATGGGGCAGGATGGTTTGAGAGCAGTAAGCCTGTGAGTTGGCAGTCATAAAAGTAAAGACACATTTTCTTCTGTCCCACAGTACCCTGTATAGTTTTTCTCACTGAGACCAGCAAGTGGTGTTTCCAGTCTATCTCTGAAGTGTTTGTTGACCCTAGAGAGGAAGAAGAGTAGCTGAAATGCATCCCTTTTATTTTACATACATCCATCTCCAATCACATCATTAAAATCTTTAGAGGCTAGGGGATGAGCTACCTATTTCTTGGTTCAAAAGTAGGATTATCCATTTACCTTCCACTTGAAGATTATCTCTGAACATGCTGAAAGAGAATCATCAGACTCCAAGAGTAACTTCTTGCTTTAGTTCTTTCATACCTTGCTGTTGTCTGGACAGCTCTTGAATCCTTTTTTTTTCAGTCTATTTGTGTCTGCAAAATGCTAATCCATTTGTAGTTTGATCAGAGGCCCCTCACTGCTCAGTTTTGCCAAACTGCCATGCTTTCAGGATTCTCCTCCATAACATAGTCTCAGAAATAGTTTTTTGGCTACCAGCCTCCTTGGCTTCTTCCAGATTCAGTTCAGATTCAGTTCTGTGCATGTTCAATGTATGATGCAGCCAAAATGTGTCTCTGTGGTTACTGTGGTGGCCAAGGTGAAGGTACAGAAGGAAAGCCAGTGAAAGAGCTGTGCTAGGCAGTGCTATGAAACTGGGAGGTGCACATCATTTTCAGCACCCATCTCCTGTGTGATTTCTTTTCACTGGCCCCAGGTGGGCTTGCTTGTCCTCTGGAGTATTCTGTGCACTTAAAAAGTAATGGGGTAGGATTGCACTCTAGGTGATTTTTTTCCTGATTCCCACAGCTTTAATTGCTGTTACATGAAACAGTGGCTGCAGACATCAGAGGTTGTCGAACAGTGGTAGCTAAACATTTTCAATGGCAGTCAGTGAACAATTATATGCTACAATTTACACTATGTTCTCTAGTCTGTTCTTTGACTGAAGAAGCACCTATTATTAGCCAGGCAAAAATCAAATACTTGAAATAGGCATATAAAAGAAGATTTGGAGAATAATGCATGCAACAATCAAATAAGCATTTCACTTCTCATGAGATGCACTGAAGTGTAGAAATTCAAGCTATATCACTGTATTTTTAACTGACAAAATTGCTGTTGAGACAGCTATATTTTATCAATGTATTTTATTCATAAAACATCTCATTTTCCAAACACAGATCATCGTTAATGTAATGGATGTAATGTGCAACAATTATTTTGGATAACCTTTAGTTGTTAGATGGCATAAATCAAAGCTAAAAGAATATTGAAACAGAAGGAAAATGAAAAACAATGTGAAATGTCTCAATACATTTTGTTTTCAATGCAATAATAGAATATCACTTTACCAGTTCTAACATAAATGGGATCATTTGAAAGCTATCAACCTGTACATGTGCTGTAATAGGTAGAAATATACTTTTTCAAGTCAGCCAGTTGCTTCTGGAATTGGGAAAGAAACACTGTTTTTCATACATATATGTGATCCTTGTAAATGCATCATTGCAAATATTGGTTAGCAACTGTTACCATTATAAAACTCAAGAATGAGCAGTATTTGGTAACGCAAGCAGAATGCAACAGAAGGGAGAGGACAGGAGTCACTGGGTTGTGTTTGTTTACTTCAGAGTGTGAATTTCCCAAGAAAAGAATGATAATTTTAGCTCATTTCTGAAGCAAGGCAGCAAATCCCTGTGCTTCTATCTTGATACAGCATCTCATTTCCATTTTACTCCCTTTCTATTTCCACTGTCTCTGGCCCATCACTGCACTTAAATACAGTGTCTTGTGCAGTGACTTAATGCTTGGATCAATTTGCACAAGACAGATTAGGAATAACACAGCATATCCAGTTCTGTTCAAGAGCTTCCAAATTGAGTATATATTAAAATTACTATTCTTAGAACAACAGTTGAAAATGACAAACTCCACCTCTCCACCTGTTATTCTTAGAACATACACTGACCAGATGCTGAATTTAAAATCTACTTACTAGTACTTTTATAGTTCTTTCATATATTTGGGCTTCTGACTTGAGTATTACAATACATAAATTACAGAAATACATAATGTTAATGGCTCATATAAAAAGAAAGCTTCTAAAATGGGTACTGAAGTACCTATTATTGAGTGTTTACTGTTTGGTATTTGGAGATCATGAATACTCGGTGTGGGCAGTGGATAATATTTGTCATTTTGTACTGCAGCACATGCTAATTGCCTGCCTTTTTTTTTTCTTGAGGTGTAATCTGTGATTCTTCATTTCAGTAAATCCTACAAGGATGTTCTACTGCAGAGAAGTAAAGACTGCAAGTTAGGGCATCCACTTTGAAAACACCCCAGAAGCAGACCCACTTTGTGAATCTGGATCTATACTGCTGTCCCCAGGAAGGTCTGGAGCTTCTGAATTTAAAGAAACAGTGAAAAAGCAGATTAGGAGAAAAGCTTCTGTATAAAATGATAGTCCTGTCAGGAAACAGAAGACAAAGTCCTACCTGATCTAAAGCTGTGTCAAACAATGAACTCACAAGAAAAAGTAAGCTCAAGCCACATAAAAGACAGTGGCTCAAAACTTCTGATATTAATGAAGAGAACCTGTAGTTCATAAGTGATTTGTAGGTAAAAGCTGTTATAATAAAATTCCCTTTTTGAATTCCTCATTTTGTTTCTGCATTTTCATGTTTCATGTGCTAGGGAATATACATGCATGCAGTGGTCTCAGCACATTGTGTGTAATGTCAGACAAGATATATGGCCCATGTCTCTGTGGAAGGACCAAGGCTTAATGTAGGCATCTTTTAGAATTATGTGATATCTGGTGCGTGATTCTATTTGTTACCACTTGGAAAAGCAGAAACTGGCCTAATTTGTAATACCAATTATTATTACTAGATTACTGTTACAAATCTATTACTAGATTTGTAATACCAATTATTATTACAAGATGCTGAAATTGCATGTTGGGTCTGGGTATAATTTTACTCCAGCTTTATAGAACCGTTGACTTTAATGGACTTGTTCCAAATTTTTCAGTGGCATAACTGTTAGTAGAATTAGGCTCAATAACTGTCATGTAAAAAAAAAATCATTCCATCTTGTACAACATAATGCAGGTTACATAGTAATTAAGTATGGGCCCAATAAATCTGTCTTTCAGATGATGTGTTAGATTGCAACCTTAGATACCTGCAGTCAATTAAAATTTCCTGGCACATTTTCATAGGACAAGGGACATTTATTACTAATCATGTCCAAAAGTAATTCTGGTTAGTATAAGTGTATTTTACTTAGCTAAAATTGCCTTTGTGCATATAGTTAGGTAGTTATTCTTCACTCCATCTTTTAGAAAACCCAAACAATATTTTAGAGATTTTGGTGCAGATGACAGTTGTGCTATCACCCAGAAGCAACATGCAGTATAGTTTCTCTTACGCTGTACCCCTGAACTGCAAAGGGCTTTTAAAGTCTAGACTTAGAAAAAAGTTACTGTAGATGGATTGAAACATCATCTAAATTGATCTGCTTCACTCCTAAAATAATGTTAATTTTAATTGGTCATACCCCTTTGGATTTATTACTCCTACTTATTTATATAAAATATTTTATATACATTGATATTAAATAAGAAAATAAGGTACAGGCTATTACATATTTTTAGTTCTTTCTCCTTGGTTTAGTCCTGAATTTGTCCTAAAGTAATTCTGAAACACTTCATATTAGCTGCCATAACAATAAATATTCTTTGAAAACACCTGTCTTCCTGCCTGTTGCTTTGGGCAATCAAATATGCATTTAGGACCATCTAATTTAACACTTCACTGTTGACATATCCAAGATAGTGATGTGGATTTTGCCAGCCATTTGAAAGGTTGGAGTAGTAAAACCAGGCTAAGGAATAAATGCAGGATTAAAAATGTCTCGAGAGAAGATGCCCCATATAGGCCTCTAACCTAGGCGTGGAGAACAATGTGCTCCTTGCATGGCTCATGGGAAAGTCCTTCAAAACTGGAAAATGTTTCAGCAAACTAGATGTATCCTCTGGCAGAAGTCCTCACTGCAGCCTAACAAACAGAAAAACTAGAAACAGATTTTGCTGGTAGTAAAATCTGGTGGTAGTTCTAAGACATTGTGAACATATTTGAATGCATTATAAAAATCCAAAGAAGTGCATGTGAAACAATACCTGTGTATTTAGTGTGAGCAGCAGGTACTATTGGAAGTCCAGAGGAGGGCCACGAGGATGATCAGGGGACTGGAGCACCTCCCATATAAAGACAGGCTGAGAAAGTTGGGGCTGCTCAGCCTGGAGAAGAGAAGGCTGCATGGAGACCTCATAGCAGCCTTCCAGTATCTGAAGGGGGGCTATAGGGATGCTGGGGACGGACTCTTCATTAGGGACTGTAGTGACAGGACAAGGGGCAATGGGGAAGTTTAGATTGGATATAAGGAGGAAATTCTTTCCTGTTAGGGTGGTGAGGCACTGGAATGAGTTGCCCAGGCAGGTTGTGAATGCTCCATCTCTGGTGGTGTTCAAGGCCAGGTTGGACAGAGCCTTGGGTGACATGGTTTAGTGGGAGGCATCCCTGCCCATGGCAGGGGGTTTGGAACTAGATGATCTTAAGGTCCTTTCCAACCCTAACTATTCTATGATTCTATGATTTAAATTAAATACAACTGGACAGTGAATTCAATTTCATTTGAGAGAACTGGACTAAAATCCATGCCAAGGGAGAGGATCATACAAGGTCTTTTGTACTACATAAGGTTGGCTTCAAGGATGAAAAGGATACAAGAGTACTGTGACCAAGCCAGAAAATTGAATACAAACAAGTGGTTTCTCCTTACCAGCTCCAGGTCTCCTAACCTGAAATACTAATTTTTTTGGATTTCACTTCCACAACGCTGTATACTTGGCTTCTCCAGTTCAATTTTGTAACAAATTACTCAGATGCTGCGCTGAGATTCAGAAAAAAAAAAAAAAAAGTTTAGAAACAGCTGCTGTTGTCTCTGTAGTTTGGCTTCAACTGATCCCCAAACTCAGCCAACAAGTACAGGCCCATAAAGCCCTTTGTCCTCTGGCAAAATTTCACTGGAAACCTCATGCAAATATTGTTTGATCTTTACCAACTCATCTCAAGGAAGGGGAACCAAGTTTTAACTTCTTTTCCTTCTTTGCAGTGAGGAAACGAGGGAAGGAGACATTTTATGTGAAGAATTAACAGTATACAGGTCAAGGGCCAAGACACCCAAGAAGTATTGGACAGCTGTGACAGTGGGCTTTCCATAAGTTCTTTAATGAGATATTTGCCAGGATAAGCATTAACTAATAACTGTAATGGGGTCTTACTGTATTTTCCATCTGTATTTTCTATACAGCTTACCCAGCACTTGCGAGAGCACTTTGAAAACCTCTTCTTCATAAACTTCAGTACATTACCTTATGCATGGCTCTGTAGGGAAAAGAAGTAGGAGGCTATGGCACTTATTTTTTTATGACTACTGCCCTTGCTGATCAAAGTGCACTGTTTTTAATGACTCAAACTGAGTTGGTTCAAAAATTTGTTTTGAAAATCACTTTGGTTTCAGATATCTTTGACTAGATGTATATCCCAGATATCAAAGCTGTGTGAGACATATTTCTGTTCCAACTTACCCAACATTTTGAAAAGACAACTTGAAACTTTAGGGATGTTTAGATATTACAACAGTGGCAACCAAAGGAGTATCTGGAGCCACCTAATCAGAAGTCTTAGTTCAGGGTCTGAGATTAAAATGAAAAATTGTCAATTTTCTTTTTTACATTTCTTTTTTTTTGAAGGAAGAGGGGAAAGCCATTTGCTTTTGTTCATATACCATTTGAAAACGGAATTAAAAAACAAAAGGTACCCAACATGCATTTTCATATAACATTAATTTCTTTTCAGACATCTTGGGAAAAGGTGAAACATTCCTATAAAAGTACTTTGGTCACTTTACAATATTACTAAATAAACTAATTCAGTAGCTTGGATTCATTTAGACTGGTGGTATCTTCATTCATTTTTCAGGTTGGAGAAAGAATCAGATACTTAATTCTGTGTTTATATTCCTACCATAAATGGGGGATGGGACCTTATCATAGGGCAAATGGCAGGGTAGGCTCAGGCAATCAAGCAAAAACCTTATGAACCATCTGAACACTCTTTATACACCCTGGTAAGTGCCACTGCTTTCTCTGGTTTAAGTGTGTCAGGAATTGTGGGACAGAAAAGAAATTTAGGAGAGAAGTGCTTCAATCATTTTGGGCTTGGGCAATCCAGTCCAAGGAGAGAAAAACATCTAGCAGTGGTTGGTTCCTTTCATAAACAAGTTATGTGATCTTCTTGTATCACTGCTTATCTATTTGGATTATTAACAGGCTTTTTAAAACTACTAAATCCTTCCCACTCATCTTCAAAACCGCCCCTAGGCATCTTTGATTTGTATGTTTAGCATTTACTCCCTAAGGTCTTATTGACCTTGGCAGTGTTAGAAATCATATTTTCACATGCATGAATTACCCTTGACTAATTTCTCCAGTACAGTTCGAACATAAATAACCTTCCTTTGGTAGCTGCATTTTTTACTTTTCACTTTTTTATTTTTAACATGGTGTGACTGTGTGTGTACTTACATGGAATACTGCAAAGTAAATCCTCGTCAGTGTTTGGTTAAGAATGTGCTTTATGTTTTCCTTGAATATATTAAAGCTAGATGGATTTATTTTCTTCCCTTTTTTTTTCTTTTCTCTTCTATTGAAAGTTCTTTTTTTTTAATCACCCTTTCAGAATCATACCATTCATGGTGACTTTTGATGTTATTCTCCCCAAAGAAGTTCTGCATTTCTAAGAACAGGGTGAAATTAATTTTCTCATTGTCACATGGGACACATACTCTGTAACAGCCCTCCTTATTTAGTTAGCAAACATAAAAAAAGGTAAAGGTTCAGAAAGTTCTGTTTTTTGCAAAATTTGACTTCCAGTAAACAGCATGCCAGGGCTACTGAAAATATTAGCAGACATATTGTAAGTGATAAAATCAGACTCAGGAGAGAAATACAAGAACATAACTGAACTTCATGATCAGTACCCAGGCATCAAGAAAATACCTTATGCTGTGTCACCTAGGGCTTCCAGACTGGAAGCACAGAATATGAGCAAGACACAGTGCCAGGGACAGGAGACAGAACAGTTCCACAGTTGGCATAGAGGTAGATGTGATTTGCCAAGCAGCTGTACAGCTTGGCATCAGCAGTGAGGATGGTAAGGGTTGGAAACCGAGACTAATAATTTATTACACTACAGTCAAGGCAGGGAAGTTCCTTTTTTTTTTTTTTTTAATGTTTGGTGGTTTCGCAGGATAAGGTTATTATGCAGACTTCCTTATATGCTCAGTGTTAGAGCTAATCTCATGTCATTGACATTATTATGGTCCATGCCTATTCCAAAGAATTCCAACAAAAATTACTTAACCTTTTGGAGTTTCACAGGACGAGATTATTGCACAGACTTCCTTATATGCTCAGTGTTAGAACTACTCTCAAATCATTGACATTATTATGGTCCATGACTATTCCAAAGAATTCCAACAAAAATTACTTATGTTTTGGAGCTTTGCAGGATAAGATTATTACACAGACTTCCCTAATATGTTCAGCATAAGAGCTAACCTCACATTATTGACGTTATTATAGTCCATGTCTGTTCCAAAGAATTCCAACAAAAATTACTCAACATGGTTCAACTACTATATGCATGTCTATAAATTTGTCCTTATCATTTTAAGATATGAAAATGTAAAAATATGTAATGATTTGGGCAATGAAGCTATCTAGAATCTTAATCATATTCTCTCACTTCTATGTTACCACAATTATCTCCTGGCTGTTTCTTTTCTCTATATCATTTAGCATGTTTTTTCCAAAGGAGTATTGATCTAGACTCATAGAATCATAGAATAGTTAGGGTTGGAAAGGATCTTCATACAGGAGGTGCTGCAGCCCCCTGATCCTCCTCATGGCCCTTCATGTCCTTTTTATGTTGAGGACACCAGAACTCCACACAATACTCCAGGTGAGGTCTCACAAGAGCAGAGTAGAGGGGCAGGATCACCTCCTTCAACCTGCTGGTCATGCTCCTTTTGATGCAGCCCAGGATACGGTTGGCTTTCTGGGCTGTGAGTGCACACTGAAACCGGCTCATGTTCATTTTCTCATCAACCAACACCCCCAAGTCCTTCTCCGCAGGGCTGCTCTGAATCCCTTCTCTGCCCAAACTGGAGCTGTGCCTGGGATTGCTCCGGCTCAGGTGTAGGACCTTGCACTTCTCATGGTTAAACCTCATGAGGTTGGCATCAGCCCACCTCACAAACGTGTCGAGGTAATTTAAACTAAACCCAGGACAACTCATGTTTGGTCAGAATGCAGTAAGTGAAGATCATTCCTAATTGCAGTGCTACATTAGGATAACCTGACTTTAATTTGAAATACTTACATATGTGATACTTTACCTAAATCCTATCAGACAGTTACTACATTTTGTAGTTATAAACTACAGGCATGATAATTGCTGGAATGGAAACTTCAACTAGATTATCTGAAACACTTTCTGGAGGAGGTACTAACTTCACAAGGTTAAACTTAAACTTTGTCTCATAGGTACCGCAGAAATTCAGATTCTCTCACATACAACCAGCACTTTGTGGAACTCAGCACAGCCTTAGTTGGGCTTCCACAGATGAGACTATCTGATAAGATCTAGCGACTGGAAATACAAGGAAATAATAGGAAATAATAAGATTCAAGAGGCTTCCTATCTCCTGTTCCATGCCCTAAATCATAGGACCATCTTTGCTAAGTTTTTGTAGTTGTCCAAACTGAACCACAAACCCAATGTGTTTGACTTCTCAGTGAAATAGATTTCATAGATATACAGTAAAAGGCATATTAACAATCTGTCGTGGTTTAAGCCCAGGCTGTAAATCAGAACTACACAGCCCTCTCACTCACTCCCCCCTTCTTCACCCCTGTCCCCATCCCCGTCCCCCTCCCTGCTCCCAGAGGGATGGGGAGGAGAATCGAAAGAATGTAACTCACACGAGTTGAGATAAGAACAGCCCAGTAACTAAGGTATAGCACAAACCACTGCTGCTGCCACCAATAATAATAATGATAAGGGAAATTACAAGGGAAGAGAATACAATACCACCCGTCGATACGCAGCATGACCGAGCAGTGAGCCAGCTCTTCCGGGTAACTCCCAGTTACCTCCTGGCAGGATGTGCTGTGGTATGGGTCAGGTTTGTATGCTAGCTTGGGTCAGGTGTCCTGTCTCTGCTTCCTCCTGGCTTTCCCTCCTCCCTGGCAGAACGTGAGACTCACAAAGTCCGTGGTCAGAGTAAACATTTGAGCAGTAACTAAAAACACTGGTGTTATCAGTGCTGTTCCCAGGCTGAAAGTCAAAAACACAGCGCTGCACCAGCTACTAAGAAGGAGAAAAAAAATGACTGCTACTGCTGAACCCAGGACACAATCTTTCTAAAGCTATCCCTAATTGCTCAGGCTCTTGAATAGGCATTGCTGAAGTTTTCTCCACCTGAGAATTTATCAGTCTCACTGCTCAGCTTTAATTACTTTACTTCTTCTTGTTTGATTAATTTGTATTGTTGTAGCATTGATGTACTCGTTGTTCTACTTAAAATAATTGAATACCAAAACCTTAAAATTCTTTGCATGCAGTGTCTATAAATTTACACCTTACAAACCTTCAGTGTAATGTTTTCAAGTTGCTAAAGAAGAGAAACTCACACATGCCTCTGGAAACACCATTCTATTGTAGTGTTTATCACAGTAAAATAGTGTTTTTTTTCCATTGAGCTATGTGTTCTGAGCAAGATGCACAAGCACATAGGGCAGGAGAGCCTGGGGCTGTATTTGATCACAAGCTTCACGCAATCTGACTGGGTCAATGGGTTTCTCCAGACAATGTAGACAATTTTCTTTCTGCAGACAAAATCTGTGGATTTCTCCTCAGTGTGTATCAACAGTTTCACACAGTATTTCAGAAGTCTCTCTTTTTAGGTTGTACCCACCTCCTTCTGGTACCAAAAAAAGATTTTGATACTAACTTAGGACTGATTTACATGTCTACAGATGTATCACTCACAGTATCACAGTATCACAGTATGCTAGAGATTGAAAGGGACCTCAAAAGATCATCTAGTCCAATCCCCCTGCCGGAGCAGGAACACCTAGATAATGTTACACAGGAATGTGTCCAGGCGGGTTTTGAATGTCTCCAGGGAAGGAGACTCCACAACCTCCCTGGGCAGCCTGTTCCAGTGTTCCGTCACCCTCACTGAGAAGAAGTTTCTTCTCAAGTTTAAGTGGAACCTCTTGTGTTCCAGTTTGTACCCATTACCCCTTGTCCTATCATTGTTTGCCACTGAGTAGAGCCTGGCTCCATCCTCGTGACACTCCCCCTTTATACATTTATAGACACTTATAAGGTCACCCCTCAGTCTCCTCTAAACTATAGAGATCCAGCTCCCTCAGTCTTTCCTCATAAGGGAGATGCTCCACTCCCTTAATCATCTTAGTTGCCCTGCGCTGGACTCTCTCCAGCAGCTCCCTGTCCTTCTTGAACTGAGGGGCCCAGAACTGGACACAATATTCCAGATGGCGTCTCACCAGGGCAGAGTAGAGGGGCAGGAGGACCTCTCTCGACCTACTAACCACCCCCCTTCTAATACACCCCAGCATGCCACTGGCCTTCTTGGCCACAAGGGCACAGTGTTGGCTCATGGTCATCCTGTTGTCCACTAGGACCCCCAGGTCCCTCTCCCCTACACTGCTCTCTAACAGGTCGTTTCCCAACCTATACTGGAACCTGGGGTTGTTCCTGCCCAGATGCAGGACTCTACACTTTCCCTTGTTATATTTCATCAAGTTATTCCCTGCCCAACTCTCCAGCCTGTCCAGGTCTCGCTGGATGGCAGCACAGCCTTCTGGCGTGTCAGCCACTCCTCCCAGCTTAGTGTCATCAGCAAACTTGCTGATAGTACACTCAATTCCCTCATCTAAATCATTGATGAATATATTAAATAATACCGGTCCCAGTACTGACCCTTGAGGCACTCCACTAGTTACAGGCCTCCAACTAGACTCCGCCCCATAGACTACCACTCTCTGGCTTCTCTCCTTCAGCCAGTTCACAGTCCACCTCACTACCTGATCATCCAGTCCACACGTCCTCAATTTAGCTGTGAGGATGCTGTGGGAGACTGTGTCAAATGCTTGGCTGAAGTCAAGGTAGACCACATCCACCGCTCTGCCATCATCCATCCACCGTGTTATTTCCTCATAAAAGGCTAAGAGATTGGTCAAGCATGATTTCCCCTTGGTGAAGCCATGCTGACTGCCCCTCATAACCCTCTTATCCTTGATATGCCTTAAGATGGCACCAAGGATAAGGTGTTCCATCACTTTCCCAGGGATGGAGGTGAGGCTGACCGGTCTATAGTTACCCGGGTCCTCCTTCTTGCCCTTTTTGAAGACTGGAGTGACATTTGCTTTCCTCCAGTCCTCAGGCACCTCTCCCGTTTCCCAAGACTTGGTAAAGATGATGGAGAGTGGTCTAGCAATGACTTCCGCCAGTTCCCTCAGCACCCGCGGGTGCATCCCATCTGGACCCATTGATTTATGGATGTCCAGATTGCTCAACTGGTCTCTAACCCATTCCTCATCAACTAAGGCAAACCGCTCCGTCGACCTGACTTCATCTAAGGTCTCAGGGGTACAGGGCTCTTCAGGACTGCTTGCAGCAGAGTAGACAGAGACAAAGAAGACATTCAGTAACTCTACCATCTCTGTATCTTCTGTCACCAGGGCACCCATACCGTTCATCAGTGGGCCTACATTGCCTCTGGTGTTAGTTTTATCTGCCATGTATTTGAAAAAGCTCTTTTTTGCTGTCCTTGACCCTTCTCGCCAGGTTTAATTCTAAGGAGGCCTTAGTCATCCTAGCTGCCTTCCTACATCCTCTAGCAGCAGCCTTATATTCCTCCCAAGTGGCCAGCCCCTCCTTCCATGACCTGTAAACTCTCCTCTTCCACTTGAGCATAGCCAGCAATTCCCTATTTAGCCACACAGGTCTCCTGGCCCTCTTCCTTGACTTCATACGTGTTGGGATGCTCCGATCTTGAGCTCGGAAAAAGCAATCCTTGAATGCCAACCAACTATCTTGGGCCCCTTTACCTTCAAACAGCCTTGCCCATGGGATTTCCCCTAGCAATTGCTTGAAAAGGCCAAAGTTTGCCCTGCTAAAGTCCAGGGTTGCAATTCTACTTGCTATTCTACTGGTCCTACCACACAAGATCCTGAATTCCACCATCTCGTGGTCGCTGCAACCAAGGCAGCCCTCAACCCTTACTGCTTCGACCAGACCCTCCTTGTTAATGAGGATGAGATCCAGCAGCGCTCCTCTCCTGGTTGGCTCATCCACCATTTGCAGGAGGAAGTTATCATCCATATACTGGAGGAATCTTAACATATGAGGTCAGCATGTACTACCACTGTATCTTTCATTAAAGTAAAATAGAATTAGCTGCCCAGAAATGTATCTGGACTGTCTGGGGGATCACATGTCATCTCTGCTATGTGTAACTCCACACAGAGTCAGACGATAGCATATGCAGCAGAGCAGTTACCAGTACTATCTACAAACAGCACGGAGAGTGTTTTTGCAATTGATGGAGACAAGGTGCTGCAATTAAGCCTAGCAGCATGACATGGCACTGTTGAAATGGATATCAGTTCTTAAACTCTTTCTTCTAAGATTTCACAATCACAGTTGATCAAACCCCCTTTATGCTGCTGAAGTGTAGGTTGAATTTAGAACTTTCTAGTGTTTCACTGTTTCATGTTTCTTTGTTTCATTACTATTTTTTTAAGTATGTAAATCTGGCCAGAATTTTTGTTGAGTGACTTGGCATTCGGGTCCGGAACTATTAAATGTAATGAAGTTTGAAGGGATTTGGAAGGCAAACCTGTTTGCAGGCATGATTTGTACAGTACATCAATTATTTGTGCATCTGAAGTAAAAACAGTACTATGCATACAGGTTTTGTGGGGCATGGGGATATATTATAGTATATTTTCCCTTATTGGAATAGTAAGGCCTTGTTGTGACATTACTAGATTTAGTTAGCAGCATCACAATGCAACTGAAAAAAAAACCCAGAAATAGTTCAGCATAGGGCTTCAGTCGTTGGTAGTAGAGAAATCTACTTAATCTTATAGTCACTGGCTGTATGATTCATAGGACAAAAAAGGAAGTTTTTAAATTTTTTATGGTATGCATGAAAACTAATAGTGGGTTAATAGAAACTAGAAGTCTTAATTTTGGAATTATTTTACATAGAATATTATGGCAATTACTGCATAGTAAAGATCATTGAAAATAATAAAATATTTTTATTTTGTGCTATTAAGTACGGTTAAAGAACAGGAATATAGGGATTAATGTTAAGTCGTTTAGTATGCCCACATGCTGATAGGTAGTGATGCATTTAATGAAGATGGCAACAGTCTGACAGTTGGAATTTTTGGGGGGGAAGAAGGCAGGATAAGATTTGCACTGGTGACTCTAATACCGTCTTTTTTTTTTTTCTTGAAGAATTTAATTTGCAAACATTATGTTCTTTGAATAGGATGAGAATTTGGTATGCTGCTCATCTCTTAATACATTTGTTGTTTATACAAAGCAAGGTGGCAGAAGGCAACAGATAAACCTGTAGAACGTGTATCAGTAGTGCTTAGTTTTGCATCTCATTTAACGCAAGGACAAAGCAAATAGGACCGTAACAGAAATTACCAAAAAGAAAATGAATGGACCTAGGGAAATGTAATAAACAAAGCACTAAGACTTTTAGTAGATTTATTGGAGAGTCCGCGACACAGTCCTTTCTCAAGGCAGTACTAAGTTCTTAGGTGTATTTCCTGTTAGGATCTGATATCCATAACTGAGACACAAGTATTGGAAAGCTGGATAACAGTGGCACTGTTGACCACTATGATGCATTGTAAATAATAATAATAAGGTCATCATTCTTCTTCATTTTTATCACCTTTATTTGTGGTCAAACTTTTCCCCTGAAGTTCCTTTGAAAACTGAAGTTCCTTTGAAAATTGAATCAAGAGCATTCCATTCTCTTGAGTCATTTGGCTGCATTAAGATTCAAAAAAAGCAAAAGAAGAACATAAAAATAATGTATTCCCAACAGGCGCAGAAGACTGTAACAGGGATTTCGCTGCATGCCATACAGAAACTAAAAGAGCTTTCCATGTTTCAACCCAACAATTAAAGCATATCCAGCTCAATGGGTCTTACAGCATACAAGGCACAAACCAGGCATGTTACCCGTGCTTTCCAGAATGAGCTACTGTTTGTGAAATGAATTCACATATGAATAGATAGATTGGCAAAAGTGTGCTAAGAAACTGGTCTGTTGAAGGTTTTAAAGGTTTGACAAAGAGTTTCAAATATTTTAAGTAGGTAACAAGTGACTTCAAGGTGCAAAAGCTAAACTGACGATTTCATAAAAAATATCTCAGTATCAATATTTGAGAAATATGGGTCAAATGTGCGTGTCAAATGGAGAAGATCAGAAGTCTTGTGGTCAGTTGGTAGTATATTTCATGATCAGCAGTGCGTTTGTTTCACGGTGCTAGATACAGGGGTATGTCTCATGCACAAACCTGCATGTGTAAATTAAAGCCAAAATCGTCTTTAACTTGAGCACAAGTCAAAAATGTGATACATATTTCACAGGAAATTCCCAGTTCAAAAAAAGCCCCAAAGTTCTGATTTTTCCGGTGATTTAGCATTCACTCTATTTAAATCATGTATCATTTCATTTGGAACCCTAATGGCTTACTGCTGCCGGCTCAGTAGATGACTGCAGTCTCAAGTCACAGACCCAGAAAGGTAGCGAGTCACTTGGGAAAATTGCGTTTGGCAGGACTATGCCTATCCATTGCTGATATGGGAGGGGAGAAAAGGAACAATGTTCTTTCAGCATTATAAGAAGATTTTTGCTGAAGAAGGAAAATGCAGTTTTCAAAAACAGTTTTCGACTACAGTGGCAGAACCGCTGTGCTGATGGGGCTGAATCACTGTGCTGAAAATCATGAGATTTTTCTGTCTTTGTTCACTGCAGAATTTCTAACTTCTGTGTCAAAGAGGGTGAAGGAGCTAGTGATACTGTTCTTACTGTGTGAATGAAATACATACCAGGCAAGTGTTCCATCTTTAGGGAGCAGGACAAACCCTTCGGAGAGAGAGTACGTGACTTTAAAACTCCAGAATGCTTCATTGTGCGTTTGAAGAAAGATGCCAGAGTATTTTCATTTACTAGATATTTTCCATTTCTTATGCCCCTCCTGCTGTTGAATTTTGAGTTTATGCAATTTTGGTATTATCTCTTGCAGGCTTGCCCTGTCTTTCCATGACTTTCAATGGCATTCGTTTCTGTAAAAGCATCTTGCTAAGTTATGCCAAGATAAATACTAGCAGAACTATATCCATGCTAGGAAATTGCACCAGTGTAACTATAAACTGAGATAGTTAAGTCAGGACTGCGTGTAGACTTAAGTGCTTTGCTGGATTTCAGTCAAAGCACTTTAAAAGTAATGTTAAATTTTGGGTTTGTGCCAGCTGTGGACCAAACTCCGCCACCTGTATTCATACTGTGTACTTAGCCATGAGTATGCCACAGGTATGTTCAAAACTTAAAACAAGGGAAAGTCACACTAAAATAGTTTAGAACTTAAGGATATGCATCTGCATAACTGTTTTCCGGACTCAGCGGGGACTTAAGCATAAACTTGGAGAGACTTACATACTAAAGCTTTATGGTGAATGAGTAACTTTATTTCTTAAAATGGCAATGAAGAAATTCTTATTTTGAATGTAATAGGAAAATTCCTAGAATCAGTCAGTCAAAGGTAATTGCTGTTTGGAGAGCTTTGAATGCACACACTAAGAAAAGTAGATTTTATCCAAGGAAAAACATACCACTTTAAAGCAGTGCAACCTATAAGGCAATATTATTCTTATTAACACATATGTTGTAATGCTTAAAGTTGTTATATGTTTGACTCAACCCCATAATCACATAATGTGGATGATATTGAAACAGGAGCGTATTGCATCGCAAAGGTTAATTAACCTGAATGTTACTTTACACCATTCTTCGGGGCAAAAAGTATAACTTGCTTTAACGTTACGTCCTGTTTACCTTGCCAAGGTACTTTAAAACAGTCTTTTGAAGACCAAGGCAATAAATTATTCCACAGGTCATGTTGGGCAGTGCAAAATTCTGCCAGTAGACCTACTTCAAAAGTTATAAACTACACAGTTGACTCTTGTTGGGCCTCAATTCCAGGTCAGTTCCACTAGAGAAGAATTGCACATGCATATTGCTCAGGTGAGCTTCACAGGGCCAAAAAAGTTTACTGGCTCTTTTCCAAATCCGAGACTTCCATCCTGTCCCATGCTTTCAGGAATATCTCTTCTTCAGCTCATTTTTTAGTGTTTGAACAATTTTGCTCGGGATGTTAATTAAGCCTGTAGCATCTGACTCACTGCATATTACCAAATATTTTTTATTTTTCTCCATATAACATTTTTATACATTTCCTGTGCAAAAAGGTTATCTAAAAGTCTTCAGAAGATACAGTTTTTCTATGAAATCGACCCTTGGCTTTCATTTTAGGTGCTTGCAATTAGTCTCTTTTCTAAATTCAGAACATAGGTTGTTTGCCTGCTAGCCTCCCTATCAAATTGTTAGACTTCATGGGCCAAGCTCTTTGGAAGGCTTTTGGGAGGATTATTTGTGTAGTACCAAAGGAATTCACATTACTGTATTTCACCTCTGTAGTTTGGATGTCTCAAAACTTGCTTTTTAGATGTAATGGAATTTGAACATGCATATAGACCTTTGTGAGATTTTAACCTTTCTATCCAAAAGACAGAATGCTTCTCTCTTCAATCCCTTTTTCCTTTTGTACAGCTCTGTTGCCTCTCTTCTGTATAGGGAACATGATAACGTATTTAAGTGGCGCACAACATGACATTTTAACATTAATCCTTAATGTTATTTTATTGCAAATGTGTAAACATGTATATTTTTCAGTGTCTCATACACCATTTTTTTTATTATTTTTTTTTTACTTTGTCAAATTCAGGTGTAATTTAAGATGGAAAAATACATTTAAGTATTACACCTGCAGCATGTAGTATTAGTATGACTTTTCCATGGCATGACAGTGATGTTTCAACAATCTATACATATTGATTTAGGCTGATAATAAACAATTTGATTAGGCTCTATCTATAGGCTGTCATTTCAATCACTGTCACTGGTCCAATAGAGTGGAAGGCAGCTAGCAGACACATATGGCAAGATTTCTCAAAATAAAAACTCTGGCCTGATTAGAGCCCTAGGTTCAGTGAATTGGACAAGACAGCTCAGCTGCCAGGTTATTAACTCCCTCAGAAAATACTCTGCCTTTTCCCTGGGGCCAGCCTGAATATTCTGATCTGGATCGATAAGCAATCTCCGGTGTGTACAAAATGCCAGCTAGAATCATTTGTCTCAGTGCAGTCTACTTACAAAGGATAAAACACCTGCAGTATATGGCCTTCTCTCCCTCCTCCCCCTCCCCCTTTGCCTTCTTAACTAATGACCCACAAAGAAGGAAGAAGTAACTGAATCTGTTCCATCATCAGGAAGGCTCTCTAAGGTTTGTTTTAATGATCACAATGGCTACCTTTCAATCTTATAAAAATTATATCAGTCATGGTTTCCCTGTGGCATGTTTATGTAAGTAATGTGAACTGCAATGTAATGACAAGTGTACAGATGTCATTGTAAGAGGGCCCTTGGCAAGAAGATATCTCAGAATGTCAGAATTTTAATAAACAGCAGGCTGCTGGTAGGCTTCTCTTTGGTGGTTGTCTTTTATATTTGCAATGTGTGCTGTGATCTGTTGCTTGGGCCAGAGATTTTTTTAAGAGTGCTTAGCAACAAAGGATACGTTAAAATTGATTAGAACGGAAGAATTATTTGCCAATGGTGGTGCTTGCCTGATCTAGTAAAACTGATCTGCAGTTCTGTTTGTAGTAGTGGTGTATTGTACCCATATAACTTGTACTTTCTTTAGGTAAGTATGAAAACTTGCAATTTTCATCCAAGTGGATTCTTTAGATAAGTATGAAAACACGCAGTTTTCATCCAAGTGGATTCAGGACCATCCAAAGCTCTTGGACTTTTCTTTCTTAATACAGAAAAATACTTCACAAGATGCCTTAAGGCATCTTCATCTTGTGAAGAAGATGAAGAAGGCATCTTCTTCACAAGAACCCTTACTTGTTTTGGTGAGAAAATGTAGTAGACTTGAGAGGAAAACCAATGCTTTAATACCTTAGCATTAGTTTTTCTTCTTAATCCCAGATGAAATCAGAATTGTAGAAGGGCATGAAAATAACATTAATAAGAACAATCCTTACAAATATAAGTCATATTTAACACTTTAAATAAAACATGGCTGTGAAAGCATGGTGATAAAGATTCTCTCTGCCTTTTCATCCAGACTGTGTAAAAATTAAGAATCACAGCTGTGATTCAGAGAGTGGCCAGCTGTAAAGTTAACACAAAGAATTCCCAGGTCTTGATGTGTGCAGCTTCTGCAGTTGTGTACCTGTTAACTGAGAACCCTTGTCCTTTTTTGATATTTAGGAAGGTATATATGTGCTTTCACTTTCAAAGTTCCACTTAATGGACATCTTTTGTCAAATTCAGTTCTGTATTCATGGAATTCATGGAATCATAGAATGATTTAGGTTGGACGGGACCTTAAAGATCATCTAGCTTCAACTCCTCTGCCATGGGCAGGGACACCTTCCAGTAGACCAGGTTGGTCAAAGCCCCATCCAACCTATGCTTCAGAGTTTTTTCCATGGCTGTACTGATTATCTTGTATGCTTGAATTTAAATACAGTAAAAAAAAAATAAATCTACTAATAAGCATTCTTAGCTCAAATTAAAATCAAATAGCTGCAAAATTAAAGAAAAGTCCAAATCCTCCAGGTTTCTCTCCTTCACTGGTCATATATTAAATACCTGCAGGCACAAGACTGAGCCTTCTATTGCCCAAGAAGTATATCAGATCATGTGTCCCACTGTCAAGAAATATAAGCTGAATCTCCTTAGCTATGTATATAGAGTATTTGTTTAGTACATTCTTGTACTAAATATCTGATTCTGAGTAAGCATTAAAATTATTTCAAGAATAGAGGCAGCTTTAAGTTGTTTTTCCAGGCTATTGAACTATGATTGAGTTGTATATGATGGCATAATTCTGACCACAACCGATGTAAGTTTCTACCCCTATGTGCCTACAGAAAACTTAGTCTGAGTTATTATAAACTGGAGGCCTGCATCTAGTGAAAGAACAACATTTGTGTGTGTGTTTCATGTTTTATCATGACAAATTATAAAGAAGAATTTTACTTTTATGCTGCCATCACTTGGGAAAGAAAAGGTTCGCATTTATTCTCTGTTCTACTTTGCTGCATGAGGGGTCTTTGCCCTGATAGTGTCAAAAAATTAGAATACTGCCTTCCAGTTTCTTTTTAAAGCATAATTATTTATGCTTTAAAAAAAACCCCACAATGTTAAGAACAAGTTTAATTAATTGATTTCTCAATGTAGAAAACACATTTCCTATCAAGACACATACTAGAATTTTTATCTCAGGCAAAATGCACACGGTTTATGTAGAAAGCTGAAGTTATGTTAATTTCCGTTATTATATACAGATAGTATTGAGGAAGATGGAACAAAGTGCCTTTAAATGAAAGCTGATGACGTTTACTTTTGTTTGTTTGTTTGTTTTCTACAGTTTTACTGTAGTGAAATATGTTCATTTTAGCAGTGGAAAACCATCTTAGACAGCACAAGAGCTATAAGATGTCACATTGCAGAGCACAATTTTAAAATGATGTGCTCTAGAAGTAAGGCTTTTAGACATTTTGGTTTACGTATTAAAACTTCCCACAAATTTGATTGAGAATGAGCCTTTGATGGATATTTGCTGCAGTTATGCTGCATTAGACTCGATTTATCCACACCTCTCATTGTTGCTATTGATTGATTTTTAAATTAGATGAAGGCAATCAGTAAATACCACCCAATCAACTCCTAAAAACATATAGGAGATTAGACAATTTAGGGTAATCAATGAAAATATTCTGTGATTTGCCACCGCTCAATTTTGACCATAAATTACGACCATAACTTGCAAGTTAGTAAGCCATAAAACAAGTGGATGTGACAAGAAAAACTATAAGAAATGAATTAAGGAGATGAAGAGGAATCGCTAGTGTTGTCGTTTAATGAGACAAAATTACTCTTCATACATATCTTGCATTTCTAGCTTAGTCTTTCCAACAGTAGTGGAGTGGAAGGGCACAAATGCTTCTCCCAGCAGCATTTTTTTTTTATATTTGTAATATAAAGCTGTTCTTTTATGTAACAAATCCGTTTGAACAATCACTAATCTACCTAATTTTATTGAAGCAAATAAATTAATATAATTTTAGGTTTAAAACCTGCTGTTTGCTAAAACCCCTCAACCACATCACAGGCACTTGCAAACACTAATTTTAAAGTCACACTTCTACATGGTGTTATATCTTACGAAGTTTAAAATGGAGCATTAATTGAATGTTATTTTAGACCAATGCTTAGAAGAAGTTGTGCTTATACAGTTTTCTTTTGTGACAAATTTCACTCATTTTCTATATTCTTACAGCTTGTCTCACTAGCAACTAATAATTCACATGCCTTAAAAAAGTCTGTTTTAAAGTTAATTTACTAGTTGTAAATAGGTGGTCAGGTTCTTTCTATTTATGAGCTTCTGCATCTGTTTGGAATTTCTAGACAGTATCTATTGAGTATTTCTAGGCTGAAAAGCTGATTAGAAATATTTAAACAACCATTAAACAAAATGGAGAAATAAAGCAAATATCATAAATCTGCTCACTTAAAAAAAGTAGTCCAGATATGATACTGCTGAGTAGCATGCAGAATTCTTCTTTGTTAATACTTTTATGATCCTCAGAATAAGGAAGACCATTTGAAAAAGGTGTACAGAATAATATTTGGGACTGTTGATTGTAGAAAAAGATGGGACTAACAAGATGCCTTTGCCAATAGGAAAATTTGTATGCAGCTTTCCACACTAAATAGAAATTTGAGAGGTGTCGAAACTGCACTGTGCACCTTGAATGGTGATGAGAACTAGAAACAGAACAGCACTACAGGAGGAAAGCACAGAATGATATAGAAGGTTCCTTTGTGGAGCATGATGATAGAGCATTTCCTTTTTCTAGTATATAAACACGAAATTGACAGATGGAATAAATACTGAAAATATATAGATTTATATTTACCATGATTAATTCCCAGTAAAGACTAATTTCACATTGCAGTCAAGAAGGCAAAAACCACAGAGTTGGATGAAAGCATCAGTTATATGGCAAATAAAAGATCAGTCAGCATATACTGAGTCTGTATCAGCTGGTGAACTCTGTGTGAGAGAATCCAGAACTAGAATATCAGGAAGATTTCATGCAGAAATCTAAGGTATTTGCTGTAGTAGACAAATGTCTGGCACTAGCTTAAAGAAGTTATTCTTGCCTGGTTCTCTTTAAAAGTCATTTTCTTCAACCTCCTGTTTCAGAATCATGACCCACTGTTTTGTACAAGTTTGTGGAACAGAATAAGTCCATGTAAATGCTGAGCCTTTTGTGGAAACGCTTCACTGACAAAGACACTTCCCACCTGAATTCTGAATTTAGCATTAGAAAACTTTCCGTGTTGGGTCATTCAGATTTTCCATATTGTCCAGAACATCTGTTTAAGGCAATCCAGCTTGAAGGAGAATTGTATGATTCTATTCCCCATAGACTATGGATTGCTAAAGCTCTCTCTATTTTTTATTTTTTATTTTTTTTGTTTTGGGTTTTTTTTTCAGTTTTTGGTTTTTTGGTTTTTTTGTTTTTTTGTGTTTTGGTGGTGGTGGTGGTTTTGGTTTGGCTTTTGGTTTAAAAAAAGATCACTGAAATGGATCTTTCATTAACTCCTGAATTTTAGCTATTTCTAAGGCTCACAAGATGTTAAAGAAGACATAAATTCAGTGATAATAATATCTTTTCTTTCTTCCAAGCAAATTTGGTACTAGGGGAAACTTCTGTGTCTTACATCATTGGCATAATTACTGAAAAGGATGTAAAATGAGACTGGAAGTGACGTAGTTCTCAAAAAAAATGTTCCACCCTCTGTAGGTATCATTATTTCTGAAATTTGAGATTTTTACTTGAATTTGAAGACTCTTTTGAAAGTCCATTTCCAGCTTCTTTCTCAAAAATTCTGGATGTGATTGAATCTTTGGTGGAAATTTGTAAGTTACACAATTAAGTCGTGAAGGCAGGAAACAGTAAAGCTCAGGCTCTGGACCATTTGCTTCTCATATGTAAATATTTGCCTGAATTGCACCTGAGCTATAACTTTGTACTCTGTAATTTTTTGCATTCTCTCTAATTAATAGTACTCAAGACAAAGAAATGTTCACATTATTTCAATATATCAAGATGTTGTATTCAAACTCATGTTTCTGTGAGTTAAAAAACATACAAAACCAAACCTCAATAACCTTCAAGGAGGACAGGGAAGGGAGAGAAAAAAATACCACTGACTTAAAACAAAGACAGGGACCTACTCTGCAGTTCCTGATGGACTGGTGCAATACAATGAAGCTGGTGTATTCCATATAACTTTTAGAATAATTGCCTGGGAGGTAACAAGAAGTACATTTTACTTTATCATGGTACATAAATAAAAGGGCAGACTAATTAATCATATAACTTACTAAAAGTGCTTTTTATTTTGCCATTTAGTATGCCAGAAAGATCATTTTCTTTAATGTATATACCCAGTATTAACATGATTTAATCCATCATGTTCTGTATTATGAAATTACTTTGTTTTACTCCCTGATCCAGCTGAAGATCATTAACCCACACTATTCTCTAAGTCATACATCATTTGAGTGTATTACCTCATATAGCAAAAAAGCTACTTCTCTCGGTTATACACTCCAACTAAGAAATCATTTTTTCTGGACATTGCTGACAAGTAGAGCTGCTTTCATTAGAAAGCAGATGGTTCACTATTTCGATTCTGTTTTACCTTCACATTTGCTCCAGCTCAGAGTTCTTTACTGCCAGTCAGCTCATTGTTTGCCTCTCACAATATCCACATCCTATATCCCAGACATATCTATAAAATGTACTAAACATTCCATTACTTTGCCTTCCCCAAGACCTCCTCTTTGAAAGCTTCATGTACTCTATCCTCACTGGTAAGTCAATCTTCAAAAAAGCAATGAAAGTAAATCCAGGCATCTGAACAGGAGCTTAAGCTCACATAGTTTTGCCGGTGTGCCTGTTAGTTCAGAGTGACAAAATTTGCACAATCAGATATGAGCTTGGGCCTGAGGTTGTACCACTGGCAAATTTGCTCTAGTAGAGCTTTAGAGAAGAATCTGGCCTTCTATTATTTCTTGCCATTCCTTCTTATGATATTGATATTTTCATCTTCTGTGAGTCTACATAATGCATGTTCTGTTTGGGCTGCCCTGATACCATGGGTGCCTGGTAAGCGTCAATAACTAGCAGTCAGCAATGTAAATGTGTTCATGATAGATAGCAAGGGTCACTCTGTTCTAAAGACAAGCATTACTTATTATATTTTCTGATTGACAGCCAGCTGAACACAAGCAGCTTGTGCCCAGGCAGACAAGAAAACCAATGGCATCCTGTGTCAGCAATAGTGTAGCCAGCAGTACCAGGGCAGTGATCATTGCCCTGTACTAGGCACTGGTGAGGCTGCATCTCAAATTTTGTCTTCATTCCTGGGCTCCTCACTACAAGAAAGTGTCCTGGGTTCAGCAGTAGCAGTCAGTTTTCTGTTTCTTAGTAGCTGATGCAGTGCTGTGGTTTTGACTTTCAGCCTGGGAACAACGCTGATAACACCGATGTTTTTAGTTGTTGTTCAGTAATGTTTAGTCTGACCAAGGACCGTCTGAGTCTTATGCTCTGCTAGGGATGAGGGGAAGCCGGGAGGAAGCAGAGACAGGACACCTGACCCAAACTAACCAAAGGGGTATTCCATACCACAGCACATCATGCCCAGTATATAAACTGGGGGCAGTTACCTCAAAGGGCTAGATTGCTGCTTGGGTCAGCCTGGGTATTGGTCAGCGTGTGGTGAGCAGTTGTATTCTCTCCCCTTGTTATTTCCCTTATCATTCATATTACTGGTGGCAGCAGCAGTGATTTGTGTCATACCTTAGTTACTGAACTGTTCTTATCTCAACTCGGGGGAGTTAAATTCTTTTGATTCTCCGCCCCATCCTTCCAGGAGTGAGGGGAGGAAGGTGGGGTGGGGGAGTAAGAGTGCGTCTATGTGGTTCTGAATTACCGGCTGGTCTAAAACCATGACAGAAAGACACTGAGGTGCTGGAGTGGGTGCAGAGAAGACCAACAGAGCTGTTGAATGGTCCAGAGCACAAGTGTGAGGAGGAGAAGCTCAGGGAACTGGGGTTGTTTTGTCTGGAGAAGAGAAGGTGCAGGGGGAATCTTACTGTTCTGAAAGGAGGTTGTAGTGAGGTGGGGGTCCATCTCTTCTCCTACGTAACAAGCTGTAGGTCAAGAGGTAACAGCCTTAAGCTGTGCCAGGAAAGGTTTAGATTGGATATTAGGAACAATTTCTTCACAGAAAGGGTGATCAGGCATTGGAACAGGCTGCCCAGGGAAATGGTGGAATCACCAGCCCTGGATGTGTTCAAAAGCTGTATAGATGAGGCCTGCAGTGACATGGTTTAGTGGTGGGGTGAGCAGTCCTGGGTTAATGGCTGGGCTTGGTGATCTTAAAGGTCTTTTCTAACCTAGTTGACTCCATGGTTCTGTATTCAGTGTTAGCAATAGCTGAATGCCATCTTATGGGAGAGAGGCAGGCCTCGTGGTCTGAACAACATCAATCCAAAGGCAAACACTCAAGATTTCTGAATATTGTGCTTCTGTGAAATATGGCTCCTTTCTCCCTCTCCCTCTTTAAATTCATGTGTTAGAGTATTTCTTGTGTAACTAGCTATGTCAGCTACCTGAAAATAAAAGCACTGTTGGTTTCTGGAATACACAGGAATATATTTCCTAAAAGTTAGTTTCTGTGCAGTTCACAATACATGTAGGAACCAGGCATTAAATCTAGTCTGTTCAGTAACCATGAAAAAAATACAGGAGTGAGAATACTGCCACCGCTCCCCTGAGGAGTTCATAGATTTCAGGGTTTGCATTAAAAGAGTTAATGTGCACTTTCCTACGGCTGAAAACAGGGACTGTAAGTGATAGAGGCTTTCTGGCATGGTATTTTCATGAGTCACTGCCCATGGCACAGATGAAGGTAGGAAAGTCAAGGTGGGAGTTCAGATTCTTTTGGACTTTGTTTGCATTTCATGTTTTCAGATGCTGACAAATGGATTATTTTTCTTAAATGCTGCTTTTTTTATGCTATTTGTTTTGTGGTACCATAGTAAGTGCAGTTTGGAAGAAATATCCCAGTAATCAAGTGTCATTTCACTACTGTGTTATGTTATCACTTGAAAATAACAATATTCCCATCTCACTAGCTCTATACACATGCTTTTCTACAGGGGAAGTATAAAATGGGAAGACTTCTTTTTAAGAATGTTTTGGGAAAATCATGTTTGGTATATTAATAGTGAAGCAAAAACATGTAGTGCTCTTGATAGTCTGAGCAGACTTGTTTACATTCTCTTGGGATTTGAAAACAACAGAAATAACCTAATTGTATTTGCTTTCCCAAGGGTACGCGAGAATAACTACCTAAAAATACTGTGTAGAAATGCTAGGCTATTTTAATGAGTTACCATAGGTTCTGGTTTAAAATACTTTGCAAAAATTCTAGTATAATCATCCAGTTAAGCCATATAGATTGGTTTGGGTCAAAATGAATACTGGGTAGTTCCTGAAGATATTTCTTGGTATTTTTATAATAAAAATGAATAAGTGATATCTAGAAATAGTTGTGCTTCAAGTAATGAAAGTAACACCTATTAAGTTTCAGGCTGGTTTTAGTCATCTCTAAGCATTTTCCTCAAGAAATAAACTCTCATTCTGGCTAAGTAAGGAGACTAAATGCTCTCATTGCTTAAATGGGAAGCCACTTATTAAAGACTAAATTATTAAAGATAAGCCATGTAACTTCAGTTCTTCCATAATATATATGTTTTGGGTTAGATCTTTCTATACTGAAGGTAATACTCATTGTAGTAATATACTCAGACCTGCTTTGTGTAGTTTTCTCTGATTTCTGACACTGTTCCACACAAAATCCTTGTCTCTAAATTGGAGAGATATGGATTTGATGGATGGACTGCTCAGTGGATAAAGAATTAGCTGGATGGTTGCTCTCAAAGTGTTGAAGTCAACAGCTCAATGTCCAAGTGGAGATCAGTGACAAGTAGCGCTCCTCAGGGGTCAGCATTAGGATCAGCACTGTTTGTTGGCAACATGGACAGTGGGATTGAGTGCACCCTCAGGAAATTTGCTGATGACACCAGGCTGTGTGGTGCAGTTGAAAAGCTGGAGGGAAGCCATCAACCTGGAGAAGAGAAGGTTTTTGGAAGACCTGACTGCAGGCTTCAGGTAACTAAAGGTGCCAAAAAAATCTGGAGAGGTAGTTTTAAAAGGGCATATAGTGGTAGAACAAGGAGGAATGGCATTAAACTGAAAGATGTAGACTTAGTTTAGATATTAGGGAGAAATTCTTTACCATGAGAGTGGTGAGTCACTGGCACAGGGTGCCCAGAGAAGCTGCCCCATCCCTGACAATGTTCAAGGCCCGGTTGGATGGGACTTTGAGCAACCTGCTCTAGTGGAAGGTGTCCCTGCCTGTGGCAGGGGTTTGGAACTGGGTAGTCTTTAAGGTCCTTTGCAATCCTAACCACGCCATGATTCTATGATTCTCTTTTTAAGGTCCCTTCTAACCTATTCAAACCACCCTATTATTCTGCAAATATGCCATGTCCACCACAAACTCTGTTTTTCTTTTATCTTCAGGAAGTTAGAATCATAGAATCATAGATTGTTTGGTTTCGGTTTTTTGGTTTTTTGTTTTTTTTTTTGTTCTTACCTCCCTCCCCCTTTCCCCCAAACACTTCCTAACTCATGTCAGATTTACCATCTATTATTACCTCCTTACATTTGTCACGTGTAAAGATGTTCTCTTCTTTATTCACACTGAAAACTAACATAGAGCTTGCTAGGAATAAGGGTACAGCATTGATGTGGGTATTTGGTTCTGTTAATTTTAAGGACAAACTGTTCACTGACCTTAAAGTGCTTCATAGGGGGGATGTGATTTAAAACAATGAGCCCAAGTAAACAATTACTTTATTTTCTTGTACTTTTCACTAAAATTGTAAGAATAAAAGCCTGTAATGAAGCTGCTTACAAAGTTCAAAGAAAAGATAATTGATTTGCATAGGTTCCAAATACCATCATCTAGATGAACACCAAGGACAATATTTAGTTATAGATTAGTAATCCATGGTACAAAGAGTTCTGAGCAAATTTGGGGAAAACATAAAGCTAAAATATTAAGCAAATCCAAAGCTGAAGGTCAGCCTGCAGTTAGTAACCATGCTCAGTTATAAATGACGTAACATTTAAGCTATTGAACTTGGCACCACAAACAGCCATGTCTATTGTACAGAGTGAAGTAGTATGCAATCAGTAGGGGTTGATTTTTACATTTCTGTTTATAAAGTCCATGGACTCTGGTCTACTCTCAGTCAAATGTAGCCTCAGCATCCAACCTGAATAAACCTCACCTGAATAAACCTCACAGCCATAATCCAGCTGCAAATAAGACAGGACAAAAATAGTAGGTGTGGGTGCTGCTGCTTGCACATTATGAGCCAGAAACCAAAAAAGGTAAGGCATAGAAACAGATTATCTTCTGAGAAGCAGCTAGGTGCAGCTGTCACTGGGGCTTTAGAGGTAATGCATTTATGCAGTGAAGTCTCTTTTCAGACTTTAAACCCCACTTGCTCCTGTAGACAGCATTGCCAAAAGTGATGAGAGAAGATCAGACTGCAGTCTTCTGGATGGACTGTATTAGCCCACGCTGAAGTATATGCAGCTCCACCTACAGTACCAGAAATGACCAAACTTGTTGTCCAAGTTAGCCTGGGCATGTCTATACAATTTGAAATGTAGCTCAATCCATTAACAGCTTCACAGGCTATCACTCTGTAGACAGCGCAGGCCCTGTTCTTACATAGTCATAGAGGTGAACACTGTGAATAGCATTGATTGCCCTATGTCCAAAGGAAGATTTCTGTGTCACTACCAACTTCCCCAGGGCACCTTGCCGGCTATGATAGTGACACTTTTGAATGGAGTTACCCTGATCTTACCCTACCATAATCCACTCCTCAAGCTATGTTTATCACAGATGTCCATTTATAGTTGGTAACTGTCATCTTCTGACAGTGGTGCCCAAGTGATTTAAGTATTTACCTCCAGTAAACTGAGAGAAAAGGTGGACTTTTTGGTTTATGCTTTTGAGTGCTCCACAGAATATGATTTTGTCCTGATGTTACCCAGGCCTATTTTCCTCCTTAAGTAAATATTTTTCAACTACCAGATTCTGTAATTGCAAGTAATTATCAATACGTAAAAAGAGTATAACAACAACAACAAAGTAGTACTGTGACATGTTGGCGTGAAACTTTGGTATTAGTATAAGTTAGTGGTTTTGCTTTAACAGTTATGAGCTTAATATACACAAAATTCTACCATTTTTTCTAGCCTACATTTTGTCCCTACCTGAATGCTAACAGTATAATCACATAACATCATAACGTATCAAACCTTGGTAAAATAATTCCAAGCAAAACAGATGAGAAGCCATGGGAAATTATAGCATAAGACCTTGACAAGTCAAAATAGAAAACAGTTAAGTGTACCAGGTGCTATTCTAGGATCTGTGTGTGAAAGTAACTGCGTAGGGTGTGCAAGGACATTCCTGATGTTCTTAGAAAACACATACAGAAATTTAACCAGTTGTTTTATGGGAACAAGCTATCTACTCTTCAAAGTTATATCAAAACCAGTCAGAATATGTGAACTATGAAAACAAAATACAATACTTGGCATTGGGAATTTTTTTATACAGGTGTCAGTTGTATTTATGAACATTGTTCAATTTCCATGCATGTTTTGCTATTTTCAAATAGCAAATTGACATTTTCAAATTCATAATGAGGTATGAAACAAATGAGAGTACTGAAGGTTAGTCATTCATTAATCATAAGCAAAACAGGGCTGAAATCAAGGACACAGAAGCACAAACTGTAAAAGTAATGGGTTGCATAATCGTATTTAATATTAACTACATTATGTTTTTCATGTGAGTTCTGAGAAGTTGATTTTTTTATGTTTACATGAAACTGATCCAAGGTAAATTTTATTTCTCAATATTATTTTATTGTAGTAGTTGCCCTCTTTTTAATAAAGTAGAAGACACGAATTCTATCTTGTCACGTTATTATGAAGATTTAATAGAGGGGGTTAGCAGGAATCTTTAAGCCTACTGAAACTTTTGATTTAAGATGCTTCACTTTTGACTAGAACGCACTGAATTGTATAGCTACATCCGCTTCTTGTTTGTCATGGCAGCTCTCCCATTAAGGACATAAATTCACCTGGAATTGGTTGTTTTGGCTAAAATAAATTGTTATTCGCATTTCACTGTCAGAGAAAGACAGACCAAGAACTATTATTTGAAACACTCTGAGCCTTTATCCCTCAGGAGTTTAACCCACATTAATTACACAATGTGTAACAAGGTTATTCACAATTTACAGGTGATATGATTATTTAAATGGTTGGGAAGGTTCAGATGGATATAATAATAATTTTTCTCCCATGTCAGATTTCAGCTTAAAAACACAAGAACAAACTCAGTTGGAGGAAGGTAAGGTGGAGAGGTGACACAGCCAGGAGTCAACTCATTTCAAAATCACTACACAGATGCATCTCTCTCGTACTGATGCTACTCTTGTTATTTCAGAATTTGCTGGACTGAGAAAAAGAGAGAAGTGCAGAATGAGAACTATGTACATAACTTATAGGAAGGTACTGTTGTGTTTTGTGGCCCCCAGTATGATACTCATTAACACCCTTGTCATCTTTGTGTGTCTGTAACTCTATCTGCATAGACCAGCAGTGATGAGAGTGACCAGCTTTCCTGTCAGACATGTGCTTCAATCCTAGCATGTGACAGCTGTAGGTCACACACCACAGCCCTGAGGGGCACAGGGAGACTCTGGGCAGCTCTCTGCAGGGGCCTCGTATTCCCGTACAGCATGGGTCTCTGTCAGGGACAATAGATAATGGCCCGTTGTGAAACGCACAAAGATAGAAAAATACTGTTTGTCTGCTTTGGCTCCTCCCCTGAAGGTCCCGCTTTGGTTCCTCCCCAGAAAGTTCAGCTTTAGAACTGCCCAGAAAAGTCCCGACCTTTGGAGACCTTTCTAGATATTGCTGGTCACTTCTTCTGACATAGGCTGGCCCCTGAGTCAGAATGAGTGTGCATTTTTGTTAGTATAAAAGCCTGAGCTTCATGTGATGGGGGGTCAGAACCTCATGCCACCCAGGTCAACGTTGCCTCTATGGGGACACCTGATAAGGTGCCACCTCGCACTCCAAAGATGTTTCTCGGAGCTGATTTCCTGGTTGTCATTACATGGTCCTTGGGGTTGGTAAGATAACCAAACATCAGAAATATCCTTTACTGTATCTTTTGTTACCTCTATATATTCCCTGTATCAATAAACTAGTTATGATTCTCTATTGTGCTGCGTTTCTCTCAACTCAGAACCCTCAAACTCCAGAACAGGGTCAGATGTAGGTCTGTGAAACCCAGCTATGCTGGTCTTGATGGTCCATACTAGTTCACCTTTCCTGCAAACAAAAATTGGCATTACTCATCAGATTCTGACTGGCCTCAGTCTTCTTAGTATTCACAGGGGCTGTTTCCATGCAGTACTCCATCTCCAGACACATGGATGTGGAGTGCACTGAAACTGGTTTTCAGGTGCACTGATGTGCCCTGGGATCTTGTCCTTTTGTCAGCTTGGGGGTAGCCTATGTTTGCACCAGAGTCTGCAAAGAAGTGTTCCTGGGTCCTCCGGTTACTTGGACTCATGTTATAGTCCTGATGCAGGAGTTGCACTGGAACTGGTTATTAGTCCCATGTGGTTGTCCTCAGTGTAAGCCAAAGTTTCTATGGCTTACATCGTTTAGTATGGCACAGCCCACTCCATGAAATGCATGTTAGAAAGGCTATAACATCCATGTGTCAGAGAAGCTGTGCTGCATGCTTTGTGACTAGGGATCTGCCTCAGAGCAGTATTTGCTCATATTCTTTGTTAGCTATAATTAATGCATGTTGCTTTGGTGCATAGCAATATCTGAATAAATATTTGCCTCCATTTAGACTAAAAAACAGGCATTAATAGGCCATTGTTTAGTATTTAGATGGAAATTATGATTTCTCAATATTTCCATTAACAATCTTTGAAACTTGAAGCAAAGTCTCTGCAATTTTGTATTCAGAGGCAAAACCATGTATCCATTGACTGAAGGTACATAATATTCCTCCTTCATATATTTTCCATAACCCTTGATAAAGAAAGTATCTTAATTTTTAAAACTCCCTTTTAACCAATTTCCTACCTCCTCTACTCCAACCTTTCTAGATGGTATAAATTACATTGGTGTTAGATTCAAACAGTGCCTAAGATGTTTCTTTCTCTCATATATATATATATATTCTGCAAGGTGTTAAAAATAATAATTGCTAGTGATATTTTTCTTATAAAGAAAAACAAAGGACTTGATGTTCAGTGACTAGATCTAAATGAGATTTTAGGATTGGATGGTTTTAGACAAAAAAAAAAAAAAGAACAAATTTTGTTTTGAATGGGTTACTAAGAATAATGAGGAGTTTGTCCAGGTCTGTTAAAAATCAGACATTCCATTCAGGCCTGTGTAAGTGGGGAGATCCCCATAACATATTTACTTTAATTTTAGATGCAGATGGTTTAAATGGGGTGCTCTGGTTTAGATTCCAGAGCAAATAGGTTACCTATGACACTATCATTCTCAGGGATAGATTGCCAAGTACTGCCTTTCTCAGGCAATATGGTTAAAGGTTTCACCCTGTCTGCAGTGGTCCACTGCTTGACTGCTTTTCCCAAGCTCCAGATCAATCTTTAACTCCTCACTTTTAAATTAGGGTGAAATATCATGGAGAAAAAAGGGAACATAATTTAAATACAAAATTCCACCTTTATTATAAATACAAAATCCAAGCAAATAGGATTTTTCACTCTTCTCTCTCCTAAACAAGATACAATATTAAGCCCATGAAGTCTTCTCAGTGCTGGACCAATTATTTCTAAATTTTTTTGAACCAATCTCTAACCTTCCAGTAGAATAGACTTTTTTTCCAAATAATCTTCTAATGTTGTTGCAGAATCTTCAGTTCAGTACCTGAAACATTTTGCTGTGGGCCTGAGAAGTCTGTCACAGAGGAAAAGCTGGAAAAAATCAGTACTGTATCAGAATATTTTGAGTTATATATGTACCCCTGCCCTGCATGTTTCAGTGTCTTGCACAAATAAAGCTCTCAGTCTGAGCTAGGCTTCCTCTGTACCTCCCAGAATCCAACTTTGCTTCAGTTGTTCAGGTTTCAGAGACTGTTCGATCAGGGGAGATGGATGATAACTTTATATCCAAAAGTTAAAAGATGAAAAGGAGTTTGGCTTCTGGGGGCACTTGGGCTTGTTTATGTCTTCAGCATATTTGGAACTGCTGTTAAAATAACTGCAAATGTATTCATGAAACAAGAATTTTAAGCGAATGCCCTCTCCTAGGTTAATGATTAATATTGTGAAAACTCAGCTTGGTATTTATTATATCATGACACAAGTAAATTGAACTGCAAGCAAGTCATTATCTATTTTATTATTATTTTTCTTTTAGTATGCAATGCCAAATGATTAACGTTTTTGCTAGAAGAAGAGTGAAAACATGAGGCAGGCAGTTCCTATTGAGAGTCTTTGTTCAGACCCCTTTGTCCACAATCTGTGTAGTATATAAAGGTCAGAGTCCTTATGAAGAATGTTTTCTTTTTCAAGTGCAAAGTCTAAACCATTAAATGCATAAAAATAAAAAAATTATGTTTTCATCATTCTTTTATAAAAAGAAAAAATCTTGTAGTCTACATCTTTTCCTCGCTTGTCATAGTAAACCACCTTTTCTGTTATCTACGTGTATACAGTGCTGTTCTGTTCCTGTGGGAATGAATTCTTAAACTATTTTAAGCAGAAAAGGACTGGAAGATCTCCATATCTGAGTTGCTCAGAAACTTCAAGATCAGTTTTGCCTTATACTGGGGCTTATCAAATAGTTTCATGTTCATTTGTTTGAGTTTTATGCATGTTCAATTTTTAATTTTATTCTGCTCCATCTCTTTGTCATGTACTGAACAAATATTTTTTTAGAAATTGGAAGTGAGTTTCATTATATGGTAATAATTTAAGTCATACCATCATAAATGGTAACTATTGAATACTTCTCCTTGGAAAACAGATGGAGTTATAAAACTGTAGGTAGGTAAAGTAGAACTCAGAAGAGACATATATTAAGTAAAACTTGTTTTAAAATTGAGAAATTTGTTTTCAGGGTTTCCAATTTAAACTACTTTCAAATGTCTTTAAAAAATAGCCTAACTGTTCATCTGAGTTTTAGGACACAAAGAAAAAAAATGCTGATCCTTGGTATTTAAAAAAGTCAAAAAGGGAAGTAGAAAATATGCTGTAAAAACATGTCTTAGTCGGGAGAAAAGACCACGTGAAAATTTGGCCATTGTTGAATGTCTTTCAAATCTTATTTCATATCAACAAACATAGCTCATTCAAAATTGGTTTTCAATGGACCAATTAAAGGCACTTTATTCATCTATTTCCCTGCCAGCTTTCAGTTTGAACACAAACATGTTAGCATTGTAGCTATTCCAAATAATCAAAATATTCAACCTTCTTAATTCTGTGGGAAGGGTGTTCTACTTCACTAGAAAAACAGTTCTTTTTCTTGAAATGCAAATATTGCTTTTCAGAAAAGATACTACCTGGAAAATTCTGCCTGAAATGTGAATGCTTCAGAAAACTACAAACACCTAAAAATCTTAGACTTCAGAAGAAAAATACTTGGACAGTATTAATTCTTCCATTGTTAAATCTGCAACTAGACTCCCTGTCTGCAAAGACTTTGAGTTTCCAATTCCATTTTGCAAATCCCAATTTTTACATGGTAACCTAATCTCTCTTTAAAGCCTCAAAGGTATTTCATCTACTTTTCCTTATATTACCAGACAGTACATGGCCAAGTTATTTAGATACAAATAAGCCTTGAGAATATCATCAAATCCATTCTAATTTCATTCATGCCTTGGAGATAATAATTTAAAGAGCTAGTCACTGCTTGCAATTAAGCATGGAGAAAATAGATCCATCCCATAATTTATGTCTGCAAAGGCTGGGCTGGATTTGTAATTAATGTTTGCTCCTTTTAATGAAATACTCCAAAGGTCTGCACTTCTGTCATTCATGAAGGTAATTTTTCAATTGATTAGTAAAATAATACTTGAAAAGTAAATGCACCTGCTTTAGCACAGAAATGTCTTAGTCAAGTAGAGACAATGATTGGAGTGCTAAAAAAATGTCATTTCAATACAGTAGAGACTGGAGTTTTACCCCTCCAGAATTCAGAACTCCTACTAAAGAGAAAAAAAGAAAAGATAATTAAACCTCCAGCAACTTCTCAAGCATGCTTTCATCCAGTTTAATTCCTGGGTGGTTTTCAGCAGAACTAAATACTTTTAAGGACACAGGCCTGAATTGTGCATTTGTACAAGTGAAATATGTCTGGAAAGCACATATTACAACAAGACATACTTTTTGTATTTGTGTACCTTAATTTTTGGGGGGGAATGAACAAATCATTTCATACTGGGATTTTAATTTCAGATAAACACTCAAAATCTGACAACTCATTTAGATTATATTATTTCCTTTTCAGAATCAAACCTTTTCAAGCTTGTAAAATTGCAAGATTTGAGAGTTAGGGTCCTGTAGCTGCTGGTTTAAAATGATTTGTAATGTCTTTTCTGCAAAAAAAGCTGCTACTAAACCATCTCTGCCTGCTTTTAAGGAATTGATGCAGAGTTTGTTTGAATTGATCACTCCTGGAAGGGTGTTTGATGACGTCTCCTGTTTTACTTTGACACAAAGGATTACTATTCCTGTACGACAGAGACCTCACATTCTGTAGTAGTGAACTTTCTGGGAATTGACCATAAGTCAGACAAGACAGAATGCAGACTAGAAGACACATTTTATGCTAAATTTCTTGACGGCCACAAACATGGTAGACCAAGAGGTGTTGAACCTCCTGTCATCTGGGACAAGGATTTTGCTTTCAGAGAAAGAAGCAAAAGAGTGAATAAATATGGTGAAAGCAGCCCTTGTCCAGTGCTTAGCCTAGTGGAGCAGAATAATCCAGACAACAGAGCGAGGGGATGTGTGCCATCTGATAACAAAGGTCAAGAGTCAGAGATTCCTCTGGCTAATATAATCTCTAGATAAAAAGATAGCTTTGCATCATGTTTAGCAGAGCAAATGGCAACAGATTCTCCCATCACAGTTTTAAAAGTTGAGCTCCGCTCATAAATTTATCTCAGACTATGGCTTTCACTTGGCTGAGTCTTTTGTGCTGCTGAAAAGAACTTGATTTAAAGGCTTGTTTCTTTCCTCAGTGTTTTCTCACTGATGTGCTTTAGGCAGCAATGTTTGGACCTTTGCTGACACTGGCTGGGGCAGCAAGCAGCTTTTGTGAATCACATCTAAGGTGCTCAGCTCTCTTAGTACACTAAGAGGGATCCCGAGTTGGTCCAGATATGAGTTACACTCTGGGTGGGCAACATCATTTAACACCTCACTATAGGATTACTTCCCAAACACAGCCCTCTGAGAATGTCCACTTGGCATTTCCCTGTCCAGAGAGGAGCACTCAGGAGGGCATAGTCCTTGCATAACTGTAGCAGAGAAGCCTTCAGGACTTAGATCTTCTGCCTTCAGGACTTAGATCTTCTCCCTTAGATCTTCTCATATTGTAGAAGAGGAAAGAGAAATGGTTGGAAGTGGGGTGTGAGTTAGAAGTACTGTTGGGCTAAACATAGAGGTGGACAACAGGAGTGATGGCAGATCCACATCTCATGTGGGTGTTGTTTTGACACTGTGTATGATTTAGCATCCCTATATTATCTTGCCTGTCAGAACATTTCACTTTAAAGATAAAAGTTTATGACTTTAAAGCTATGGTTTTAAGTGTTTGAACCATCTGAAGAATGCAGCTCTTATGCTCAAAGCATGAGCAAAGCAGCATTTAAGGACTTTTAAAAATCTGGACCTTGAACTTAGTATAACTCCTATTAAAGTCAATGAATGCTGAGTCAGACTTTAATACTTTTTGCACCCTAGAGACTTGAAAGGTGAAAATCCTGGCACTGCTGATGTTTTGCCATTGACCTCACAGGGTCAGGATTTCACACTAAAAGCCATAAAATGACAGTGACATTTCGTCACTGCTATCTTGGATCAGATTCATAACAGTGACCCAGGAGAGAAAAATCTGCATAATCCATTACTACTGTGCATCTACCTAGCATTGTTTCACCACTTTCTACCTTGTTTAAAGAGAGGGAGTAATCTATAATTTTGAGCTGCCTTTACTCTAGCCAGAATGAAGAAGAATGGAAAAATCCTTATATTCATTTTTTAATCACTTTATTTAAACTCTCTAAGTAAATTCTTGATTATTTTAAATTAATATAATTTGAAAATTCCCTTTTGGAAATGAAGAGGAGTTTTGTTTTGGTTTGATTTTCAATACATATTCTAAAAAGGCTTTTTAGTAAAACTGGCAGATAAATTTCAAACTTATAGCTACTTGTGAGTGAAGTGCTTATGATTGATGATGAGAACTGTGAAGAGTTTATATATAATTCCTTAATGGTCCTTAATGAAATACTTAATTAAAGACCACTTGGAAAAACAATCTTGGTTAATAAAAGAAATCAGGGGATGAACATATTTCTATAATGTAAGAGTACATGCCATATGTGATAGATGCCACATATCATCAGCACTTAGATACAACAAACTGATAAAAATGCAAAACTGAAAACTATGATTTAAAGCTTATGCAGGAAATAATATTATATATAAAATGAAAGCTGTTACCTTAGCAGATTATTGATGATGTAGAAAAATCTTAATCAAAACCTGTTGCCAGTTATAATGAAAAAAATCTGGAATAACTTTAATGGATTCAGTGAGTTCCTTGAACTCTGAAATAGATAAGCTTTCCCATTGACATTCTCTGAGTATTTCTCTAAAACTACAGAGACAAACCAAATGGAAATCATGTTTGCAGAAATAAAGAATCACTGAAAAATAAAAACATCTCATGTTGTTGAAGAAAAATTAATTTCACCAAAAAATAAGTAAATTCTAAGGCTTTGCCTCAGGTTTGTGGGATCAATGGTGTGGCAATTTCTCTGCAACTTCTAGATAAGGAAATACAAGGAAATTTGTCATCTGTGTCCTTTCTGCTAGTGCCGGATAAACTTTGTCATACATTGCAAGTTTTGCATATTTTTTTAACTTTGCAAATGGAATTACTTTATCCATTACATAATAATGAGTTATATCATTGACTCTGACTTCTGGTCATAAGCTGCATATTTTCGTTTTGTACTGCACATAACTGACAGTGAATAATATTGAAAACATATACACAATTTTGGTATCTGGGATCTCATGATAACTAGTTGGTAAGAAAACAAATTCATCGTTGTCGTGTGAAACCCATCTAGGACAAATTGTACAGCAAATTTCTCCCAGCTGCTGCTGCTTATACACTAGGCCAACTGGAGTCAATGTAATACTCTGGAATCAGGTGTGAAATCTTGTGAAGGAACTGTGAAAACATGAGCCTGGAAAAGCACCTACCCAGCAGTGAATGCAATCACAGTAGAGTTAAAGCAGTGCTATTAAATAATGAGCAGTAATAGGTGACTGTCTGCTCTAAGTCACCCTATAAAGCATCTGCTACCTGCTGCAGGCTACATGATTAATTCTGAAACATGTAATTTAACGAAGGACCCAGACTTCAGTCTATTCAGTCGTCAGCAGCAAATAAATTGGTAGCAAATGCTTTGGCATAGGTTTTTGAATTACTTTGTGGACAGTTACTCTGTTCAATGTTTTGAATTATAATTCTATTTCTTCCTTTTGGTAAAGCTTGGCACTCTGTATTCCTCAGCTGAACTTATTTTGTTAATTGCAACTTTGGGGGGATTTGATTACTTATTTTTTTATGTCTGTTTCTTGTTTCCAGGCTTGGAAATACACATACCTTGAAATACATGTATTTTTGAACCACACACTTTCCATAGGTAAGCATTTCTGCCTGTAAACTGTCTGGTCATGTGAATAACTTCCTGTCCTTGTCATTAAAAGCCTGCATCCTTACTTCTAAATTTGTCAGTTTTGCTCATTATATTTGGAATAGAGCCAGTTTTCTAAAAATATATTTTATGTAGTGGGGAAAGGACATACACGATCACACTCCTCTGCTTGGTGTATGTTAAACAGGCAACTGTTTGCCCACAAGGTCTTTCACTTCTGGAACTGCTAATTGTACTTATCCATGAATTCAGTTACTCAGTGTACACTGCAGGTATGCCAGTTAAGGCACTCAGCTCATGTGATTTTAACACCTATTTGCAAAGCTACAAAACTTTGAAGAGCAGCTCGGCTCTGCATCTTCTGCATGGCTAATACTGGAAAGCAAATCACCTGCTACCACTGTTAGTATTAGCAACATTCAGCTGAGAACAGTGCAATCATTAAGATAAAGGTAGAGAGTCTGGAAGTATAAGCATAAGGTGTCACATCAGACAAGGCTGTGTTCCAAAATAGAATGGACTTAATATTTTGTAGAGCTACAGCAGACAGGTATCACTGTGAAGCTAAACAAGATGCATGGGACAAACTGCATCAAATTCACAGTTCTGATCATAGGCATTGTAATAGCTCTTCTGTTTACAAGTGTTCAATTATTAAAACCTGCTATAGAACATTTGTAGACAGAAGAGGTTAACTTGGTTTTGTAACTTTCATCCTAGTGATAGACTTACTACCCTCCTGGAATCAATAGGTTTGGATGTATTCAAGTACAGGCATAGCTTGAACTGGAGTTGATCTGCTTAATAAAGCAGTAGATGTTTGCATTTGGAAATAAAAAAAAAGCCTGCTTGTGCATTTTGCACAAACTTTGTTTTTCCTTCATTAAGACTTCTTTTTCTTGAATAACTGCAGATCTTGAGACATTAGGGGTACTCATATTCCTTAACTTTGTTTCTCTGACCTCCTTCTGAAGGAGTCTACAGAGACTAATTTAGAAACCTCCCTTATATTCCTAGAGGAAAGTGGTGTGAACATTCCTGTTCGCGTCAAACTGCACTCTGAGTGCATATATTGACTTTACTGGTGTAGCTTGGGCTTTCCACCACTCAATGAGACCTTGGTGTCCTATGAGTTTTATGCAGTTGAACGTCCAAGTCAGGAGTGGTGTATTTCCAAGGAATGTGTATGTAAACACTGGTTAATAATAAAATTTTAACCATTTGTTTTCTTGTTAACATTATAATGAAATCCTACATTTATATGCTCAGCCCATTCAAATTAATTTCCTGGGCTTCTCTAGGGATATAAGGATGGTGTATAATGTAAAGTTTTTTCTTCTATTATGTAGGTACACTGTGGTATAATCTACTAGCAACTCCCTTTGTGCACAAATTTTAAAGGTCTTGAAAGCAGTTTAGTTGCACTAAACTTTGAGATAAGAATCAAGCCCTCTTTCTCTTTATTGGGAGGTTTTCTTAGAATGTTAAACATGTTTCCTTCCAGAATACCAAGTAAATTTTTCTAAAAGAGGTGTTTTGCAAATAAGCTATTATGGTACTAAAGAAAACATTGATTAGTTTTAAATGGCAGTAACAATTCAAGTGCATGTAAAGACAAGTGCATTTGCTTTTGAGGTTAGGCCTCTAAACATAATAATTGATGGAAAAATACCACAAGGTGCAATAGAAGAAGCTTCTGTGAAATTCACTGAGCAATTATGACTGCCATAACTACAATTACCTTAGTAGATCATATTACGTTTTCCATTCTGTTTTTTGAAACAAAATATTTGTTTATTATTTGTAAATATATACTATTTGGAAAAGATTGTATGCTCTGTGTGTTAATTCAGGAAATCTGAAAACTCCAGACACAATTAAAGTGAATATAGTATCCACCTGAAGCAATTTTTTTACTCTTGTCAACATTGTTTTTATATATTGAAAACTCTGGTTTTAGGGGATTTCCCTCAATTAAATCATGTTATAGTTTGCTTAATATACACAAAACCAGAGTTATCGGAAAATGGGTTTTGGCTATGTATTGTGCAGCTCAACTTTAAAGAGGCCCTTGACACATTTCTTACCCAGAGAATTCCGTAAGTTGTTGATTATCTAGGTCAGAGCCTGATTGTACTAGCCATACAACCTCTGTGCTGAAAAAGAAGCTGTGTGGTGTAAAAAGACCTCAAACTGCACAACTTGAAACAACAGCAGCTTTATACCCATTTGATAGGATGAGAGCCTGATTTCTTCGAAGTTGCAGACTTTGGAGAGCAACAGGAGCCTTCACTTAATGTGAATACCCTAAACCATTCTTCCCATCTGTAATAATGTTTCAGATCTGCGAGTACCTCTGGAGAAAACATGATGCATGAGGAAGTGCAGAAAGAATGGGGTTGGAATCTTGATCATTGTTTACACAGTCAAATTTGTTGCAAAAGAGAATACTACAGCCTGTTTTCTATCACATAAAATAGGAGAAGAAGAAGGACTTAAATTAGAGTTGCAAAGACTCACATTAGGTTAAAAAAAAAACCAAAATAACCTCAACACAATTTTTATAATAGTAAGATAATAAAGCACTTAAATATATTGCCTGGGAAATTTTGAATTTCTGTCTTTAGAGATCTGCAAGAACAAGTTCAACAACAGCTGTCTGGAGTTGTACAGATACACTTGTCCCAACTCCCCATTTCTTTTTCTATTATCCAAACAAAACTTCGATGTCATAAACCAGAGTTTGGATTCTGAGGTCTGGCCCATGTTGTTCTGGCTTTATCCAGCTTTATGGTAGCCAGCAGTTACATGATTTATATAATATGTAACGCTGTGAAAATATAAAGGCCACATTGGCAGGTAGTAAACCATATGTTATATTCTAAATCATAGAATCATGCATACATTTTTGGCTTTTTGTTCAATTTCCTTTTTACGTATGCAAAAAAAGTATTTTTGCATGACTTGTGCATACTTCGTTCTTTGGTTACATCTTAAAAATACTGTTAAAAGATAGAAATAATATTTTGTGTGAAATATTACCTTTTTTTTTTTTTTTTTTTTACATTTGCATACCCACTTAATCTTTGTAGCTCATGGAACTTCTTACAAGCATTAAAGTAAAAGCAAGCATTCAGAAAAGCTGTGAAATCTGAAAGGTAGCAAGCTTCCAAACCAACTTAGGAAGGTCAAGCCATATAAAATAAGCAGGGAAAAACCAGAAATGGCACACTGAAAGGAAAGAGAATGATACAGCATGTTGGGGTGGCATTTTTTTGCTAAATAAAGTGGTTGTATGCCAGGGGGTTGACACACTGATGAGAAGATAAGCAGGAAAAGGGAAGATATATGAAGAATGTAAAGAATAAGGGTGAATTTGAAGCAGTGAATTATGACCCAAATCAGGATTCAAGTGACTGAAATTCAAGTTTTGCATCATGAAGAAGCAACAAAGTTTTTACTTAGTTTGGATGACAAAGTAGCAATGTTAACCGAGAAGCTGCATTGGATTAGGCCCAAAGTTAATGAGGAGAGGTGATCGGAAGATGTTTGGCTAGTGGAAATGGAAACCACAGGCTGGTCCAATGTTCAAGGAGTTTGATGTAGTTCCAATAAAAAGCACATTTTAATTGTCATGGTTTAAGTTTAAAAGTGAAGTGTGTTAAGGATAGTTTCCACAAAAAAAAATATTTCCCAAGAATCTTTTGTTGCTCCGCATTAAAAATATGGGGAGTAGATTAGAAAAGAGAGTGATACAGTTTGATACAGCCATTTAGTTTGTGTATGTCATGGCTGTTCAAATCATAGCTGTAACTCCTCTGTGTGCTGCAGCTTAGGTAATATCACATTATTTAAAGCCACACAATCTGTTTCTATATATGCTAGTATGTACATACAGACCTGTATACTCATTTGCAGTGATTTCTGACCTAGCATAGCTTTGTAAAAACCTCCAGCTCAATACCGTTAAAGATGATATATTAATATATAAACCCAAGGGGAAAGTACCAAAATTAATAATGAACTTTTTTTGCATAAAATAACTTTGGCTTCCAACATTTTACAAATAAGCTCCTTCTCAGCTTAATTTGTGCTGATATAGATCAGCTCTGTACAACATTCCCCTCTCATCTCACCACCCCATACCTGCAGTTTTTCCTTATTACGTCTATTCCTCTTAAACTCCAGTTTTCTAGTTATACTAGTATTTATTAAAAGCTTGACTGTAAGGTCTTTTTTTACCCAAAGATCTATTTCTATCATAACTGTTTATAATGATTAAATCTCAACAACTTAAACACTTTACACAAAATAATGTATTTTCAATAAATTGAAATATTAACCAATCATATGTAATGGTTCAGTTCTAGCAAATGGATTGCTAGAAATCCTTAGGGTTTCATATAAATTGAAAACTGTATTGACTGACCAGACTGCACTCGAATTACATTGCATTTGGATCAAAAAGCATAGAAAAAGTTCTCATTATAGTTCCCTGACATTAATTTGAACATTTTTATATGTGTGTCCTATTAAGTACTTTAAGTGCTTTTTGATAATTGTGCTTTGTAGTTTTTACAGCACTTCAGCCTATTCCCAGTTCAATTTCCTCTTTTATCCGATGTTTGAAATATTGATTTCTGACAGATAAAAGCAAACCTTATAATCTCAGCAGCATGCAATAAGTGAGTAAGACAGGGCTACAGAATGCATCAGGGAACGGTCATATCTGAAACTGTCTTTGTTTTATTACATTTAGTCAAAAGAATTTACTTACAGCTTGCTGATATTTATGTAAAAGCAGGACTCCTGATAGTCCAGTGATATTACCAGTTCCAAGTATACTTTTGCATTTAGTAAGATAAAAGAAGAAACTCCCTTGGTGGTTGATGATTGCAGCTGCTTAAACTGCTGTCAGCTGGCTTGAAGTAACTGTGATTTATCTTCTTCAGATTGTGCAATGTTGTGTCCGTGGACTTCCAGAGTTTGCATTAAAAAGTGACAGAACATTAGAGTGCCAGAAGCTTCTCATACTGTGGCTCTGAAGGTAAAGGCAAGAGACAACTATTCTTGTTCTGTATTTAGGAACATTGTCCAAACCCTCTGCAAAGCTCTTGTGACACGAAAAAGATCTTAAAGGAATGGGTTGGAATTTTGAACGTGGACAAAGTACAGTGAAAAGATGTTAAGCAATATAGGGGCCTACAAGGATGCTGGAGAGCGACTCTTCATTAGGGACTGTAGTGATAGGACAAAGGGTTCAAACTTAAACACGGGAAGTTCAGGTTAGATATAAGGAAGAAGTTCTTTACTGTGAGGGTGGTGAGGCACTGGAAAAGGTTGCCCAAGGGAGCTGTGACATCCCTGACAGTGTTCAAGGCCAGGCTGGGGGGAGTCTTGGATGACATGGTCTGGTGTGTTCCCATGGCAGGGAGGTTGGAACTGGATGATCTTAAGGTCCTTTCCAACCCTAACTATTCTATGATTTTATGATTCTGTGATTCTATGATAGGCTTGATGCTTTGTGTTACTTATTTTCATGACATCTTTTCTGCATTTTTAGAAACTAGAAAGCAAACTGAAGAATTCAGTTTCCAACCCAGTTTCTAGTTCAGTAGTTAATGACGTTAGAGATTCAGTTTACCTCTATCTCCTTTTCATTATCCAGTGTAAGCCGTTTTGTGTCTCACAAGTAACACTGCATTAAACATCTCTACTGAGCTACATTATACCTGCAGTAAAAGGCAGAATATATAATCTACAGAGAATTAGCTACTTCATTTTGGGCAGTGTTTCCTCTGAGGTTGTGAAAATCAAGATTAGAATACTGTTTCAGAAGGTGAGAAAAGTTCATCAGGTTACAGAGTAGCTTTGTCAATCAATAGTAAACTTATCAACGTGGGGACACAACAGAATCTCCATTCTAAAGACTAGGTCAGGCATACATTTTCAGGAGAGATCAATTTACTTGTAAACACAGGTAGGTGAAATAAAGGAAGGGGGGGAAATGTTTTTCAATGATTTAGACGTTTCTAAAATGAACACTGAGATTTTATTTAATCCCAAATTAGCCATTGCTAATTCAGCCACATTTTCTTTGCAGTCCTGGAAATACTTAAAAGCCTTGCATTTAGGCCTTCACACACTTGGGTATAGAAGAGTTTTCATACAAAGGGCATTTAAAAAATGTTATATTAGTGAATTTTGGTTGTTATGGAGGACTGGAACTCTGCCAGCCACTTAGCAGTTAAAGGTTTAATCTCCCAGCAATTGAAGTTTTCATTACTAAGCAATTAGCACTTAAAGTTTTAAGTGATAAGCATTTAACTGCATTCTGGGAATGCCGGGATGGTGATAGCAAAGCTGGGAAGGGTTCTGAGGAATAACAAGCCTAGAAAAGTGATTTGGTTAAGACTGTGAGGGAGAAAAGAGCTTCCAAGCTCTACAAGCCTTGCTCATACTGTATAGAACAAAGGCTGATGGAGCTCAGTAGTAGAATGCTCTAGAGATGGACCCTATAAGGATCAAAATACAACAGTGGAGTAGTTAGAAAGGCTCGGTAGTTTAGGAGTTCATATGAAGTAAGGGTTAGAAGTCTAAACTCAAGGATCATGGAGCATAGCCCAGTGAGTCCAAGTTCCATCCAGACTTGGCTGCTGATGGCAAGGTGTGACATATAATGTCAATGTAGACATAAAGTGTTGTTCCTGGCAGAAAAGTAGGGTGGACTGGAGTCAAGCTTCACAGCAGGTTTCTTCAGTGAAGATTTAAGAATTGGGAACCCTGAACCAGCAAGACTACAGAACTAAAATAATTAAATATTTTGCAATAAGAAAAAAGGAATTTGTTGGTTGAATTATATTTAAGAGCAAATATGTCATTGAATATTCAAGTAAAAATCTGTAAGCCCCAAATACAGCAAAATAATTTTTTTTTTTATGTTTTGAATCTATTTTTATCATGCTAACTGCACCCAACCCAAATGTCTGTATTCCAGTAGACCAACACAGAAATTTGCACGCATACGCAGGTTACATTCCTATACATTCCACGTCAAGACGTATTCTGCGATGGGTGATATAACTGCAGACAATTAATAAATCAAGACCATAATGACGTCAAGTCCCAAAGCTTAAAGGTATAAAGGCAATTGCAGAAATGTCTCTTACAAAACATTAGGTATGATATATTATATTAGATAGTTGAATGGAAATAGCTTCTATGAAGAATTTGAAACAATTAGAAAAGGAAAAAGGCAATGTGGAAAAAGAAGACTGATGATTTTTGGTTGAGGTTTTTGTGGGAATCAAGTTGGGAAACAAGCCGTTGTATATACTATCTGATATTTTCTAATGGCCTGATTGAATATGACATTGTATGCGTGCACACTCCAGTATTGCAGTTGATAGAACTATCTTAATATTTTTATATGTGAAAATTTGCCTTGAAATTTAAATGTCAAAAAAAAAAAAAAAAAAAGGAAATAGAGATAAATCATCAAGCAAGCTCAGAGGAAGTTTAGGTGTGATTTAAGTGGCCAGGTAGCTAGCTAAAATAGCTGGAAAGAAAATCTGCTTCCATTTCCCAGGACTCACTAAAAAAAAATGCAGTTGCTTCCAATAATAAACAAGTGTAACAGTGGAATGTTTTACCAGGTTCTATTTTGTGGCAAAATAAACTAAATTAAAAAAAAACAAACAAAGAAAGGTTTAGTTACTGCAATACATTCCAGAGATTGAAAGTCAGCTAATTTTATTGTTTCCACCTTGTTGTGTCTCTACAGAAAGTTTTAAATAACTACAGAAAATTTTGGAAAAATATTTTGGCTCCCAAAAAATTTCAGCTAAAATGGCTGGAATTCCCCTGTATAATGCATAAGGCCCAATTTGGGTCTTTTGTACATGTGTTTGAAAGTTGGGCAATATGTACCATTCTTTCACTGCTTGCACATTTAAAACTGAATTTCAATGCTAATCTGACACCCTATCGTCATTCCATCTTTCAATACAGGTGGTTATTACATGTTAGAACATTGCTAATAACTTGTGCCCTCTGTTACAAAGCCCAAAGAAACTACTGCATTTTGTGCCACCCCAAACACACTGTGTACACTACAGGCATAAGCTAGCGTATTTTATGTTTTCTACTTTGGCTTACTGCTGTAAAGGGTCAGAGAAAAAAAAAAAAGTCTTAATAGATGACTTCTCTCATCTTGGGCACTCTGAGCAGCTGTGGTTTCAATTTCCATGTACCCAGTATAAAAAAGACATTTTAATGACAGTAAATACTGCCCCATAATAATTTTACTGCTCTCAGAATTTCTGCTTACCTGAGAAAAATAACTTAAAAATTTTACCTGACTTTTTTTTTTTTTTAGCATCTTTTTCAATTGTACTCAATATTTTTTAATGGGATTAACCCCCTGGGACTCCAATAAGATGCTTTAGGAATTAGTGCTCCATGGTATGCTTGCAAGTGTTTTTAATATTCCTTTTTAAAAGTTAGGCAAACTGATAATATTAGTGTATGTTTATATCATTAAAAAAGTAACTAATCTACTTCATAAAACAGTGTAGATCTAATTCCTTTTTTTCCTCAGTCTTTGCACCTTCCTCTTTTATTCTCTTTGATGTCTGCAGCTGTTGTCTGCCAAATAGGGTTGGCAGCTGCCTGCAGTGCTACTGCTTTACCAGCTGCTAAGGCTCTACCATTCACCAGGCAGCCAGTCCTCTCCTTGCGCTGTGCCGCAGAGCGCCTGTGTTTGTCAGCTTGGTGGCACGCACAGAGCCCTCGAGCTGCCAGTCCAGTTTGTCATGAACTATCAACCTGGAAGTACTCAGCAGCTAGTGTGCTCATGTTGATTTTCTTGTTAAACAAAGTGTCCAAAGTGTCAGAAGAATGATATCAAGCACATTGCACTACATAACCAAATGACAATATTTCTTTTTATTTTAGCTCCTTAATACCATCTTTAGCTGAGTGGAAAAGAACACAGATTGCATGACTCTGGGGAACCTTGTTTCAACATTTATTACTGGGAAAACGTATGGCTTTCAAAAGATAAAATGTATTTCAAACACCAGATCTCTCCCTATGCTGAGCTAAATGCTGCCTTGATGTATGCCTTGTACACTCTTGTGTTGACAGATGTGAAGTTCAAGTAAGACCAGAATTTGACCAGCTAAATTTAACATAATAGGGTTACAAATACAGCAACGACAAAAGATTTTCTAAGCATTAAATGCTATAGTGTGCCTGAGTTCTGTTCCCAGATTTATTCCTAAATAGTCAGGTTGTACTTTATATACATATATAAAGTATATACATATACTTTATTTTGTGGTACTGATCTCAAATGTACAGTGTTTAGAATGACAGCTACTCAGTAATGTACTGGGAGGGTATTATGCAAGTTTAACTTAATATTTTTAGCCTTTTTTGCCTTCCTGCCTGCTTTCAAATATTTGGAAAACATTTTTCTCTTACAGTATATTCAGAAAAGTGTTCAAGTTTCTTGGGTTATTTAAAGTAGTAATAGTTTTACACAACAACACAAGTCAGTTTTCTGTTGAATGCTAGGGAGGTTTTATTGATTTTAATGAAACCTTTAGTTAACAGTGTGCAAATACAGACCATATTGTTCGACTGAAGATTTTGCCAGAGACTGGGACAAAGCCTTATGATAGTGACCCACTGTCATGGCCTTGTCTTGTTCTACTCTTACTGTAGAACCACCACAGAAGCAATTGCCACACAAGATGCTGTACACCAGAATTTTTTCAGTAGCTCCATGTAACAAAAGAAATTTCTGTTTTTATGCAAAACAGCCACTCACAGAGGAGTAGATGGGGAATCTTCCAGTGATAGTGGCTTCTATCAAACTTTCCTCAGTTTCACTAGTAGTGTGATTTCCAGCAAGATACCTTCTTTGCAACAAAATAGGTAGTAGCTCAGTAGGTGCTGCTTATCACGTTGGTATCTGAGGTATTCAATCAGATAAGAGAGTTCTCACGAAGGTTACCAGTTTAGCTCTCAGTTATCACTGGTTAACAGAGTACATTCCCAGGTGATGCATCTGTCATTCTTAACTCTTAGGTTCACCTTCCATTGCAAGTGGTTTGTAGAAATACAAAACTCAATGGATATTCTCATGACATATTTTGTAAAGGGGCTAAAAGGGAACATCAAGGTAGACATGCCCAGACTTGGCAGATCTTGGGTGGTCCAGGAATCAGCTGGGATATGAGCAATGCAGACTTTTGGCATATTTTACAAAAACAAGAAATTGAACTTTGATTACTTCCATTGCCAGCCAAATGAGCACATTACTGGGATGCTGGATCCTCTGAGTAGTTACGAAGGGCATTATTCATCATCTCTTCCAAAGATTCCATTATCATTTAAATAAAAAACTAACTTTCCAAAAGTCTTTTCTGCTCAGCTGTAATAATCAAGCTTTTATCATAGCTCGAAGTATTTTTTTCATATACTGCAATTTGAAAATAATATGTAGTGTAGCGTCCAAAATGCCTCCTCTGTAATAATCAGTACATCACTGTAGGCCTGCACTACTGACAGGGCACTGCTGGTTAGTTAGGGTCACATGAGCCTCAGCTGTACATCCAAGAGGCTAAATTTCAAATTTATTTACAAGTACCACAATGTCAGTGGTATTTGCCTGAAGGGTAAATGTGGCTTTTAAATTGTTCATTTGAAACAATCCTTGCTGATGACAGGATTTGAGGAGACATTTTATCAAAAGGGGATTTCTTTTTTTCAGAAAGTTAGATTGATTTAAAAAAAAATAATATTTTTTGTGTGTGTGTCAAAGATAAATCTGAAGTTTAGTAGAACTCTTATGTCTAAGGAGAGAAACAAACCAGCTACAGTTTCATTTCTTGATTTAAACCAAGTCTTTCTGGAAAATTGCAAAGTTGACTGAAGGAGGCCATCCACATTTCCCCTTTCCCAGTGATTCCATTAGCTCAGTCTGTGTGACCTCTCTGCCAGGTTCCCACAGGTTATCTGCTTCAGGACTTGGTTTCTTTTCTGATAGCTGCCTTCCTTATACTCTCACCATCTTTGTGCAGTGACTATTCTGTTTCCCATCATGTCCAGCCCTGGAGTCACAATCTCTTGGAAAATGGTTTTAGGGCTAATTTAGCTAAAAGTCTTTTTTTTTTTTTTTTTTTTTTTTTTGGGGGGGGGTGTATATATATAGTGTAAATATATATGTGTATATATATATACATATTTTACACATATGTATGTATATATGTAAATATAAAGGTATATGTATAAATATATATATTTGTAGATGAGTATAGGGCTTTCTCTTTTTCTGTCTTTCTGAAAGTGAATGGATGTTGGTTTAGAATCTTCATAGTGATCACTCACCATAAAGGCTTCCTGGCTGTCATGTGGACCTACAAAGGTCTGTTTGTGCAACTCAAGTCCGTCAAAAACGTAATAAAGAAAGTCTGGGAGCTTGTCATGGTTTAAGCCCAGCCGGTAACTCAGAACCAGGCAGACACTCTCTCACTTCCCCTTTTTCCTTCCCCCTGCTCCTGGAGAATCAAAATGTAACTCCCACAGGTTGAGATAAGAGCAGTCCAGTAACTAAGGTATAACACAAACCACTACTGCTAACACCAGTAATAATAATGATAAGGGAAATAACAAGGGAAGGGAATACAACCACTCACCAGCCATCAACCGATACCCAGCCTGACCCGAGAAGCAATCTAGCCCTTCTGGGCAACTGCCCCAGTTTATACACTGGGCATGCTGTGCTATGGTATGGAATACCCCTTTGATTAGTTTGGGGCAGGTGTCCTGCCTCTGCTTCCTCCCGACTTCCCCTCCTCCCTGGCAGAGCATGAGACTCAGAAAGTCCTTGGTCAGAGTAAACATTACTGAGCAACAACTAAAAACATCGGTGTTATCAGTGTTGTTCCCAGGCTGAAAGTCAAAAACCCAGCACTGCAACATCTACAAAGGAGAAAAATGGCTGCTACCTGAACTCAGGACAGAGCTGTGCCCCTAAGAACACCTGGGGGCTGTTTACTTCATTACCTTAATGAGGGGAAAGCTGTGATATAAACCAGCAGGTAGTTGAATCCTGGAGGGTGTTATTTGGGGTTTGGTCAGAAAGGAAAGGTTGTTGACTGTGTGCAGCTAAGGGCCTAAGAGCAATGTGGACATGGAGAGATGTGCTTAAGGAGAGGTCAGCTGCCTGTGAGTGAGGGGAGCTTCATACCCCTCTGCCCCACAGACCGTTCACTGCAGAGTAGGCTACTGAGGCCACCACTTGCTGGTCCCAGGTGCATTCTCAAATTTCAAAGTAAAACATAAAAGTTTTATCTTTTTCTTAAAAGAAAGAGTTCTTGGGTGAAGGAATCACTGCCTAGGATTAAAAAGGTGTTGCATATCGTTAATGAAATGAAAACCTCTGCCTACACAGCCCTTCAGGGGAATCTCTTAGTTCAGAGCATGTTCCTAATTTTTATCTTCTGGATTCATGCAGGAAATATGTGTATGATAAAAAGAAGTCAGTTTCACCTCCTATGGGGATATTTTATGTAAGGATCATGCTGCCCAAGATGCAAAGAAGTTTTGGTAGAACATTGCTGAACACTGTATATTATAATATAGATCTGAGTGTTTGAGAAAGTGAAAAGAGATTTACTAGGAAATGTTTTGAGGTTTTGTTTTTTTTCACCCACTCTATTTATTGCTTGCTATGGATATGCTGTGGTTTCACCCTTGGCTGGATGGGTACTGCACATCCAGTGGTTTTGCCATTGCCTTACAGCATGGAGCCTTCATTTGTGCAAGGGTCTTCCATTTCCTGACATTTCTTATTTCTTTACAGTGAACTAACTGTAAAGCACTGTTTACAGTGTATATTGCTGTCTAACACAAGCTTGCTCTGCCTTTTCAGGTGGGTCCATTATCTCTGTTTAAGGCCTGTTAACATCGTTATTTGGCTTTTTCCACTCTGAGCACTGGAGTGAGCTCCCTTTTATCTACAATATATAGCATTAAAAAATACGTGTATGATAAAGCACTGTACAGTACTGGCTTGTTCTTTCTAGTGATACTGAAATATGAGTGAAAGTTAATCACAGTGCAACTCACTAAAATGAAAATATGAGTGTTGTACCTTGAAGAAGAGGAGAACAGGTATTCCTGACAGCAAATACTATATTTGGCTATTAACTTTCTTCACTTAAAAAAAAAATAAATAAAAAGAGGCAGGGACATGAAGCAAAAATTTCTCAAATAGGGTTGTCTCTGTAGTAAGCGCAGATGTTAAGCTGTTAAAAACTGGCAGTGATCCACTGGCTTTAACACATCTATGCCAGCTGAACTGACCATGAATATTATCAAAGTTTCTTGGAAGTGACAGGAAGAGAAATCCTTTAAAATTTCCTCTTTAAGAACTCAGGATTTCCGTTTTTATAACTGCAAACTTAGGAACAATTCAGAGTGAAATGTGGAGCACAGAGACAGGCAGCACCATACTGACTGTATTTGATTAGGTTAATCCTTTTTTCCCTTCTATGTGGTTACTACAGCCAAGCAATTCTTTATCATACTATCAATTGCTTGAAGCACTGTAGACTACAGGTTAAATATTCTCATGTCAATGTGAACTTCTGCTCCAAGTTCTCATTGGAATCTAATGACTTTCATCTTCAAAAGAAATTTTAATGAGTTCAAAGTATCTACTCTTCTGTTTTAATTGTTGTACTTTGTACACTTCACATTCTGCAGATCAAAACCACCTATTCTTCATTCTTTTTCACCTGAAAATACTTTTGACCAGCTCTTTCCGGAGTTCTTATCTTCTGTCCGCTTTTTATTACTCATATGCATGTAAGTTATGAATCCAGAAATATGCAACACATACACTGTTAAAACCTGTAGCAGATCTAGTACTTACCACTAAGAAGTTAACATATGCCAGCCACTATTATTTTGATTACTGAAATCAGAGATGTCGCAGATGTCTGTAACAGTCAAATAAAACCATTAAATAAGTGGTAGTAAATGTATCTGGTACATGCCAAGACTTCTCCTGGACTGCATATGGAAAAAAGCACATAATAAAAGTATGCTACATACATACATACTTTTGTCTTGTCCTTTTCTCACTTGATGTGCCTGCTTCATGCATGTCTCAGGTGCAATTCGTTCAGTCCCATCAGCATCTTCGCAGGTCCTTGTTTTTTCATAATCCCCTTATGCTATGAGAAACCTTCTTACACTCATCCTCATAAATATTAATTACTGTGGTCTGTTTGAAATAAATATAGACAGACAGCTTTGCAAGGGGAAAGTTACCATAGAATCATAGAATCATAGAATAGTTAGGGTTGGAAAGGACCTTAAGATCATCTAGTTCCAGCCCCCCCTGGAGAAGAGAAGGCTGTGTGGAGACCTCATAGCAGCCTTCCAGTATCTGAAGGGGGCCTATAGGGATGCTGGGGAGGGACTCTTCATTAGAGACTGTAGTGACAGGACAAAGGGTAATGGGTTAAAACTTAAACAGGGGAAGTTTAGGTTGGATATAAGAAGGAAATTCTTTCCTGTTAGGGTGGTCAGGCACTGGAATAGGTTGCCCAGGGAGGTTGTGAGTGCTCCATCCCTGGCAGTGTTCAAGACTAGGTTGGAAGAGGCCTTGGGTGATATGATTTAGCATAAGGTATCCCATGTTTTTTTCTAAGAAGCTGTAGTCTTGAAATCAGTATTCTGGTCAATATTTAGAATGTAAATGAAACATGGGTGTGGCTTGTGATTAGCTGGAGCAGTTGTAGGGATTGGAGCTCTCTGAAGTATCTGGCCTTAATAGTTAAGTTTCCAGTATTCTTAACATGTGGTGCTTGATCTGTGCTGTTCTACCAGCCCTTTAGAGAGAATTATTTCCCTTCTGCTTTCTCATAAAATTGAATGATATATAACATTTTAGTATCTTACATTGAATTGTGAAGTTATTGGCATTGCATGATATACTGGATGGATACAGATCGGGTGATTGTTTGAACAGTTCTACAGATCTAGAATTTTTTCATATTGTGCTTATCTGGTTGTTCAGTAGATGACAATGCAAAGAACTGCTCCAGTAACAATGGCTAGCAGACTATTAAAATGTTGGCCTCCACTCATTACTAAAGGTGGTCCAGATCATTTAAGTTCTCAAATGCAATATGTGTTAAGCCAAGACTAGAATTATCTCCTTACTATGGTTGATTTTTTTATTAAGACCCTACATGGTTCATTAGACCAAGCTTATCCCTGTACTAGAGAAGGACCAAACACAAACATCAAATCTAGGTATAAGCTGTTAATATATACCAGCAAAAAAATCAACATTAGTGTTCCTACACAGTTTTTGTTACTGCATGAAATCTTCTCGCTAGAATGAACACAGTTTAGTATGTGCTTTCCATGGGAAATGAGAAATGCAGCGCAAAAATGTACTGCTTATATTTTAAAAAGGTAGAAACTGCATCCATCGTGGAAGATTCAATTGGATGCGTCTTGCACTCAGAAATGGTTCAGAACCTTGAAGCTCTTCAAAATCTGTGTGATATGTAGAATAAGGATTAAATCTGTTTTCAGTATTCCTGAAGTACAGCAGTGAGACACACATCTAAATCAGACATGACTTCTGAAGTATTTTTTTAACTGTTTTTAGAATATAAGTTGCAAGCTAGTACTTATCTCCTTATATGAAGGTCCAGCTTTAGAACTCGGTTACTAGCTATTAAGGAATTTTTAAAATTGCTCTTTTTTAGCTACTAATTTACTATCAGCCATCCAAAGACAGATTGGTAGGATATAAATGAAATGCTATAATTATACAACGGAGTGGGTCACTGACCTTTGGATTGCAATATCTTGTCTCTTTTGTCCTTTCCTTATATCACTCAGTCTATGGGATGAAATTGCATCTTTTTCTTTGGTTGTGTCAAGAATGAGGTGGTATTGGAAACTAGTGAGGCATGGTACAATGTAGGTGTTCATAGCTTGCAATAATTTACCCATTTTCATTTTGTTTGATTTTATTAACACCTGTGTCTCCAGGGAACACAGGGAGGAGGGAAGGAAAGGAGAGAATATTTCAGCAATAATCTAATGATCAGCACTTATGTTCCCCCCCCAGCCCTGCTGTTATGTCAAATGTCAAGATACCTCACAGCCAAGCAATTTATAAAACAAAATGCATATATATAAAGGAAGAGGTGCAGGTGCTAGAAAGATGTGTGTCATGACATACATACATACATGAAGGACAGCAAGGGAGTCATTAAAAATATGGATTTTTTTTTTTTGTAATGCAGTGGCTGTTTGTCAGCTGGTGTAATTGGCATGCATCAATGGAACCACTCAGAAATATACTTTCTGAGAAATTAGTTACTTAATGGAAATTAATCAAAATTTCTTATAGGAGAGTAGCAAAAAATTCCTGGACAGCTTTTGGAAAAAAAAGGAAAACACAAAGTGGGATAGCAGTCTGTATATTTGTTTCTGGACTATTTCTGAAGATATTGGTGTTCTAGGCAGTAAAACACAAAGATTTGCTGTCAAATTAACCAAAGGATTTGGAGATTTGAGAAATTATAGTAATGTTTAGGAAAAAAACTGATTTAAATATTATCAAATAAATTCAATAGCAAACTTTCAAAGTCAGAAACAAAAGAGATTTTTTAGCCTAGTTTTCTTTTTTCCTCCTCTTTAAATGTTAGAAAACTTTCTCAGTACAGTGTAAATGTAACACTATATTGGCTTTATTGCCACTATTATTGTCAGAGATTTTTCTTACAAAATAAAATATATCTGTGGAGACTACTATGAAACTATCTCTATTTTGCTCAGAAGTGGTTAATTGATTTTGGTTTTTAACAAGCTACTTTTTTCTTTGCTACTAAATAAATCATGTGAATCTCCATATTCAGGCAAATGCTATATATTTAACAAAGTTTTTCTTAAAAATCCCATTTACATTTAATTTCTGAATGTGATTTCTTGTCTATTGCATTCACAAGAGTGAATTAATATCCCTCCAAAATATTTCTGCCAGATTTAAAAAATAATGCATACAATAGGTCAGGTTTATAGACTATTAGAAACTTAAAATCTGCAATATCTGACTATGGTAATACCATTATTGTGGTTATATGATCTGATCCTTCAGATTGTGAAGAATTTAAATCTTAATGGCGGGTTTTGTTCTTTTCTTTGTTTTCCTTTGATTCATGTATGTGGGAATCTGATGAGAAGGAGGGATTAAAAGTGAGAAAAGGAAAGGTAGGAAGGGTGAAGTCCTGTCTTGTCATAGGAGAAATTGAAAGTAACACAATTTAAGATAATAGTATTTCTTGAGTTTAAAGTGTGGAGAGAACAAATCAGGTCTACTGCCTACTTCTCATTCTGTAAACATTCTTTTTTTTTCCTCTTTGGGTGTAAGAGTAGAACACATAACAGTATCAAGTTTGATACTTGGCAAAACAAAAGGTTATTGTAGGGAGTGTCTTAGTCTGCAGGAACTATTTTGCATCCCAATAGAATGTTGTAAAGTTGTAAAGTACTACATCAATAAAAGCATACTTAAAACGTATAAAACAAGACCTAAAATAGTGGGTTACACTTTAACAGAAAGCTAACTTTAAAAAATATATGTAAATTGAAAAGCCTATATTCTCTTTTGAATGACTTGGGTTTTGAGGTCTTAGGACTTTAAAAACAGTCCTCAGCAAAGTGTCTAAGTTTGTGCTGCACTGCAAAGCATGCTGATTTCTGAGCTAACCTGGAAAAAGCCACTTCTTCAGTCAAAAGCAGGGTAGCAAGATAATAGTGCACTTCTATTATATTCAGTTTGAGGTTTCTGGTGCCTGGGCTACTGTTTCTCAATGCACACCTGCAGTCTAAAGGTGGCAGCTCATTTAGAGTTACCACAAGTATTTATATACCGTGGCAGTACATCAGAGTAATCACTCTTATCAGATCTGTGGTTTAACATGCCTGGTTTCACTGAGTTGAAGTTTTTAATAATTGGGCTTTTTAATTGTAACTGAACATAACTAAGGTTTTAAATAATTAATTATTTAAAATTGAAAATATCAATTTTTTTTTTCATTTTTTTTCCCTTAAAATATTGCCTGGTAAAAAAAAAAAAAAACAAACAACAAAAAGCCATCTGCAATTGTCTGTGGGATTAAATTGTGAATTTTCTGTTGCATGAGGGGACTACGGGTAGAGAGAAAGACAAAAGCATGTGCCACAGCAAAAACCAAACCAACCAAAAAAAAACAAAACCCCACAAAAAAAAACACCAACAAAGCACCTGAAAGTGAAAACTGAAGGCATAGGTAAATGGTCGCTTGCTTTTGCTATGATTGTCAGTACTGTTAAGCACTGGGTTTGTATTTTGTAAGTTACTAGTTTCATAGCAGGCAGTGGGAGCTGAGAACTGTGGCGGTACTGTATTGAAGTACTTTAGTTCTGTAGCGAAACTTCTGGAAAACAGGAAAGGTGGTCAGCAGCTGTATGATCAGGCATACTCTGATGTTGTCTTCCTCTTCTATCTTGATCTCCATCTATCATCGTCACATGTTGTTCCTATGGAAATGTGTGACAACAAAATGAAGTCATTTGAGAGAAGCTTGGCCCACTGTTCCCTAAAGAGCCACAGCCACATGGTGTGCAGGTGGACTATATAGCTGCCGTGGCAGTGTAGGAGGGAGGGGAGCATATTAATAGATTTAGGAACTTACATCCGCTTGTGTATGCTCCCATAGTATTTCTTTCTGCATGTTGATAGCTGTCTACTTTGTGTTTCTTAATTCCATCACCCCTACAGACAGAGAAGCTATCTTCGCTTCCTGCAAGTGAAATCACTAACACAACAGGTTGCAACTGTCTGCAGATGATAGTTTGAAAAGTATTTCATACACCATGTTCCAGCCGTCTGTGTGTTAAAATTATTTGAATGAAGGGCAGTTTAAACCTTCATGGAATCAAGCCTCTGTTCACTTAGTTGACTTAACTAAACTGAACCTGCAATCTGCCTTTAGTGAGGAACTAGTTGTAATGAAATGTTATACTTACGGGGCTTGTCTTTTCCTTATTGCATATTTCTTCAAAACAAATAAAGACCCATAATGAACTTTAATCGGAGGATTACTGGGAGTTTTCAGAGGCTAGCAATTGCTTTGCAGCACTAGGAAACAAACTGAGGTTGTACCTAGAAAATCGGGAATGGTAGCCCTCTGATCCCAATTGAATTTTGCAGAGTGAGGTCACATGCTGAACACCTCCTTCCCTAGGGATAAAGGTGAAATAATCCTGCACTCATCCTCTTGGGCAATGCTTCCACTTACTGTTACAATAAAGTCCCCAGGCTATTGAGAAAAACCTAAAGCATGAAATCTTACCAGAGCCTCTCTCATCCACTCTTTATTGCAATCAAACAGCACATCCAGATCATTTGTGTGGTACTTTTGGGAAGATACTGGCAGTGAGGTTCCAAGGGAACAGAACTATTTATTTTTACATGGTAGCTTTTTTTGTTGCTGTTGTTATTCCTTTTTAGTATTCCCTTTGCTACTGGGAGAAACAAAGAAATTGGAGACTCCGAGTTTGACAAATTGTTACAAGAAACAAATAGGTGCATGTTGCCTAGACTGCCACTGCCGATGGCTTGTGGTCCCATTGTTTTTTCATACTGTCATCAGTAATACTATGAATAAGCATGCTTATGTCTGCCTAATAACCTTTGTATAGCAGCCTGTGCCACGTATGATAACAGATGATGGGATCTCACCGCAACTAGTGAGGAAATCAGGATATTCTTACTTGCATCTCTTGGAAGGAACATTCAAGACGCTGTACGTATTCTGTGTCTGCTCCTTATTTCTACCTATGCCTAGCAGAATCACTGTTTCTTTCCTAATCATGACTCTGATTTTAAGGCAGCTTTGGTGAGTACTACATGTCTCTGGCATGTCATAGTATGACATGCCATAGTATGAAGTTTGAATCATAGTATGTCAGTGAAGTAACCACAGGATAATTCTAAAGATTGAATTTGGGGATTAAAATAACAGTAAAACTGGAACTTACACAAAAAGGACAGGCTTGGTATGCTCTTAGAATTCAGCTCAAGCAGGTGCTCATAAGAATCAGTGACTGGTCTGCTACCTAGAGAAACTTGCTCAGTCATCTGAGCATGAGACATTATGCAAGCTTTTCAATAGTATATTGAGATTTTTTTCATCTCTGCGAGCATGCCACAGTTGGAGGCATGCAGATTTGATTCTTCAGCATTAATGCTGAATTTCCTGTATGCTCAGAACCAAATTCTTTGGCTTAAATCCTTAAATCGCACTTTTTCTTTTCTCTCCCTTCCCCCTACCACCTTATACAATTCACTCTACCACTTTGATCTGCTCTGAAACACATAGGTTGTATCAAATACCTCACATTCATTTCACTAACCTGTGCAACTACAGCCAACATTTTTCCAAATAACCATTTAGCTTTCCAGCTAGGCTCAGGTATTCAGTTTTGCAATCTTATATGAAAATTATTTAGCTGTGACTTTTCCTGTGCTTCTGTATGGAGGAAATAACTGTTAACTTTAGCCCAGAAAAGATCCCTTTTCAACAGTAAAATGTATGGTCCCCTTAAATGTTTTTGTTTTTTTTTTTAATGTGTTGTTTTGCATCTCACTATGATAAAAGTTATTAATAAACTAATTAAATTAGCAAAATTGTCACCTATTACTTTAGTTTTCCTTTACTTTCCAGCCCCACACACCTCCATTCATCTTTGTAAACTCCTTTTGCTTCCAAGAGCATTGATAAATGCTGTGTTGATTGGAAGTGGCTTGATAATGCTTAGGCTAATATAAGTGACATGCTAAACTAAACTTTCATCTCCTTCCACACCTGTACATTTTGTGCATCAGTAACATGCTGTCAATATTGTAACCAGTAATTCTCACAGTACCTTCTTCTTGCTTATGATAAGCTGCATTTCCCAGCATTATGTGTGTTCAGGAAATTTGAGAACCCCATTGTTTTTGTTCGACAGAGAATTACGTGATAAAATCTGTTCAGCCTGACTTCAGCCAAGCATCTGAACTAAAAGCTCCCATATAAGGAAGGGCAGAGAAACATCTCTTGTTTATCTTCGTTGAGGGTAGATACTACTTCACTTTAAAAGTTTACAGTTTGGTTTTTAAATACAGAGTTTGGTGATAAAGTAGGTCAGTGTCTAGCTTGTACAAACCCAGCAGAAAAGTTTAGGCTATCCTCTTCCAGGAACAGTGACTTTTTCGATATCATTCCCAAATCTGAACATCACCCAGCTACCTGATATAGTTTAGACAAAGAAAATACAACTATGGGTCTGCTGTTTGATTAGGACATGAGGGTTAACAGCTTGACAAATAAAGTGGCTACAGAAATGCAAACCCCTAATCTTGTATCTTATCTGAATGCATTCACTTCAACAGAAAAATATCTTCATAATATGTAGGAAAAATCCTGTTCAGAACTTGAGGGGGAAACTCAATGTATCACATTATCTGTGCCAGTTTCTAGAAAAAGCTGCTTTTCTGAGTATCACTTAACCTTACGTGAACACATGGGATCTGATGCTTATTTCAATAAGGCAGTTGATTTCCTGCAATATTATAGGCCTAGTGGTCGCTGTTACATTACAAGGGACAATATTAAAGCGTTGTCTATAAAGTAAAATTTCAGTTCATGAAAGAATTAAGGAAAACATTTTAACTTATGAATCTATGTTAACCTGTTTCTCAGAAGCAGGTAACATATCCCAAGGAGCTTAATGAGATAGTGTTTATAAACTGACTATGTAATCTGGATTGATTCCAAGATTGCTGTTATTATTCTGAACTGACTCAGTTTTACTGACAATTATGATAATGCATGTGATTCACAGGTAGCTCTCTTGTATAAATTTCTGATCTGATGGACCAGCAGAGAGGCGTAGTGGTGTGGATAACCTAAGTTGCCCCTTATGTGACTAATACTACAGCAATAATGTTGATAACTGATTGCAATAATTTTGATAACTGATTATAATACCTATGCAATATGCTGCCGATTGGAATCCCTCCTCAAATGATTTTGAGTCCTGGTTAATTTAACCTCTCCCTTTTTTAGTTCAGTGTTATGAGCTCTGTATTTCGAGTAAAAATACTATCGTAATTATTCACTGGGGATGAGTAGAAAGGTTCAGTATGCAGTCAACAAGCACTCCAGCAGGAGCAAGATTGAGTTGTCTGCCCAGCTGATCTGTATATGGAGTCTGTTCCATCATACTCACTGCTTTCTCATTTGAGGCATTCCATGCATCACAAGTTCTACTCAGAGCTTATTAAAAGGGTTACTTTCTGAATTTTCCTTAGAAGCTATGTACAAGTACTCCTTCCTTTGTCCTTCCTACCACAGTTGACCTTGTAGTCTAGATTTTCAGTCCAGGTTGACCATTCTCATGTGTAGCTGTCTTTGGATTGCTCTGCTTCCTTGACTGTATAATAGAAATTACTGAAAGCACAAATAAAAAATAATCCATCCTACTCAACTTCAGTTTTAAATAAGTTGAAGAGTCTAGTGTACATTCATCATCTCTTCTCCCTCTACTTGATAGTCAACAGAGAGGAAAATAATTCATTTACACTTCAGGTGTTTTATTTTCAGGTGGGATGGATCATTTGCTGGAAAAAAAAAAAAGGAGGGATTTGCTCAAGAGTCCCTCATCAACCATACTGCTACATCCTGATTAACAGTGGAGATAAAAAATAAGTGTGCAGATTTTTGCTTGATTGATTTCTGAAATTGTTACCCAGTCTTGAAGAATAACTTCAGAGACGCGAAACTGGTGTCGTGTTTCTATTTCAAAGTTACGCGATGCTGAAGAAATGTCACTAGATTCCTCAAAAATGACAAAAACCCAAGGGACTTGTTGCTCCATATTTACCAGCTTATATGGTTATAAAATCCTAAAATACTTGAAATTTACATGCAGGAAGAATTTTCTTTAGGTGTCCATTTTTAGGTGTCTATATTAGCCAAACCTAAATGTGAAAAACACATAGGTGGGAGACAGTCTGATTTGGATATGACACCCATGCAGTTAAAAGGATATACTATTAAATTCTTTCAAAGTTATTAAAGAACTATCATGAGTATAAAAGTTAACTAGAACTGTACTTAATGAACCAAAGTATTCCATGAGAGAAGAAGGTGTTCAAGGCCAGGTTGGACACAGCCTTGGGTGACATGGTTTAGTGTGAGGTGTCCCTGCCCATGGCAGGGGGGTTGGAACTAGATGATCTTAAGGTCCTTTCCAACCCTAACTATTCTACGATTCTAAGAAGGAGAGGAAGCCTCTGTTACACTGGTAAATTAATCACCTCAGACTCTCTGTTGGGCTCCCAGTAATGCATGGAATTTACTAAAAGTACAAATACAAAATAATAAATATTTTCTGATGTCAATAATTCTTAACTGGATTTCAGTTTATCATAGTTGAGTTTGCTGTCAGGATTTTTTATATGCAGCAGTGCAATGAGTAATCTTCAAGATAATACCTCAAATGATGAAAGTAATCAGAACTGAGGCTACAGATTTTTAGCAATAGGGCAATAGTACATAACTAGAATGTGAGGTGTTTGGTTTTTTCCTCCACTGTGTTGGAAATGCAATCAAAACCAGCATAAAAACCTGAAGTCACCAGTCTAACAGCTGATGTTCAAATTAGCCTTAGATTTCAGTTCATAAAAAATGTAAATTACTTGTCTAATATACACTGTAAATGCTTTCATATAGCAAGCATTTATTTAGCCAGTGCTGGTGCTCTGCTAGATTAAAATCTGTCTTCATGTATAAAGAAATATACTCATTTTCCTTGTCCTTAAATAGACCCTCATAGGAAACTACAGGTTTTCTTCTCTAAATATTCTGTGTAATAATGGTGCTTTTTTTTCCTTTTCCTTAAACTAGTTATCAAAAACCTGTTCAAGTATATACATGATAACAGTTTCAAAAAGTAAAGAAATTTGGTGCTAATGGAGAAGCAACATGAGAGCTTTCTTTACAATTCTTGAATCACAGACACCAGAAATAAAAAGGTGTCTTTTTTAAAAAACAAACAAACAAAACTTATATACTAACTGCAAAACTTGATTTTGTTTTTTTTTTTTGTCAAAATTTCAGAAGCAGTTTGTTCTCAATCACAGTGAACTGACAAGCATAGGTAGTATCAAAGTCTTCTGGAGCAATTAGTACTGTTTTTTGAAAATGTAAGTCATATCTACATAACAAATTTAAATAATCCCCCTAAACATAGGCTTATTATAAAAATCCATTTATGTGCTGATTCTATCTGAATACATAAATCTACACAAATCCTAACTGATTTAATAATTTCATGTGAGGGAGATTTAATAAGTAATTCTTGTTTCAATCCATGGACAGTTAAGAGAAGACACTTGAGAGGCTTACTCCAATATCATGTTTGATATTTTCATGACTGGAGATAATCCTGAAAAGACAAACTAAACATACATTAGTCCATTCATTCTGAGGGCTTAGTGCTGATAACTTTCATAATGATCACTAAATATAGGTATAAGTGTTCAGGGTTTTATTATTTTTTTCTTAATTTTTCTTTTTTTTTTTTTTTTTTGCACTCAGCAAGAATTAATGCAAAGATTGAGAAATCTCCTCACACTCTTTAGCATCTTTGCTGGACTTAGATACAGTAAAGGAAGCTTCTAAACATTGCAGAGGGAGTTGGTGAGATGGCAAGGGCCTGTAAAAAGAGGAAAAGTGAATACACACATGCTGAAGACTTCAATATGTGGATACTTCTATAGTCTAGGAACTAATCTGGCTTTATTACTTGCTTGTGTCTTAAAAGCTGAATACAGAGCCATAGAATCAACTAAGTTGATTTAAGATGATTGAGTTCAACTGTTACTCCTGGACTGCCAAGACTAAACAACTTCAGTTCCCTCAGCCATTCCTCATCAGACTTATCCTCCGGGCTCTTCACCAGCTTTGTTGCCCTTTTCTGGACCTGCTCCAGCACCTCAGTGTCTTTCTTGTAGTGACAGGCCCGGAACTGAGCACAGTATTCAAGTGCACCCTCACCAGTGTTGAGTAGAGCAGTGTAGGGGAGAGGGACCTGGGGGTCCTAGTGGACGACAGGATGACCATGAGCCAACACTGTGCCCTTGTGGCCAAGAAGGCCAGTGGCTTGCTGGGGTGTATTAGAAGGGCGGTGGTTAGTAGGTCGAGAGAGGTCCTCCTTCCCCTCTACTCTGCCCTGGTGAGACCCCATCTGGAATATTGTGTCCAGTTCTGGGCCCCTCAGTTCAAGAAGGACAGGGAGCTGCTGGAGAGAGTCCAGCGCAGGGCAACTAAGATGATTCAGGGAGTGGAGCATCTCCCTTATGAGGAAAGACTGAGGGAGCTGGGTCTCTATAGTTTAGAGGAGACTGAGGGGTGACCTTATTAGTGTCTATAAATATATAAAGGGGGAGTGTCATGAGGATGGAGCCAGGCTCTACTCAGTGGCAAACAATGATACGACAAGGGGTAATGAGTACAAACTGGAACACAAGAGGTTCCACTTAAACTTGAGAAGAAACTTCTTCTCAGTGAGGGTGACGGAACACTGGAACAGGCTACCCAGGGAGGTTGTGGAGTCTCCTTCCCAGGAGACATTCAAAACTCACCTGGACACATTCCTGTGTAACATTATCTAGGTGTTCCTGCTCCGGCAGGGGGATTGGACTAGATGATCTTTTGAGGTCCCTTCCAATCTCTAGCATACTGTGACACTGTGATACTGTGAGTACAGGGCAATGATCACTGCCCTGGCCCTGCTGGCTATGCTATTGCTAATATAGGCCAAGATGCCGTTGGCTTTCTTGGCTGCCTGGGCACAAGCTGACTCATGTTCAGCTGCCAATCAACACCCCCAGGTCCTTTTCGGCCGATCAGCTTTCCAGCCACTCTTCCCCAAGTCTGGAGCATTGCATGGGGTGGTTGTGACCCAGCTTTGTTAAACCTTATACCATTGGCCACAGCTCACTGATCCAACCTGTCCAGGTCCCTCTGCAGAGGGACATCTCCCTACCCTCCAGCAGATCAACACTGCCAGTCAAGTTGGTGTTCATCCACATATTTACTGAGGGTGCATTCAATCCCTTCATCCAGATCATAAGTGAACACATTAAACAATGCTAATCCTAACACTGAGCCCTGAGAGACACCACTAGTGACTGGTCACCAATTAGATGTGACACCATTTGCCACCACTCTTTGTCTCAGTCATCCAGCCAGTATCCAGCCTAGCAAACAGTACACCTTTCCAGGCCACAAGCAGCCAATTTCTCCAGGAGAACACTGTGGGAGACAGAGTCAAATGCTTTACTTAAGTCCAAATAGACAACGTCCACAGCCTTTCCCCCATTGACCAGGTGGGTAGATATTATTTTAAAAAATAAAGATAGCCTAAATTGCCACTTATCCTTCTGCTGAGCTGCTAAGGACAAACAAGATTTGTTCTTATTGTAATTTTTTTTTTTTTTTCTAATTGTGTTCTGTAGAAGCTTCCCAGTTCAGGAAAATAAAGGAATGAGGAAAAAAAGACAAGATTATAGTCAACTTTGGAAGTCTATTTGCAGAAAAGTGATTTCTGGCAGATTAGACATCGTAAAATTTGACATTTCATGTAATGACAAACCTTCCTTCTCATGGAAACATCTCTTTCTAAGCATAATGGCAGTATTTCAGTTTTAGCACATTATAATTAAATGGTGATCTTTACCCTGAGCAACACAGTGCGTAACCGAGGCACCTGAGTTGGGAGGCTTATTTGCCTGGATAACACTTACATACGTGTGCCAGTTGCACAGAAACCTGTCAAATGTTTAGAAAGCTTTAAGACAAAAGCTCCCAAATTTAGCTTCCCAATACTGTACATGAGACTTCCTGCTTGAGGAGGAGGCTCTTGAGGGGTGTACAATAAATACAGACAAACTCTAGTTACTGGAACAGGTTTGACGTCTCATCCAGTGCAACTGATACTACTGGAGCCAGATTTTGAAATGAATTAGCAAAAATCTCTGCAAGACATCTTTTCAACTGAGAAACTGCAATCTGATCTTTCAAGAGCTCAGTGGCCAGTGCCATGAAATCCACCCTGTTGGGCACTGATCCACTGCAATGGCACAAAGCTTTTCATCAACTTATTTGCATACAAGTGATCACTAACTCCACCAGCTGTACTGCCTACATGCATGCCCTCGCCCTGGTTTAGCATTCTAAGTTCCTTATGGCATCATTCTTTCCCAAAGCAAAACAGTTTCTATTCCTCACTTCACGCTGATGTTGTTTTCCGTAGCCTCTGATCTGCTTAAATATCCCAGTGTAGCCATGACTAACAAACCATTTGTATTTACAGCACCAGCTTCAGGAGAAAGGCAAATGGTGGTTATCAAGGGATCTGAACACAGAACAAAACACAAACACTCAACCTGGTTTAAATAAATAATCTTTCTTGCTTCAAAGAAGATTGAAGTACCAAACTGTGGCTTATTCTGAAAGTCCCTTCTCTGACATGCTGACTAGTTTTCTTTCAGTGTAGGCAACCACCTCCTTCCTTGCCTCTCCTTCCATTTTATTCAATAAACTGGATCCAGTTTGCTGAAAGTGCTGATTATAAATGAGAGAAAGGGAGAGAAGAGTGTTCCATATCGTTCATAGCTTATGTGTGTATTTTTTATTTATAAACAGGGATGAGATTTGCAAGTTTTAGTGATACATTGAATCCTATTTTTCCATCTGAATATTCAGTTGATATCTGTGTAATCAAATCCATCATTTGGGGCATATTTTTGCTTGTTTTTCAGGTCAGTCATATATAAACAAGCACGTTAACACCAGTTCAGCTTCCCTTGTTAAACTGCATAATACTACTGAAATCATATATAGAGAGAAAGAAGTGGAGTTTGGCCTCTTTTTTAGGCTGTTTTATTCACTGACAGACTCTTCCAGCCCATTGACCTCCCATGTCTAATAGATAGACTCAACTTGTCAGCTCTGCCTGTCAAAAACTCCTGTTAAAGCAAATGGAAATTTAGGGAGAGCTTTTTTTTTCAACTGAGGAAAATGTTATTTGTCTGAATCAAAGATATTACTCATTTCAGTGAAAAAATGGGGTTTCTGATTTCAGATGCAATTTGTTAGAGCTCTGTTAGCATGTATGCAACAGGCTACTCTTTATTGTTTTAATGCTCTTATTAGGCTGTATTTTTCAAGGCATGGAATTCACTGAAGAAAAATTGGTTGATAGAATATTAGCTAAATAAATTTTAGATAGATAAAAACTGTAGTACAGAATTTAACTTTACACATAGCTTTGTCAGCAAAGTAGTCTGTAGAGACTGAGCCTGAAATGTATATGAAAGTTCTGCACGTCAGCTGAGTGTTGAAGGTTGTGTTTTATGAGTACAGTACATTAATTGATAGATATGAGGTAGCAATCAAAATGTAAATAGAACTTGGTTTACATTAGTGCCTAAGTTTGCTGTGTAGATATAATATATATGCTTTTAGGAAGCTGGACTCAATTTCAAAGCATATCTTTAATTCATGAATTGTTAAAATGAATTCCATTTGTGGCTTAAAAAATATTGTGATTAAAAAATTATGCTTTTTCTGAGCTGAATCAACTTTATAATTTCACGTTATTCCTGTATTGAAAGCTGAATCAGAAAGGAGCCTTCTTCTTTGTTCCAAAAGCATTGCTACCATCTTTAATACTGTAAAAAAAATTTTCAGTTGACCGACTAATTTCACTGTGGCAGCTGCAACTTTAACAGATTCTAGTAAGCCCAACTTAGGTTAAAGGCAGTATTTCTTTAGTGTTATTGGTACATGCTTCATATATTTAAAGAACTATATTCAGAGGTACATGTTATGTACTGTTTCTAGTTATGCGTTTATGGCTTCTATATGATATCTATACAGTGGGATAAAATTTCTAAGCTGTTCCGCCTTCCACTAACAGTGAATATAGGAAAGGGCACATACATAAACAGGGGTGACTTTTGCTCTTATCCTGTTCAGCTGTCCTAGAAATCTCTTTCTTTCGGGTGTACAAAATGAAGTCATTTGCAGAACCTCAGATAAATTTTCTCCTCCCCAGGTGACCTGATAATGCCAGTGCCTGTTATATGTGATAGAGAAGTATAACAATGTACTCACTCTCACAGCAATGATAGTTTAACATGAGGAGTCTCAACAGAGGGATGAGTGACTGAGTGGATGAGTGGCCAGTTCTCATCTCTGATGGAAGGTTCTCTTGAGGATAGCTTTTATGTGGTGACCTACAAACCTCCAATTCAGATGGCAATTAGGTGACTATCTGGATTGTGCCTTTTTATTCTAGCAGACCAATTAGTTAATAACCCATCTACTAACATGTGACAGATACATATCCTTTCCCTTCATTTACAGCCTGTATTATGTGTGTTATTCAAACCCAAGTATTTACACTCAAATCAATACACAAGCCTTATATACATTACTGTAATATTTACCATAGGCTGGTACTTTTTTGTTTCCTGGAACGTAACTGACCACTTGACCAATACCAAAATAATTTTTAAATGCCAAAATTATCTCAAAAGTCATATGGGAGAACCTTAAATAACAAAATGCTTAATTGTTTTGTAGCTAGGGATACTGTTATTAATGGTTACATTTAGTGATGCAGGCTATAAACTGTAAATCATACCAGTGTTTCCCATGGCAGAGCAAGCTGCGTCCGTGATTTGACAGTGCCCTTTGACCTCTCTAAAGAGGGCATAGTGGGAAGTATGTGACGACATTGTGCTTGATTAGTCTCTCTCTAGTTTGCCTAGGCGGGAAGATAATTGAAAACACAATGGACTTCGGAAATTGAAGGCTCTGAAACACTTTGCTAATATATACAATTTTAAATCTGTAATGTGTCATCTGTATGAGCAGTGGACATTGTCTTCATTACATAAATACAATTCTTCTGTTAATACAATGCAAAAAGAGTTTAGGCAGCATCTGCAGTTACTGTAATCCATGCTTCAAACAGCATATTCTTAAATTCTGAGAATTAAGTAGGAGCTTTGAACAGAACTGTTTGTTTGATCTCACATTTTCTTATATACACCATTCAATAAATAAGTTGAATTTTGTCCACTAAGTGATCTTATGAAAAAAAATTAACAGTATAGCTTGTACTTGGGGAGAATAGGGAGTTGGGGAAAGAAGGAATTTGGTTCAGCTATTTTAATACACTACATCTATAAGCTAATACCAAGACTATTATTCTGGATGTTTTCTGGTCTGTTGAGTCCTAATGTAGCTAATCTCCAACAGATAGTGCTGCCCAGGGTTCCTGTAAAACAATCGTCTGCAAACATATTTATTAACCTTTGTTATTTAGTTTTCTGCGAAGTGCAGGCCACCCTGCTGAACAGTCTACAGCATTTATTTACAATGCTGACTCCTATTAGATATCATTAGGTACACAATAATTATAATAATTATGTGCATTGCTTAGGCTACCGTGCTAAATAACCACTTTTATTCAGAAGTCATAATTGCAGCAGCTAGACTTAAAATGAAATCTAATTAGATTCACCCCCTTTCCCAGATGATCTATATCCACTATATAGCTATGAAGTCTGTCCTGCAAGGATAATTCATTTAGCCTGAAAAGGCATTATCACTATGGTTTATCCATTAAAAGTTATAAAACAATGAATGGTTTGTAAAAACAAACAGGCTTGTTGCGGTTGAACTTTGGAGGTTTTGTATGACCTTTTGAAGGCATAATGCTTTTTCACAGAACTATTGTGGTGGTAAACACACTGGGGGTTTGCAGCCATAGCTGCATTAACGAACATAATAATTCTCTAACTCAGTAGTGGGATATAATCTTAAACTAACTGTTACAAGCTTCCTGACTTTTGCAGATTTAAATTTGATCTATATATGAAGCTATAGTCTCCCTTCTGTGAAATTAAGAAAGTCTGCAATATTTTGAGTAATGAAAGGTAGAGACATAAACTTACACAGTGAAGAAAGTGTGGAAGTGAAGTAATCCTTAAAACTACATGATGATTCACTTACTAAACCTATTTTCTCTCAAAGGACAGAGCCAAGAATTAGGTGATACCTTCTCAATATCAACCATTTTCCCTGACGCATGACCCCATCTGCGCAACACGTAATCTGGCTGGCACTGGCCTTATTCAACCTATTGCCATGGAGCATATTACTGTATAAGAAGTCTCATTAAATGATTGCACTAAAGGTTTTTAAACCTTAGATGCACCCAGGAAGGCAAAACAAGTGAATGAAATGGTTAAGGAATAAATATAAGGAAGTGATTAAGTTCTGAACATCTAACAGTTTAGAATTCCACAGATCAGGATGGTCTGCAGATTATTTTGGGGTTTGGAGAAGGCAGCAGGTTGTTTACAAAAGTCTGTAAGTTAATTTAAACACCCGTAACAAGTTTATCAGTGGCAACTTTTTGCCAGGTAGTCTAAGTGTAACTGAAAACAGTTAGTAGTGAAGTAAAACCTATGCTCGTGTATTTGAAAACTGAAGACTGTACTGTTTAGTAGAAGTTATGCTAAATCGGGCATTAAGCATATGTCCAATGTGGGAAGAGAGGTAGGTGTATTCATACCAGTCCTGAGGATGTTTCCAGTCTGAAATGTGTTTAGGGTGTTCTACCAGGGCAAGAGGCTGGTGCATGGCATCCTCAGTCTCTCCTCAGGTTCCTAAATCCCCACTTCTTATTCCAGTCCCACTCCAAAGCAACCTGATATTTCCCAAAAACTAAGCTGGTTTCACACAGCCATATCCAATTCCAAAGCTATTTCTTCCTCTTTCCACAAAGCCTCTGTGCTCCCTTCAGCTCACTCTATCTCTCTTAGTTTTACGCTGTGATGTCTACAGTACCCTCATCTGGGGGTCACAACTTACCCTTCCTTATCCTGTCAATGAAATGTGCCAAATAGGTTGCAGTTGATCAGTCTGTGGGCAGTGTTGAGTTTACTGAATTACCTCAGTGCTTGTTCATGCTCATGAAGTCCAGGTGCTGACTTAGCAGCTGGTAGGTCCTTGCTTATGTTCTGTTCCAGTGTCACTCCGCATTGGGCACCACTCTGTTATCTTAAAAGCTAGCATCCTTAGTCTTATTTAATGTCTCCTTAGCTCTTACCAGTCCCATGATGTTTCTTCCCCATCAGCCAAGCATTTGTTTCTCTGTATGTTAGCAAGTTAGAACAGTTTGCTGTATTCTACTATGTTAAGGACACACACACTATTGTTAATTTAAACCTACAATTTAAGCCTACACTGCCTTCTAAAGTTTTCAGCTAGAATTTTATAACATTTTCTCCTTTACTCCTGGAATATCACTGAAACAATTACATCAACTCTTCATGGAAAATTTCCATTTCCGCGCTTTATTCTAATTGGCCAGTTCTCTCATCCCTTAGTGATTCTGAGCATGCAGACCTATTTAACTCGTGTATATCTGCAGGCATTTCATTTGTCTCAGTTTTACTGATTGAGATATATTCACCCAGAGAAAGATGGGTGACGTGTATTAACAGGCACAAAATATTAAGAAGGGTGCAAAAGTAAATCTGCTTCAGGAATTTTGGAATAGTTAACCAAAGGAATTTTAATTTCTTGAAAACTCAGCTTATCATTACTCTGGAGTGTAATATTTTGCATTGATATCTTTTTTCTTGCAGTATCAGTGACACTTTCTTTTTTCCTTTTGTATGATGAATTAGAAATTACAAGCAACTGAATTTACCTGAAAAGATTATACGGAGTCTGAGAGAAATTAATATTGTAGGCTGGCGTGGACCAAATTCTTGTGGTAGCTGTAACTGTCAGATTTACCCCTTCATATCTAAATCAGATGGACATTTGTCTTCCAAGAGCACCTGAAATTTTATGATCTTTTTGGATCTTCATGTTATTCAGGGTACTTAATTATTTTATTGTGGACAATGGTGTTCCAAATATGGCTACACAACTGGAACAGGTTACGCAGATATGTTGTGGAATCTGTGCAGATTTTCAAGAGTCAGCTGCAGAAAGAAATGGCTGTTCTAGTGCTAACAGCAGTCCGTGCTTGAGTGGAGGGTTAGACTAACTGAATTCCAGACCTTCCTTCTTACTAACACTGTGATTGTCCAGAAAATAATATAAATTGTTTAGTGTGGAGTATAACTCCTATAAACTGACCTGAAAGCTTCACATGTGCATATAATTGTTTTGGCATTCATCTTGAGTTTCATGAGATAAATTACTTAGAAATAGAATACTGAGAGGGGTAGAATTTTGGCCATCAAGTGTCAGAGTTTCTGGGATAAAAACTTTTTTGCATAACCTTACTCGGCTCTCAACTTCAGTGCTGGCATTTAGCAGTTGTATTTTGGGATTACTTGTTTGTTTGCTTGGTTTGGGAAGAGAAAGGAGTCAAGAAAGGATCATGACTATTGATTTTAAAAGTACAGAGGGATATCCTTGACACAAGGGAAACTATTAAGCTAGAAGTACACTTAGAACATTATATTATACAGTTATTCTTAATATAAATTAAAATGAATATACTTGTCATCAGGGAAACTGATTAAGTATATGCATATTATTACGCAATATTGAATACAAATAAGAAACCATTCTGAATTTCTAATAAACCATTAAGGATTGTAATTGCTTGCTAATAATAAATTTGATCAAAGTTGCTACTAAGCCATAGTGGAAAGACTTGTATGAATAGGAAATTAGAACAGCAGATAAAAAATTATTTAGGAAAATCTGAATGGATGAAATGCAAGAGGATTGCAATTTACTGTTACTTTAGTGTGTTTACTTCTTTCACTGTCATTAACAACTTGAAAATATATGGTCTCACATACAAAAGGACCAGTGTTATTGCAGACAAATTTTATGATAGATGATTTCTAGAAACAAGAGAACCAAGCAGCTAATCAAGCCCCTGGTTAGAATATGTAGTCAAAATAAATAGTTTAGAAACTTACATGGTGTACATAAATAATAATAATTCTAATAATAAAGTAGCATTTAACAAACTTTGTACCTAATTTACAAATGTAAATTAGGTAACAAGTTTTCTGGTTTTAATAGAAGCATTAATAGATTGAGATTGCTCAAATACTTTTGTTAAATGTTAAGAAATCATGGGCAAGAAAGCAATAGGATTTTATGTATGGTTTGTTACTGTTGTGTAGAGAGAAAGTGAAATTAATTATTAAAAGTTATATAGAAATATGTAACAAAGGCACTGTATATAGAAATAAAACCAAAGAAAGGATAGATTTCTGTTGTTGACTTATAAACTAGGAACTGTAAGAATCATAGAATCATAGAATAGTTAGGGTTGGAAAGGACCTTAAGATCATCTAGTTCCTACACTCCTGTCGTGGGCAGGGACACCTCACACTAAATCATGTCACCCAAGGCTCCATCCAACCTGGCCTTGAACGCTGCTAGGAACATTCACAACTTCTTTGGGCAACCCATTCCAGTGCCTCACCACCCTTAGAGTAAAGAACTTCCTCCTTATATCCAATCTAAACTTCCCCTGTTTAAGTTTTAACCCATTGCCCCTGGTCCTGTCACTACAGTCCCTAATGAAGAGTCCATCCCCAGCATCCCTATAGGCCCCCTTCAGATACTGGAAGGCTGCTATGAGGTCTCCACACAGCCTTCTCTTCTCCAGGCTGAACAGCCCCAACTTTCTCAGCCTATCTTCATACTGGAAGTGCTCCAGTTCCCTGATCATCCTCGTGGCCTCCTCTGGACTTGTTCCAACAGTTCCATGTCCTTTTTATGTTGAGGACACCAGAACTCCACACAATAATCCAGGTGAGGTCTCAATAAAGCGAAATAGAGAGGCAGGATCACCTCCTTCTACCTGCTGGTCACGCTCCTTGATACAGTTGGCTTTCTGGGCTGTGAGCGCACACTGAAGCCAGCTCATGTTCATTTTCTCATCAACCAACACCCCCAAGTCCTTCTCCGCAGGGCTGCTCTGAATCTCTTCTCTGACCAACCTGCAGCTGTGCCTGGGATTGCTCCCACCCAGGTGTAGGACCTTGCTCTTGGCATGGTTAAACTTCATGAGGTTGGCATCAGCCCATTTCACAAGCATGTCAAGGTCCCTCTGGATGGCATTCCTTCCCTCCAGTGTATCAACCGAACCACACAGCTTGGTGTCATCGGCAAACTTGCTGAGGGCGCACTCAATCCCACTGTCCATGTCACCAACAAAGATGTTGAACAAGACCGGTCCCAACACCGATCCCTGAGGGACACCACTCGTTACTGGTCTCCAGCTCCAGAACAGTTCGAAGTTTTTATTTTTAAAACACCAAGATCAAAAGAACCTCAGTGAGCAGTTTTACTGTGCTATCTGGTTATAATGAAATCAGGTATATTTATAAATAAAAGTATGAATGTTCAATAAGCGTGTCTTTGGGAGAAGCCTCTTTATGCTTTTCTACCACATGATGCTTATGATAAATTATGGTTACAATAATTTACCTAAAAGAAATCTAGATTATTTTATATATCTTCATTGCTAAAGGAATCTTCAATCTAAAACTAAAACTGGAATCTGAAATTAGACAAGCTCAGGTGATACAAAATGCAAGTTTCTAAAAGAGAGACAATGAGCACTGACTACAGGAGCTGTAATAATGTGATAACACTGAAAACACAGAGAGTAGAATGTGAATATTTAAAAATGTCCTCTTTTAACCCAAGCTAAGGGCATTCTTATATAGCCTCTGGCCTATGTCGTGGAGGTGATGGAAATGTTTCATGAATGCTGCAGGTTTTAGACTATGCACTTGTGCTCACAAAGTGTTGAACAGGGATCTGAAAGCAAAGACTTGTTCTGTGGAGTCATAGCTGCAGGACAGATTTTCTAAGTGCCTCAGTGCCGTTTTGCTGGGGTAATTGTGCCATTACCTTACTAGAGGGAAGCAAAAGTCTTTGTGAAGACCCAGTGATTCCAGCATAAGCCTTTGCAGGCTCACAGAGCACCTGGAAGTCTCTAGGAGCAGTGCCTGCCAGTGCAGATGCCAGTATCCTCAGTCCTACAAAGGGAATTTAAAGCCTTTGTATGGTCTAATTCATTCAGTGACATAAACCTGAGATGGTTTAATTTTTTATTTACTGTTTGTTTTTTTTTTTCCAGGTGTGGATATTCTCCTTCACCTTCGCCAAATTTCCAAGGTCCCTTGACATTGAATCACAGCGTTTCTCTGTATAGTTTAACTCACAGGTGGTTGAGCAGAACAGAGTGAACCTAATCTATCTGGCATGTCTACAGTCAGCATGAGGGGCTCCTGATTCAGCAGGAGACAGTTATAAAAACACTTCTGAGGGAAACCACAGCATTAGGCAATGCTGTCAAAAATAAGAAAAAGGAAGGGTGGAAGCAAACTCTTAAAGTGCCTGACGCTAGTCTTGGTTGAAAGTCAGGCTGCTGAAATGAACAGTGATGATAGTGTAAATAGGATCAGAAGCGGGTGCAACATCTGACTTGGGAGGCGTCAGTGAGACCTGTGAGAGTCAGTTTTCACTCCTTTCACAACCAACAAGTTAAGGTGGGTTTTCTGTGACTAAATTCAGTTGTAGTTCTTAATAGAAAAAATGTCTGGGTAAATCTGTGCTATACATTGCTGTGTACAGAAAGACTGCTGATTCCTGATCTTCAGCCACATTCTGGTAGCTGTGTTTGTTAAACGTTGTGTCGCTCAGCTTAAGTAAGCATCAGCACCATCTGGAGAGGGCACTTTCTGGAGAGGAGTGTTGCACAAGCAATCCCATGTGCTTCCACTTTCAAATGTTGAAAATAGAAGTAGTTGCAAGTCTGAGTATAGTTTTGGACATTTTGTTATGCTGCTTCTGTGTTATGGAACTCTGACCACAACTGATATCTAGCTCAAAATAATTCTATTTTAATAAGGGAACGTTCGGGCAAACTATCTCAGGAATACAAAAGGTCATTAATAGGGTGTGAATAAATACATGATAAGCCTGGGAGCTCAGAGAGGCAGCTCTCTCTCCTCTTCTTTCTGTGTCATTGTCTATATAAAACAGTCAGAACATAAGTTTTAAAATGGGAATGTTTTTGAATAAGTGTCTTAAAAGTAGAAACCCAATCACAATGTTTTTAGAAATACACTAGGCTATGCTAACAATTTTTATTATTTTTTTTTTTGTGATCATTTGTTAAATCAACATAAGGTTTTGTAGTTCACTTGCTTACAGAGGTAACATAAATACTGGAACAGGCTTTCAGGCTTTTTCACAGGGACCTTCTTCTTGATTTTAGAGGCAGTAGAATCAGTTTGGAGTGAACAACTTGTATTCCTATATGTTACAGTGTCCCAGGAACTTATTTTGAACCATGTCTGGAAATTACTGAATAAATTTTTGAATACTCCTTCATTGAATTATAATGTTCCTTCTATGAAAGGGACAGTGAAAAGGCAGAATATTTATCCCTATGTTTTTTGTATAAATTGAATATGCAGCTTGATGGCTTACTGAATATCTTTTTCCATAAATACAGTTTAAATATTTCTGTTAAATATTAAAAAGGAGAGGCAAGGCATGAGTCAAACTGGGCTAAAAACTGGAATTAATATAATCACCACACCACACTCCATTATATACAAATTAATGAAGTACATTCAAAAATGGAAAATTACTCTCTTTTTTAGGAATTAGTCCCTGAATCCGGCACTGATGTATTTCACATCAATGACGTACATATCTTACTCACAATATTCATAAGATCTCTGATAAGATAGTTTTCCTTCAGCAGAACAATTGTGAAAGAATACTCTGATCACTAGATAAACACTGGGGTTGTCATTTGTCAAACTAAAATGCTATCAAACAAAAAAGTCTCATCTTTTATTTTCTATTCACCTCTGTACATGTTAAAATGAAAGCAACTTGTACTGAAATTTAGTACTTGCTCAGACAGTTGTACGGCACAGTGCACCTAATAAAAAACATGGGCAAAAAGACATTTTAATTTTTATGTCTTCACTGAGACAATTGTGTTCATCCTCATATTATAAATTAAAAGTGGCCTGATATTTTTACTTGTTTTTTTTAGTATGGTGTGACCACAGGTGGGGAGTGAAGCCTACAGGAACACAGACATTCTGGAAACCCATCTGTTTTTGTGATTCTAGGTATGTAAGATGTTACTCGCTGAAGTTTAGAGAAATTGTTTGTTAGTTGATATAAATCATCTCACAACAGACATTCTGAGATATATGTCCCCCATTTAAAACCCTTGGTGGTCCACAAACCGCACATGCTTTAGAAGCAAACAATTATAGCAGCTGGGAAATTGGAAGTTTTTTCTCTTTTAAAAGGTATGTAACTGAGCAGTATGATTGTTTCCCACAACAGTGACTCAGAGCAGATGAAATATATCCACCTTCTTTCCTCTCTTATACGCACAGAGTATATCAGCCCTCAAGATACCACAATATTTACAAGCTCGCGCTCTTGTTAAGTGGACCATGCTGCCACATAGTGGAAGTCTGGTACACTCTGTCTTCACCCGCTTTATTAAGTTGTGCAAATATAAAGATGAAATGATGGGGCTTGTTCATTTATGTAATAATTAACGGCACATTTACACTCCCAGCATATCACTGTTGATGTTTACTATTTGATCAAGTATGATGGATGCCTTGTGGTTGCAGATTCAGATTAGCATAATTTCATCACCAAGGGACCCATGAAAAGGTTCAATTATAGAGCAATCTCATTAATACCAGGGCTTGTTAAACTAATAGAAATAGACATTCCAACAGCACTGATATGTATACATGTGCTTGGAATATAATTAATGGAAAAGTAACCCATACCTGAAACAAGCTTGAATGATATGATTACATGATGTACTAGCCTGAATGAGACAAACGCTGTTACAATATGTTTGTTAGATCTGCTTAGGGAAAATATGTCAGCAAAAATATAGGCAACTTCTCTTCCAAAATGTTAACCAAATAAAACATTTATCTTGTGTCTTTAAGTGATAGACAGCACCTTTTTCTTGGCTTTTGATGAAAACTATTTAACTCATTCTGTCCTTTGACAGGGTAGCAGAAGAAACAGTACCGTCTGCACCCTTTATTGTTGGCCTTTTGTTTTTTAAGCAGCCATTTTTCTAAAGCTTGAAACAGGAGAATTCACATCCATACAAGGTAAGGAAATTTGCAGAAGTCCTACTTTTTGCAGGTGAATGTGGGTGGGCAGCCAGCTCTTCCTTTGGAGAAGCACAATTCACGTTTTCCAGAAAGGAGAATAGAAAACTACTGCAACTGGCACCTGTCATTCATGCATGACAGGAAGGTATTTGAAGTCCAAGCAATGATCTTACTTTTGCAGATTTTCTAGTGACAGACAAACCCTTTCTCTTGTTTTTTTCAGCAGTTAAATGCATTAATATTGTGTGGGGAAATTTTTTCCCCAAAGATGATTTTTATGTGTCAAGACAATTAGAGTTCTTAGAATATTTTTCATTAAAAAAAAAAATAGTTTCTATAATGATTGCCATCTTACCATTTATTTACAAATGCTCTTCATTTATACTGTGTGATATATTGCCTTATCAGACCAACAGTGATGAGACATTCTACTTTGAATAGTTCAATGCATTGACCACCTTGCATTGCCATTTGAGAACTTAGCCCCAGCTCTCTTCCTTTCACTTGAACAGACGACCTATTCTAAACAGTATAAAACATTTTTGACAAATCATGGTGTTCCGACCAAATATTTTACAATACAATACTGTATTATTATTAGAATGTATCCAGCAGACTACTAACTTAATGAAAACGGAGGTCCATCACTTGCATGACACTTGAGTAGCAACACGTTTGGGGATAAACAGTAGGAAAGGGTATTAAAATAATTTGGGTAGGCTGGATGTAAGTTGCTGTCTTTTTCGTAGTATGACACTAGAAAATGCAGATCCCTTTTCCCTTACTCACTCAAAAACTTGGTAACAGTGAAGAATGTTTGGAATTGATTGTTATCTCCTGCTCTCATCCCCATAGGACGTCCATCCATTTGATGTCCAAATGACCAAGCTCTAATTTGTGAAATGGTGAACTTCTCACTGGCTAAGATCTTGTGTATTCAGAGAGAGCTTGTTCAGAATTCAGTAAAGTGTAAATTTGTTAGTTCCACCCAAAGAAGCCCCAAGAGCCTATTCTTATTTGACTTAGTTTATACTGCTTAGTAAGGAGTTTCAAAAAAAAAACATGAAAAGCCACTCTCAAGCAAGAATAAGAGTGTCAGCACAGTCATGCATCTAAGAAAACTTTCTCTTTCAGGCACAGTCTTGTGACACAAGAACTTTGGCTCTCCTTAGAGGAAAAACTTCCAGATTTTGACACAATTCTTCCTATTATTTCTCCAGTCCAAATGGCTTTAGTTCAGACTTGCTAAAAAGCCAAAACTGATCTCTGCTCAAGAGAACCATGACTAAATATCATTTAGCGTGAACCTGTTTGAAAAGCAGTGTTGGATGATCATCATAAACACAAGGTTGCAAGCTCTGAGCTCTGCCACTGCTCTTCATATGCTTTGTGTAAAACTTAGTTTATTTTCCCTGTCTTCTAGTGATGATAATTCATATCCTTATGAATATAGTGGTTATATATATACATTATTATAGTAGTTATATATAAAAATATATATACAGTGGTTACATATATTATTAATATATATAATATATATATTATAAATATATAGTGGTTATATATATTATTATATATAGTGGTTTAGGCACTATTTAAAACAAAACCAAAAACAAACAAAAAAAGAAGGAGAAAAAAACCAAAACCCCTATGTAAGTTTAGGAATAATCACTCTAGCAGTAGGAATACTTCTCTGTATCATAGGCTGTAGTATTACTGGCTCTTTCAGTGGGATTTTTTTCTTTGCTGACTTCAACTAAAATTAGCTTTGGATTGTGCACTTTGTAGGGTATCTGATGTTCCTATGATCAAGCTCTTAATCAGTTAGAACTCATAAAAATCTTGCATGTCTGCAGAATGATGTAGAAATGGTAAACTACAGCAGAGTGTGGAAATAAGTATTGTAAGCACGGGCAGCTTTTGAGGCAAGAACTTTTTGGCAACCATAAGTAGCTCCAGTAAAATGGGTCCTGTTCAGAATACAATAACTCTCTAACAATTCATTGTTGAGTCCCTCATTTCCTTTGTAGACCTAATTTTTGCTTAGATTAATTTTTATGCTGATGTGTATATGCTCTGACTCCATCGCGATTTTATTAAATCTACAATGCTGCATTTTTTATCACTTCTGCTAGTCGATTTTTCTCTGCAATTTTAAGCAAAATAACAATTCCAAAAATACTTGAAAGCTCATGAATGACTCATACTGTATTTCAGTGAAGACCATAAAATATTCGGTGACTCAGAGTGAGTCCTAGCACAAACCGAAGGTCCAAAAAAGACTCTATTGTTCACGATAGAGGTATAAAATCTGAAGACCCTACATCTTAAATTAGAAGGTTTTCCTGCTTTTGCAGTTGTCACTTGTCAAAATTCCAGCTAATCCCTGTGTGGATTTTTTAAACAGTGTAACGCAACCTAATAATTTTATAATGAGAAACAGTGTGTTTGCTATGTTAATTTCGATTTGTAATGTTGATTAGTTTCATGCAAGAGTGTAATGATCTGGAGTGGAGGAATATATGACACTGGAAACTGGAAACAGTTTTCAAAGCATAAAGCAGCTGTGTTACATAGTTCTTCTACTCAGAATTACAATAACAGCGTAGCTCACCTTCTCAATGATTCAGCTTTCATGTTTTTAGCACCAAAAGCTGTTATTCTCTAGGGCAAACAGATCCCTGCATAGTCCAATGATCATGTCTCTGGTTGAGTGCCTTAAGTGGGAAATGACTTAGAATACCCTGATCAAGAACTGAGAATATCTAAGGAATGAAGTTTGCTCGGGCTTATTTCACATTTTAAAAAGGCACTTCTCTATAAATTATGCACACTAATGTCAGCTACATACATGGGTATTTTTATTAAACTTCATTATCTCTGACCCGCTTTTAATCTAATATCACTTTGCACTAGCACACATCTATTGATGTGAATAAACCAACATCCATTCACCAGTGCCATAAAGGAAAGAAGAACCAGTCTGCCATCTTTAAAGATTGTGTATTTACTTTTGAACACAATGGTATTTTGAGGTGTGGCCTTTCACATGTGCAACTTTGATAGATCATGTCCTTTCTGAAAGATGTCATCACACTGCTTAGTAAGTCCAGGGACAATTCAGCTGGTGCTTAGATGGTGGTAACATTTTTTTTGTGCTGAGGTCTTGATAATGAAACAAAAAGAGTATTGAGAATCAGGAGGCTGTTTGTTCTGCCTTGGAGTTACCTTTGGAGATGAACAGGTACATCAAAGTATCTTTTTAAGAGGGCTGAGCATAACAGGGATTTGAAGATTTCATTAGAGGACTGAGTTTGTTTTTAAATGTAGTCTTCAGAGCAAATAGAAAAGGGTAGATATGAGACCAAGCAGGTACCACAGGAAACAGTAGCACTACAATGCCATATTACTGCACCCAGTAGAGTCAAAAACGTCAGTGTAACAGAGCAATCTGTAGATATTTTTAAATAAAAGATCAGCAGCCTTGTGCAGATGACTTTTAAATGAATCCATAAGCATTGATACATTCCCTGCCAAGGTGCACTATCATTGATCACAACTGGGATCCATTGTTATTAAGGTTTCAACATTTGTATTAACAAATCACCTTTGCATCATAAAAAGGCAGAGGGTTGATAGGCATTAAGAAAACAGCTGCATCATAGCAAGCAGCCAAGAGCACAATGGGTGCCAATAGGAGGTAAAACTACTCCCGCTGAGACAAGTGAAGAAGAAAAATGAAACAGGAAGATTTGTTCCAGCAGCCCTGTCTAATTGTTTATTCCCTTCTCATTCTATCCTAGCCACTTAAGGGCTATGGCTTCTGTCATTTAAAAGTAAAAACATAGCTTGGGCTGCTTGGGGTTTCTCTCACTGTAAATGAGTGGAATTTGGGTGCTGGGAAGCTATGGGCAGGGTGACGGCATGTTACCTTTTCCTGATTAGCTACAAGACATTTACTTCAGATAAGTGCTGTGTGAGCGTATGACCTCATAAGTGGCCCCAACCAACACTAATACTCTACTTTAGAGAAGAGATTGGATTCCACTAATGGTGTCACAGCATGAAATAAGATGCAACGTATTAACTGGGGGAGAGGGAGCAGAAGGTGGGAGAGAACTGGGGGGGGAAGGGAGAGACATGACACTTGGAACGGAAAAGGGCAGCTTAAAGGTACAAAAGAACCCAGGGATAGCATAGGATATCTATAGCTCCTGGATATAAACAGATTTTGCAAGCTTTTCGTGTAGAAATAGACAATGTAAAACATTATGAATATTGACTTTCCATCACTGCAGCTGGCACCCAAAAACTTGGGTGTCTTGAGTGTGCTTGGCAAGTGCAGGAAAACCCATGCACACCCCTGCTGTAGCTGGGCTCCAGCAAGTGACCCAGGACTTGCCTACAGCAGCAGGTCTCCGGCAGCTGCATATTGTCCAGTGTAACTCTTGGTGCCACGGGCAGCTGTGCCATTCTGGACTCATTATATTGGTTCTATTAGTAGAAAACTAGAAGTTTCATTCAAATGCAAGCTGACTTGGGCCTGCTTCCCTCAGAGACATATTTCTCCTTCATGGTTATATCACAAGCTGCAGAACTCGTAGCACTGAAGCTACTGTGCTTCTCTAGAACAAACCAGGCATTTCCCATAATGTGAAGTAGGATCTCTTGCAACTATGAGGTGCATTTCATAACTGAAACAAACAAAACCAGTTTTAGTCAGAAACTTGCTGTTAGGTGAAATATACCTGATAAATTATGTTAACACTGTTATCCACTTAACTGGGGAGAACTGGAGCAACTTTTAACAAATTGGTCAACAATGTTTTGTTTAAATATTCTCTCTTGGTTCTTAAATTACTTAAATTCTCCTGGCAAGAGAATTTCTGCTCTAGTTTATAGGACTTCGAAATTTTCGGAGCTCATCACACTTGTGCTGACTACATTTCCTTGCAGGCTGAGGTTAAATGGTTAAGTCATGCCTGTGAAAAATATTTTGGTCCTTGTCATTTCTCAGATTTTGCCATAATTATCAAATGGGATCTAGCAAATGAACAGATCAAAAAAAATACTGCTCTGATACCTATTCACTTTCAAGTCTGTGATACTCTCATTAGAATCTTCTTTTACATGCTGAGAACCTGGCAGCACACTGTGCATTGCATATTGTATTTGCCAGCTGTCTTAACCTCACATTTAAGTGGGTAAGTAAATACTTGAACTAGAATCTAATTTATACAAAAGAAATCTCAGAACATAGTAAGGAATTTTTCAGCTTATGAAATATCTATGTGGTTTCGCAGTCTAAGCACAATTTAAAGTCCAGAAATAGCTTAACAGGCTAGCATGAGAGAATGTATTTCTGAAAGCTGTCTACTGATTTCACTGTTGTTTACAAGCTGAGAGCGTGGGATTAACAATACTCTACCTTTTAAATAATAGCGAATTCTAACTAGAAGACATGTTCATCTACACTTGAAGCACTAAGGTGTAATGGTGCAATGTTGCTGATGATCAGGGGAGAAATCCAAGAGTGATCTGCCACTTCATAGACCTCATAGCAGCCTTTAGACCTCATAGCAGCCTTCCAGTGTCTGAAGGGAGCCTATAAGAATGCTGGAGAGGGACTCTTCATTAGGGACTGTGGTCACAGGACAAGGGTTAATGGGTTAAAACTTAAACAGAGGAAGTTTAGATTGGATATAAGGAAGAAGTTATTTACTGTAAGGGTGTGAGGTACTGGAATGGGTTGCCCAGGGAAGTTGTGAATGCTCCATCCCTGGCAGTGTTCAAGACCAGATTGGACAGAGCCTTGGGTGACATGGTTTAGTGTGAGGTGTCCCTCTCCATGGCAGGGAGGTTGGAACTGGATGACCTTAAGGTCCTTTCCAATCATAACTATTCTATGATTCCATGATTCAGCAACTTGTATTTTTGAGGAGGTGAAAATTATAACTGTATACTAAAGCACAGATGGTGATTTCTATTTCCTTCTCCCTCAGATATATATATATATATGTACACACACATGTATACAGGCATAGATTTATATACATGCATATGTTTATAGATGTATGTATGGCAGTGTAGAGTGACAAACAATCACATAAAAGGTTCTTTTGAAGAAGAACATTTAGAGTTCTGAGTAATTTCAGAGTTGGTTCTGAGACAGGGAATGACCTAATGCATTCCATGCCTACTCACTTCAATGAAAACATTCATGGCTTTGGAAAGATTAAAAGTTGAATCTTTGGTTGTTCTTTGAGTAGTGGCAAGATAAAATTGGAATATACTCTCTGTGGAGATCAGTCAGTCAGACTCCTTAGCCTAGAGAATTCACTTTTGTCTGAACAAAAAGTCATCATGTCAATTGAGGCTATCAAACTGTTTTCATTAGAAAAATGCCTCCTCTGCAGGAGGATTCACCCATTCATTTCCGCCTCAGTTAAAGAATCAGTGGTTTTCTGTAGCTAACACTATTGAGAAGTTGGGTGTATTTAACAGTATACTTAATTGATGCTAATGGAACACAGGACAGTTGCACATGCCTACAACAGCTGTCATCTTGACTGATATGTGCGTTTTAATGTATCTCATACCTAGGCTTGGTAGGATTCATGGACCTAGCATACATAGGCTCAAATTCCCTGAGGAGCATATGTTGGTACCTGTACTCCTAGGGCAGAAATTGCAGGGCTTCAGTTTCCTTTGTCTTGTCACATGAGGCATAAGGTGTGAGCAAGAAGGAAAATGATCCAAGCTCCGTGATGCAAACCCTGTTGGAGGACAGGGAGCTTTGGATTTGCATGGTCTAGTCCAGTCACCTCAGTACTTTATCCACTGATTCTCAGTGAAAAGAGGAAAAGAAAGCAGAACTGGTTTCTCCATCTGAACCAGAACTAGAATCCAGAGAACACCCTGCAGAGTGCCACCTCTACCCAGCTACCTCCTGCTACCATGTAGCCAGCTTTCTTCCAAGCAACACTGAACACTCTCAGGGCACGGTGAGCAGGGACAGGATTTTCCCATGTCATGGGTAAATGCTCCAGCTACCAGACTGTGGTATAAAATAGAGTCAGGAGCACAATGTGCTCTGACAGAAGTTATATTCCACTGTAATCATAACACTGAGTTCATCAGAGAGAGGGGCTTTCAGACGTGTCTTGTCTTCGGTATGTTCCCAGGGGTTTGGTATCCCATAGCTTAGCGCAGTTAGTGCAGTGCTCAACACACTGAAGTGTGGGGTAACAGCCAGGTTCTTCAGGCAGTTTTAGAAGGCATCTGCTACTCAGCACTGTTTTCTCCTTACAGATTTTTTTCGTGGTTCTGTATGCTTTTATAGGAAAGGGTGCTTCTCAAAGTTCTCTGCTGACTTCAATATAGATGTGTTGCAGTGTGAAGGCAGTGAATACGGTTGTCTCTGAAGTCACTGTGCCACTGTTTGTGCGCCACCTTCTCTAACAAGTGCATAGCTGGAGCAAAGTCTGGGGTGGGGGGTCCCAGCTCTTGCTGATCTTCTGTGTGACCTTGAGTAAGCACATCTAGACTACATGATTCACGATCTTTGCTAAGTTGAGATGATGTTTCATAATTCCAGTACAAAATCCAATTTCATATGGGACAAATCAACCCATGTTTTATGATATGAAATACAGTATGGACAGCTCATCTTCCACACAGTTTTCAGTCTCAGGAAGACATTGCATGAGGAGCGTGTCAAAGCCTACTGTTACTCCTACTGCTATAGATTTTAGTCACATTTGGCTTTCTTTGATGGACTGGAAAACTAAGTCTTGCTGTAGTTAAAATACTGATTTCATTGTCTTCTAATTTTCTTCTCAGCAATGTTATTAAGCAAGTACATAAATGAAAAGCATGAGATCTGTTGTAACTTCTGTGGCAGACAAAGACAGAAGGCTCTCTACATGCAGTTTGTAAGCTTTATGTATTTCTAATTCAAATTTCATAAAGCAACAGAATTAAAGCATCATTCCTGTGGGATACACCATTCCTTATTGAAACTCCATTCAATATATCTGCTGATAAGGGCTGATCACTGTTCCCAAGGCTATTTGAAACACTCTGGCCACTGACCTCAGTTGTTACCACCCTCATTTCCCAATATGCCACAGATTTGTACTTACACTCTCTCTGGGAGCTGTTGAAGCTGCAGGAGGATGGACGTGACATTGGCTATGATCCCAGTGCCCTCACACATGACCCCAATCAGCTTCGCTACAATTCTCATGATACCCACAGTGTTTCCAGATGGAAAGAGAAAAATAAATGTTACCAGCACAATCCGAATGGAAAACGGTTATTTTTTTCCATAGACAGTCTCTGACAGTGATACAGAGGAATTACTAATGCATCTTTTTGTATCAGAATAATTTATTCATTAGAGCAAGGGAAATGTAACAGCCTTCCTTTGATTGTCAGATTCTGTTTTTCCTTTTAAAATGGGAAATAATACTAAAAGGAATTATCAATAATAAAAGAAATTATACTTTATTTTTAATGGAATTTTTACTACTCATCTGATCTCCTGGTTTATAATATGGAAGAAATTGGTCATTAAACCTATAGCAAACTTGTGTCTAATAATGGATAGTTTCAGCTAAGCTAAAAAGATAGTTGTATCAGAGGCAACTCCACGTCACAAGTCAGGTACTAACGAACAATATTTTCTCTCTACAAACAGCTAGATGAGGCTATAGAGGCACCTTTTAATAACATAAGTAAGAACATTTCATAGTGGTTTTAACTATTTTGCAACATGTTGTTAGGTACTTAAAAAAAAACAACCCCCTGCAGAAATCAATCGAACATATTCTGCATTTGTGTCAGCACTCATGAGTTCTCATTTGGCCTTCAGGATGCAGATGTGCCTGGACTTATTCTGTAATCTGCCATGAATAAGAGAAAGTTTTTGAATAAATCTATAAAAAATAATATCCTTGATTTCTCATTAAGTGTAATGGTAACTTTTAGAACTCTTGAGCTCTATAGGCATTTTGATTTCCACTTTTTTCCATCTTTAGATGCAAAAGAGAATGAAAGTAAAACATGATTAATTTCTTAAAATCAATTTTTTCTGATTCTTTTGACAAGGAAATAGCTATCATTGTACTTCTAATAAAATGTGCTTTTAAGTTAGGTATTTGAAGTACCCTGAAACAATACCATGTGGGGTGTCTAGATAATGCTCACCTGCCATCATCATGATTTCATCTCACAAAAACTTTGAATAAAGTAATCTCTGCAGATTGAGAAAGGGATTTTTTACCCATTTCTCCTGATACCCCTAACTTTTGGAGTATTTTATTAAAAAATGAATTTACGTCAGACAGGTTGAGGAAAATAAAACCAATATAATGTCACATTGTTGTGAGGAATAAATGAACAGACTTGAACTTCACACATTCACTCTGCAAAACTGTTTCTTTATGTCATGATAGACTGGAATATTTGGATAGTGATATGTTGTGCTGGTAGCCTGTACATCTACATACACCAGCCTAGTCATTGTAGGGCAGTGTTCTCTTCAGTGCAGGTGCCATCCCTGATGTCATGGAACACTTTTGAGGGCTTGGTTAGGATGTCTTTGCCCCACATAAATTCAGACTTTGCCTTGTCTGCTAGGATTACCAAGAATATCTTGAATTAGTAAAAACTGCAATAAATTCTTCATCTAATTACCTATAATTTTTAATCAGCTGAGCTAACTTCAAACATGTTTTATAAATATACTAACAGCACCTTCAGAACAAATTTGGTTTATAAGTAGCAATTAAAATAAATATTTAATCTGTCATTGCACAAATAGTGGCTGGCTGAGCAAAACTGTATTAATCATCGCAAAACCATGACATAAGTAACTAATCAGCTCAAAAAATAAAACTGCTTTGGCTTCCCTATAAATTATGTAGTAGCAATCTCACTAACATCTTTCCAGACACTCTTTTCCCTTCTTACTGTCTTAGTAAATGCTGTGGACACAGTGAGAGATTGGCTCTTCTTAGTACTGATGAGAGCAGATATGGGTGAAGATTTTCTTTGATTTGCTGCATGCAAAGTTACATTAGATATAGCAATTGTGGGAGGTGTTAAAGGAGCAGAGCTTCTTGATGGTCACTCAGTTAGCTGTGTTCAACCTTAGTAGGATAAATAAGGTAGGCAGCAACTGAAAAAAAAGCAGCTGTATGTTTTCCTTGGCACAACAGATAGGAAAAGCCTCACGCTCACAGGCCCTTGTTCTCGTGGGTGACTTCAACCACCCTGACATCTGTTGGAAGGACGGTACTGCCCAGCACAAGCAATCCAGGAGGCTCCTTGATTGTGTAGAAGACAACTTCGTTCTGCAAGTAACAGAGGAGCCGAAGAGGAGAGGTGCCATGCTTGACCTCGTGCTTACCAACAGGGAAGGGCTGGTTGGAAATGTGACTCTCCAGGGCAGCCTTGGATGCAGCGATCATGAGATGCTCGAATTTGAGATCCTCAGGACAGTGAGAAGAGCGTGCAGCAAGCTCACTGCCCTGGACTTCAAAAGAGCAAACTTTGGCCTCTTCAGGAACCTGCTTTGGAAGGTTCCATGGCATACAGCCCTAGAGGGCAGAGGGGCCCAAGACTGTTGGTCGATATTCAAGGATCACCTGCTGCAAGCTCAGGAGTGTTGCATCCTAACCAGAAGGAAGTGGAGCAGGAGGGCCAGGAGACCTCCTTGGATGGATAAGGAGCTCCTGAGGAAAATTCAAATGAAAAAAGAGGCTTATAATAAGTGGAAGCAAGGACAGGTGGCATGGGAAGAATACAGGGATGCTGTCCGGGAAGCTAGGGACCAGGTTAGGAAAGATAAGGCCTAGTTAGAATTAAACTTAGCTAGAGGTATTAAAGGTAACAGGAAGGGATTCTACAGGTACATAGCAAATAAAAAACAGAGTAGGGAGAATGTAGGTCCCCTCAGGAAGCTCTCGGGAGAACTGGCTACACAGGATTTGGAGAAGGCTGAGGTTCTGAATGACTTCTTTCCCTTGGTCATCACTGGCAAAGGCTCTGACCACATCACCCAAGTCTTGGAAGGCAGATTCAGGGACTGTGAGAACGAAGACCTTGGGCCCACTTTAGGAGAGGATCCGGTTTGAGACCATCTTAAAAATCTGAATGTGCACAAGTCCATGGGACCTGATGAGATCCATCCGCGGGTCCTGAAGGAGCTGGCGAATGAAGCTGCGAAGCTGCTGGCCATCATATTTGAGAAATCATGGCAGTCAGGTGAAGTTCCTGATGACTGGAAAAAGGGAAATATAACCCCCATTTTCAAGAAGGGGAAAATGGATGACCTGGGGAATTACAGACCAGTCAGTCTCACCTCTGTGCCTGGCAAAATCTTGGAGCAGATTCTCCTGGAAGGCATGCTAAGGCACATGAAAAACAACAAGGTGCTTGGTGACAGCCAGCGTGGCTTCACTAAGGGGAAATCCTGCCTGACCAATTTGGTGGCCTTCTATGATGGGGCTACGGAGCTGATGGACATGGGTAGAGCAGTTGGTGTCATCTACCTGGACTTGTGCAAAGTGTTTGACACTGTCCCACACGACATCCTTGTCTCTAAATTGGAGAGACATCAATTTGATGAATGGACCACTCAGTGGATAAAGAACTGGCTGGATGGCTGCACACAAAGAGTTGTGGCCAATGGCTCAATGTCCAGCTGGAGACCAGTAACAAGTGGTGTCCCTCAGGGATCAATGCTGGGACCGGTTTTGTTCAACATCTTTGTTGGTGACATGGACAGTGGGATTGAGTGCGCCCTCAGCAAGTTTGCCGATGACACCAAGCTGTGTGGTTCGGTTGATACACTGGAGGGAAGGAATGCCATCCAGAGGGACCTTGACACGCTTGTGAGGTGGGCTGATGCCAACCTCATGAAGTTTAACCATGACAAGTGCAAGGTCCTGCACCTGGGTGGGAGCAATCCCAGGCACAGCTACAGGTTGGGCAGAGAAGAGATTCAGAGCAGCCCTGCGGAGAAGGACTTGGGGGTGTTGGTCAATGAGAAAATGAACATGAGCTGGCTTCAGTGTGCGCTCACAGACCAGAAAGCCAACTGTATCCTGTGCTGCATCAAAAGGAGCGTGACCAGCAGGTCGAAGGAGGTGATCCTGCCCCTCTACTCTGCTCTTGTGAGACCTCACCTGGAGTATTGTGTGCAGTTCTGGTGTCCTCAACATAAAAAGGACATGGAACTGTTGGAACAAGTCCAGAGGAGGCCACGAGGATGATCAGGGGACTGGAGCACCCCCCCGTATGAAGACAGGCTGAGAAAGTTGGGGCTGCTCAGCCTGGAGAAGAGAAGGCTGTGTGGAGACCTCATAGCAGCCTTCCAGTATCTGAAGGGGGCCTATAGGGACGCTGGGGAGGGACTCTTCATTAGGGACTGCAGTGATAGGACAAGGGGTAATGGGTTAAAACTTAAACAGGGGAAGTTTAGATTGGATATAAGAAGGAAATTCTTTCCTGTTAGGGTGGTGAGGCACTGGAATGGGTTGCCCAGGGAGGTTGTGAATGCTCCATCCCTGGCGGTGTTCAAGGCCAGGGTGGACGAGGCCTTGGGTGATATGGTTTAGTGTGAGGTGTCCCTGCCCATGGCAGGGGGGTTGGAACTAGATGATCCTAAGGTCCTTTCCAACACTAGCGATTCTATGATTCTATGATTCTATCTTTAGTTGCAAGTATGCATTCTCTTCTATTAAGGCAAAGGTTTCTTGTTATGTGCTTCTTTTTGTGACAGATCTTGAAGTTTTGGCATGTTGCTTAATAAAAATATTCTCTGCTAAAGAATCTTTGTTGGTGAAATGAATTTTCAGTTCAGTTTACAGTTGTAGCGATGCACTACTGAGTCAAAGCTGTATACCAGCTAGATAATTTACTGATTAAATATTTAGTGCCTGAGTTCAGACATAGCTGTGCACATATGTAATTCATACATACAAGCCTCTCTGTTAAATAAGACTAAGGTTTAGAAGTTTTCAGTATCAGGACCTGAAATGAACGTTTCTGCCCTGCTCCTAGTGTTCTCAGCCCCAAACCTGTGATCCGTGAAATAAACAATGTGCTGAACTATGGAAAACTGTCATCATCACCTCACTTTTTATTTAATAACAATCAGGTATTTTTACTGCCAGATACATGCTGAGATTTTGATGGCATTTATATGGCATACAATGGCCAGCAAGATTAATCACAGATCTGTGTTCTTTAAAGATACCCATGAGGATAGACTTCCATGTCTGCTTTTGGTGTAAAGATAGATTTCCCAACTGCAATTCACCTCACTGCATGTTCTTGAAAGCCTTTCACTTTTAACATATCTTCTTAATAAAAATGCTTTCACTGACAGTGAAAAATTGAGTCTATAAATGTATTACCAGCCCACATTTCCATTGCTACCATCTAGACTTCAGAGATCCACTACACTCAGCAAGAGGCAATGATGCTATTAGAGCCTGACAAGGGTGTATTGAAATATTTTGGCATAGATTGCACAAATTCTCTTATACTTTCATCTTTTAGAATGGGTCTTGCAGTAGAGATAATTAAAAAGTGCTGGCTAAAAGGACATAACTGGGATAAGTCTGAGAGCCCAGAGAGACAGCAGAAATTATGCGTAACCCAAAGATACATAGTTGTGTTCCTAGTAAGGATAAAAGAAGCAGCAAGTCCACCACCAGAACCAGATTACAGTTCAGGTGGTTTTTCTAAAGGACTAAGAAAGGTAAATCAATCTTCGCCTCAGATGTGGCAACTTTTAATAGGTCTGTCAGGGATGTCAGCAGTGCTACCATCTGGCTGCATTATAGTTATGTGGTTCATTTCAAACACTTCAAGCTGTGTACTGTTCTAGCAACAAAACAATTGCAATGATAAAAGTCTTAAAAATGGGCAAATCATTTTCTTCACAGTATCTTGCTTAAATGGGAACTGCCTGGTCACTCCTGCAAGCACTTTCTTTCACTTTTACAAGCAAACTCTTGGGTTCCTTTGTGCCTGTCTGGTAGAGATGAACTTGAGTGTATTAAGGTCTCACTAAAGATACTTGCATGGAATGTTAGATGAAAATGCTAGATACAGTCCATAAACAGACTGTCAGATAAAGGTATCTTTTTAGTCCTACTCTCTCAAAGAGAATACTACTTTTTTGCAGTCTAAATCTTAAACATGTAATTTTGGGAAATACTTTGGAGGAATTATGCTTTTTCTTCAGCAGTACAGAACGGGATGGAGAGAAAGAAATTGGCACATTGTTAAGCCAGGAGGACCTACCATTTATGGTCATCCTCTGAACTACCACCGGTTTGGGTACCTGCTTGAAGTACAGAAGATGTGAATTCAGAAATTAAGCAACACAGGGAACTGCAGTTGGATCTCCAAATCACTGAGCATTTTTTTAAATCTCCACAGTCTTGGCTATTGCAGTGTGAGCCTGAATCTTCTTGTGCCCCAGGCATCAGAATTCCCATCCCTAGTGAGCAGCAGCTTACAGCTCTGGCTTCACTGCACAGACCAAGTGTGTGGAGGTTGGTATCCATTCTCTTTATGGTCCCATCCACACACTGCAGGATTCAAAACTACATGGTCTGAAGCACCTGTTCTCAGCAAAAAGTAACCTCTGTAATACCAGAGAGAAAGCTTGCATGTGATTCTCACTACATAGCCTGAATTACTACCTTAACCCACAGTAAGTTATAGCAGTGATATATTCAGAGCTGGCTTGGCCTTTTAAAATGCAAAATAATAGTCAAGTAATAATTAGGTGCATTTGAGCCTGTGTGAGAATAACCAAATGTTGAGTCTGTTTTTCCAAAGCTGAAGGTCTGCTGTGTACATTACAGTATTGTTTAATAGTGCACACACAATAGTCATCTAGCTTAGCCAGGCACCAGTGCTGAGTCAAGTGTGCACTCCAAGCCCTCACTTCCTTTCTCATGGCTCTCTTGCCTTTGAAGTTAAGCTGCAGCATGCTCAGCTGTGCTCAGCAGGAGGGCTGGAGGTTTGAATATTCAGATTTCATCTCTGTTTATAGAGGGGGCCTTTGAGATGTAGGAATTCTGTTACATTGTCCAGTGTCTGGGGGAAGGGTTGCAGAGGTTGTTAATGAGTCCCGAGGAGCTTCAACCATTATACTAACCACTCTAGGCCCCTTCTGCTCATGCCAGACATTAATGGCCGCATGGACCTAGATGCATGATATCAGGTACTCTTAACAGGCCTTTTTAATTGCGTCTCTGATTTTATTTCTGGTGTTTCATAGTGGCTGCATGCTGCAGCAGGCAATATTTAGTGTATTCAGTTTAATTAGTGTTGGTTTAATGTTGGTTTTGGTGTACTCTGCAGTAGCTGACTCACACATGAAGTCTCCTTGGTTTCCATAAGGAAAAAAGTATGAAATTTGATATTTAACATGGAAGCCATGGATTTTCTAAGCCCCATGTGCTTCTCAACCACACGTAGTACTCCCATGCAGACATGCATGTAATAGCCCAATTAATGAGTGCCCAGGAAGCGAAAACAGAGGAGTGTCTACTTGCCCTGTCATTTCATTCCAACTCCAGATAGACAGAAAAGATCTAGTATATTCATACTAAATTACTCAGGAAGGAACTGTTTAGGTGTGTCAAAGTGGAAGTCTGGAAACTTGTATAACCCAGAAAGCTGCTGCAAAGCTCTCATGAGATGTGTAACAGTAGGTAGTAGGATTGAGGCTGCTGCTTCTGATAGAAGTGTTGTGTACCTGTACACAAAGTAATCTGTGGTAAAAGAATGCATCCCTGTCTTGTTTGTTTCGTGGAGGGCCCCTTTTTTCCCATTACGGAAAGTTGAGCAGCTTTCAAGCAGTTAGCGTAGAGCTATGTGCACAGCCAGAGAAAAGGCAGGCTCGCCAAACAGCTTGCTGTCTGTCTGTAGAGAATGTCACTTTCTACAGTGTAGCTGGGGAGGACCTGTGATGCCTTTCTGCCTCTGGCCCCCTTGGCAAGCTATAGTCCTCTCCAACAGTTATTCCTGCCCTTTTCCCTCTCTTGTGGGTAGTTGTTTCCCATTCTTTATCAAGCACCAATAAATGAGTGAGGAGAAAAAGAAATATTGAACTGGATGAGCTAGTTTAGCACTGGATAATTCTAGGGTCCATGCAGCATAATTAAAGGTCAATATGCTCTTGTAACTTAAGGTCACTTTGTGTATTTGAAGTTGCACCTTAGACTTTCCCTGATCAGGAAGAAGTGAAGTCTTATAAAAGAGTGAACTGACCTATCTACCTCTTCCTAGAAATCCACTTTAGTTTCTGTAAATCATGGACACTACCCATTAGGAAATGCTTCACAGAGCTACATAGAGTTACAGTGCTATGCAGAGCAATTTAATATATTTGCATAGGGTGTATGCTAATCTCTGTGCCTTTCCTTGCCTCTTCTGTTTTATCATATACGAAATAATTAAGCAACCTAATGGTGAAGCCACAAGACAGGTGTCATTTACTGAACATCACAATAATGTAGCTTCAGTGTCTCGCAGAGGGGGCTTATATTGAGGCAAGTATGAAGCAAGCACCTGCTATTAAAAGTAACACATTAAAGCAGGATTCCATCAATCTGCTTCTTGGTTCTTTTAATATTTATAAAATTACATTTCTTGGGGCAGAAGGGATAGCAATGAAAGGAAGGACAACTAACATCCGCATCTTCTCCATGTGATTAGAGTATTTGCATCAAATACTTTATTATGAAGGCTGGAGAACAAGAAAAGCACATTCAGCGTCATATGTTATGGCACAATCCCTCTCTGGTGGAGCAAACAATGGGACCATTATACAAGCTGACATATTTTTTGTTTCTAATATATTCTGCTTCTTTGTGTCTGTGTGTGCTTAAATAGCAGGCACAGATGTACTGTTTCCAAAGGTCTTTGACTTGTCATGAGAATACTGTCTTTACCATTAAAATAAATTGATTACTAGTGACAATGTTAACTATTATACAAAGAACACAGCTCTGGTGGGCTTTGTTAGATTTTAAAGAAAAGGTGATTATTTCTTCCTTATGACAGTTTGAAAGGTTTGCCATGTGGATACGGAAAGATTTTACTCATGAATATGCAGAGGTATGGCAACAGGCTGGGTAGCCAGATCTTTAAATTGACCGTTGGCTGTAATTGAAGAAGAAGATGAACTAAAACATGAGACAAACACAAAATATACAAAATCAGTGTGGAAGGTAGTTGTTAAAATATTCAGTGGTAAGAATATTATGAAATATCAGCTTTGGAGTATAATATCTGATTGATAACATAATTACAGGGAAAACAGTGCCAAATGGGATGATGCGCAGTGCATCAGGTTCATGGTAAGTAATTATGTCTAGGGATGATTACTTTGTGCTATGCTCTTTAACCCTCTGAACAGCGGCATCAGGAAACTGATCTATGACACAAGGCAATATACTTTTCTTATCAAGTTGTGTTGCAATTTTTCTAGGAAACATTATAGCTTGCTGAAAAAAAAAACAACCACCATACCTGCAACCCATACAGGTGTTGCAGCATGTTATAGGGCAGAAAAATTAATGGAAGAACAGAGTGGAAAAAAAGAACAGCCACAAAATACTTACTTATTATATTACAGGGTCTTTTCAGATTTTTTTCCTTTCACAATGAAAAAAATCAGAAAAGACACACCTAGAGCAAAGTTTTTACTAGAACCTTTAGATTTGTGCAGGTTTCTGCTGTAAAGCATACTCAGAAAGTTCTCCTTCCACAGATCTCATGTTCAAATAATTTGGGATCTTTTCCAATCTAATTTAAACTGCTACAAATATTTTGTGTAATGAGGTTGGAAACTATCCATTTGCTTCCCCTAGAAAATGCTATGAGTTCTCCCTTGATTGCTTTTCATATCATGCTGCTAAACACTAATTTAGAACAGAAATCAGGCTCCTTGTTGATTGCAGTTCAATTCATGCTGCTAAATACTAGGTCTCTGATCAGCAAGATTCTGCTATACAGGCTGTGACCTTGGCCTCCCAAAGCCATGGGTGCTAATTTTTACACAGGTTGCATTACTAAAATTAGATACAGCCTATCATATCCTAATTAGGGATGCAGTTCTTACTTGATCATACAGCAAACCTTCCCATTTTTATTTAGACATTTTTTAGTGATCATCTAGTATTAATGATACCTATGTGTTCCTTTGGTACAAGTAATTGCCTCTCTTTTAAATCATTAACTCTTGTTCAAATATCTATGACATCTATTGCACATCTATCTAATCCATCTATTAATGCATTTAATCTTCCTCTTAGAAGACTTTTTCCTAGATTAATTCTTTCTCAGGTTACAAATGTTTTGATTTTCCTTACTGTTCAAAATGCAAGTAATTTTCACAATTGGGCTTCAGATCAGGGGCAAAGAAAGAGAAAGACACTTTCCTAAAATCTAAATCTTTTGGCAGTATCTTGCTGATGAGGCATCTTTTCTTTCCTGTTCTTGACTGTTGAATCCCTCCTTGTGTCACATAGTCATGTCTACCCCATTTCACATCAGCACTCTGGGATTTGGTTCCTGTCATTGCCCTAGCAACATTTTTCCCTACCTTTTTTCCTGCAGAGCACCTCCAGCCCCAGCATCTTTGTAAGTTGCTCATAGCATTCTGTGTGAGTGCTCTGCAACACCTGCTTGTGGCATACTCACTTCTGAAAATAAGCTTACCAGTAATATTTGCCTCTTTCCATCCCAGATATCTCTAGGAGAGAACATAACATGTTCCTATATTCATTCTGTGATCAGTGGTGGAATATGATGTACGGCAGAAGCTGCTAGCTGTGATTGCTTTCTTCTTGACAAAAATATGTTGTACATAAACAAATGACCACAGACCAGATATGTTTCAATTTCACAGCCTTGTCTACCTTCTGATAAGACAAAAATCAATGCATCACAGCATGCTAGTTCTGCAGAGAGTCTCAGCATTATTTCAGCAAGACACTCTCCCTAAGACAGTGTAAAGCTTAATTTTTGAAAGTGTCGAGAATATGGACAAGCACTAGGAGGCTGTGATTCTTTGCTCATTTTGAACTCTATAAAAGCTTTGTTATACATAGCAGATATTCATGAAAAATTCTGTATAGTTCAAATGTAGAAAAGCATCCAAATTTATAACTTTATTAGGGTATTTCATTTCTTATCCATGTCACATGAGTAGGAGTGTACATGGAGACCGCACCAACACTCATCACTTTTAGGAAAAGGTTTGATTATAAAATTTTTATAAGTAGGTGGGGTTTTTAAGGCAAATTATTAATCTAATTCTCAGACCGTCTTGAATCTTCACTTCTCCCAGCCCCCTCTTCCATGTTGCTTTTAAAACTTCAAGTGAATTTTATTGCATTTTTAATGGCAATAGAGATAACTCCCTATGTTTTAGGAAGACTAGGCTTCTTAAATCATATTTCTTCCAGTTCTCTTCATCATCACCCTGTTCTTCTGGTACTTATCCAGCCTTCCTTAGATGTCCCTCCACCTGGTTCTTCTCTGATTTTCAAATTTAAATCAACTAAACTCCTTCCCATGCTCCTACCTTATTCCTATCTTCATACCTGTGTCTGCCCTGTCTCTGTTGGCTGATGCTCTTAAAACACAGAATGTGTCATAAATAACAGTATTGGGTGACAAGGTTAGTGTGAGGTGTCCCTGCTCATAGCAGGGGGGTTGGAACGTGATGATCTTAAGGTCCTTTCCAATACTATTTTATGATTCTATGATTCTATTCTAAAAGGAACAGGTATTTAGCCAAAGAAAGGAAGTAAAAAAATCTCCAATTTTTTGCAACTTTTCTATACTATTCTTCTGGTTAATAAAATTGTTTTACTTCGTGTGTTTTCAAATTGCTGATAATTTATTATACAGAACGCAAAAAGCATCTTACTGAAATCCCATAGAGACTTGGACAGGACAGACCCTAAACTGAATGAAAGATGGAACAGGATATTAAAGGAGCATGAGACCAAGTTTGCTCTGACATAGCAATTTCTGATCAGTCTTTATGTATCATGTGATCGTATTTGTAATGAAAATATTCTCATGAAGTAAAAGAAAGCATAAAATGTTCATTCAAAAACATGTACCACCTATACATATACTATTAATAGAAAGACTGATATACCTAATCAGGGTTCACATTTCAAGCCAGTAGGCCTAACAGCTTCTGAGATATAAGTAAATGAAAATTCATGATTCTGTATTGTGCCCAAGAGCCAACTTTACTGCTATTGCTATATAATTATTTATAGCTGCAAACTATCGAATGGAATTGCTCACCACCACCTTACTGTATGTGGTAATTGATGTGAAGTGAGGCATTGTGTCCCCAGCTGACCCCAGTGTACTGAAAGTCAGATGGATTATATCTAACTCAATTATGATTGATATTATCAAAATCCATGAAGCACAACATGGTATAACAGGCTTTCTAAGTGCATCTATTGATTGTTTCTCTGTGCGTGTGTGTGTGTGCATGTGTTTTCCAAGCTCTGTTGCAATGGAGCTGTCTCTAGGGAAAAGAAGAGCAGTATTGCTAACAATTTCCATGTGTAAATATATATTTCTGATGGCTTAAGTTGCCCGCTCATAGGAATTGCCAGAATTTGCACTAGAAATACCCAGTTTCACTGGCTAAGACTTTTGCTACAATAACAAAATTTACCAGTGTTTTTGGTGGGGTTGAAAAACAAAATATTCTGTGATCTGCTTAGCTGTGATTAAAGTAGAACAAGCACTCCTGTGTTCCCATTCTTGATTTTGCTGCTGTTGTGCCTGTCAGAGCACAGCAGTGGCTATGCTGTGTGCAAGTATCTAGCCTTACATCCTGTCTCCTGCACATGTCTGCAAAAAACAAAAGCAAAAGGCTGAAGCAACCAAATTAAAGTTTACTTATCACACTCATTATACTATTTCCAGAGTTCAGGGACTGCTGTTTACATCTGTATCACTGTGTTTAATAATCCCTGATGGAGGATTTTTTTGCATGAAATTTCTCCAGTCACCTTCTGAACACATTTTTAACATCCAAACATATTATGGAAGTCTATTTTGATGAAATAGGAACCCTGTAAATAAATATCTATTTCTATATGCCTGCTGCTCTATAGTTTCACAGATTGCACCCTAAGTGGTATAGTATAAGAAATGGTGTCTATGTATTCTCAGTTCATTGTTTCCATGTTTAAGGCACGCTTTTATATAATCCTCACAAATCCTTCCTTAAGCTTTCCTTTCCTAATCAAAGGGATACCATCTATGTAATTTTTCAGAAACCATTCTAAAATGTTGCTTGCCCGTATTATTTTTCTCTATGCTATTCTGTAACATCATGTTTGCAATTGAACACAAAAAGCTATTCATGAATCAGAGGTGCTGCGTATATACAATGTTTTTTCCATTCCTCACCTAATCATTGAGTTAATGTTTACTGTCCATGCTGTCTCTCTCGCTTTGCTAAGTGATTAAATTATTTAGAGTCACATACAGTGTTTCTGGCATGAGGTATTGTTTTCTCCTCCCTTCCCCCCACCTATTCAGTGTTTTCTTTTGTAAGCATGTTGTCTCTTCAGCTATTTTATTACCAAGTTGCTCAGAGATGCTTTTCCAAGTCTTGATCAGTTTAAGTTTTGACCGTTTTAGGTAATGTTCTAGTCACAACTAAATTGTGGCCAGAATATGCACCCCTCTATTTTCCAAGTCCGTTATGGATATGTTACAGCACAGATCGTGGTAGAGAGCTCTATACAAAGGTACATTCCCTTCATGACGACAAATCAATTATGTAGTCATACTTTAGTGACCAGCATGTAGGATGGATGAATTCATATGCTGAAAGAGAGACTTTATTACTTTACCTGCCCTTTTTGTGATTTTGTTTTTAAGTTTTGTCATGGCCTGGGTGCAGAATACTTCATTCAGTAAGGCTTGGGAATTCACCAAGGCATCTGTCTCACTGTTATTCTGTGGACTGGTTTTGCAAGGGGTATCTAACAAGTCCATTTTTACAACATTATGAAGTTGCAACAACTGAATGTCTAATCACTGTGCAGTTGGAAAGGGTTGTCTCCAAGTGCTTGGCAGTTAAAAGGAGGATCTACAAAAACATTCTTCATGATATTATAATGGGAAGTCTGGATGGCTTCATAGGAAATAGTAGAATTCCAGGTATTAACATTTTATTTATTTATTTAAATAAAAGTTCTTGCTATTCTTACTATATATACTTTTAAAGTAAACATCACTTTTATACTTATAAAGTGTATATTTACTTTCTTTATAGCATTTCTGTAATGTTCATCCTCTTTCTCTCAGCCTCTCATGATTTTCCCAGGACTGTGCAAAGCAGCCATAGGGCTGACCTAACTGACCTGGTCTTTGTTAAAAGACAACATCTGGGCTACCAGATGTTAGATGTTAGGAAGTTAGTTTAGTAATGTTGCTCTCTTCCCTGTAGGAATATACTTGGGAGACTGCAAATGCATCTATACCCCAAATATTGCCAACTGAGTGAAGAGCAGTCCTCAGTTATGTGTAGCTGTTACAGTATTAAAGTGTATTTACGTTTGCGCTCCCATTCTACCAGACCAGCCATACACCAGAATTCTTGAAGAGATTGGTCAATGTGAGTTTTTAAGCCAGTGAATTTCAAAACCACAGATCGGTTCAGATTAGCTGTTAAAATATAAAATTACATAAAAAAAATAGTTTATTATTTCCTTCAAAGTAATTTTACTCATAGAAATAAGTTAAACACACTATCCTTTAATCAGTACTTACATGGAAAAATTAAAAAAGTTGAAGAGGGTGCACTGTAAACACTACCTCCTCTCTTTTTATAGCCATCAACTTTTAGTGAAAGAAATAAGCACCATTATTAGAAGATTCAGTATCCATCTTACAAGAAATTCACAGAGTTGTGAAGTCATTTGCTTACTGTTCTTTCTTCTACAGATGCACATTTTCCTAATAATTTGGTATGAGAGTGCCTATAATGCACTAAGACACATTGATAGGATGCTTGGTTTATGTTTCTCTCCTTGAAACAGCAATATACTACTAATTCTATTGTTATTGATATTTAAATCCAAATAGAATAGTATTTACATAGGCTGTACCCTCAAAACATTCAAAGTTCTCTTGCTCTATCCAAAGTTGTGCATTTTGCTTATACAAGATTTTTATCGTAAAGAAAGATTTTTGTTACTATTCAAGAACGTTACTTAACCTAGGAAGTGAATGAAATTGCATTTCCTGACTTTGGTCATTTAGAACAAAACCATTCTGTCTCTGAGTGAGCCATCAAAGGCAAGATGTCTATAGCGTACTTTAATATTGACTCCAAATATCAAGTAGCAAGCAGGTAACTGGCCATGGGATTCTCAAGCACTTTAGCCTGGGTAACTTTTGTGCTTCTATGGCATATGACACAGAGTTCACATGGTAGTGGCTGACCCAGTGTTTAACAGTGATTCACTGCTGGAAACAGTCTTTGAAATTCAAAAATTCAAGGCAAGCCTGTTTTATGGGGACTGATAATGCTGTATTAGTTGCTGGAAGTTAATGAGGTCCTGTGTTTGAGTACAACCAGATTAAAATGAAAAACGAACCACATTACATTCTGTTTCGACAATTATTATCAGTTGGTTGTAATATAAATATGTAAATTTTTCAGCTTGAACTTTAACATCCTCTGTAGAGACCATTCATCTCTTTAAAGTATTAATTTAAGTTGTAAAAGGATCCATACATCATTGCATGTCATTTTGAAAACAAATATTAATCAATTTTACACTCTGAATTGCCACTGTGCAAGTTTAATGTCCGTTATTTTGGAGCAAGTCAGTGGCAAGAAATTTACATATTCATTCCTGGCTTAAGAAATCATATGATAATACAAGTACAACACAAGAAATTCAAAAGACTTAAGACCTTATCATCATCCCTTCAATGGCAAAAAGCCTGCCTTTGCATTCTCAATGCATTGGTATGCAGATTAGGAATATGTTTCTCATTCCTATCAGTATAACCTTGAAAGCTGGTGACAGCTGAAGTGTAGTCATAAGTTTTCTATTCCAACAGAAAAATAGAAAGAAAAAGGCAACAAAATGAGTGTAAAGGATACAGCAATTTCAAGTTTTATGATAAGCTTTTTTGACAGTGTATCTGACTACTTAGCTAGACTGTACTTTGTGTGTATGTAACTTGAAAGTGTGTTATCTCTAGATTTGGCTAGAATTGCAGTTGCAAGTGCATCTTTGATATTAAACAAAAGTTCATATTACTGATATGACAGAGATAAATCTATCTTTCATTAGTTAACATTATAGGAAATACTTGAACGTGGTTGCATGCTAAATACTGTGAAGGATACCAATTTTTATATCAACTCTCTCCCAGAGAAAGGAGACAGTTTTCCCTTGGAGAGCAATCAGTCCCAGAAAAACACAGTGCTGAAGGCCTTGTCCTACTGAAATAGAAAGGAAGAAACATCTGCAATCCAGGTTGTTTGCTTGTTTAATCATAGAGACTGAATTATTGTTTTACAGTCAGAATTGAAGTAGGCAAAGACAGAAGATAGAGTAAGTTAAACCTTGCTAATGCTTTTCCATTGGTGTGTAACTTCGCTCAGGTCTGTCAGTGGGGAAGGTGAATCTCAGCTAATGCCAATGAGACAGTCCAGAATTGCCTTTTCTAAGCTCCAAAACAGGTGGAGAAAAGAAAACAGTATAGGTATTCCCCTCATAATTTGTTAATTGTGCAGAAGCAAGCTTTGACATAATTAGCTAACAGAGGTAATACCTAAGCTCCCTCTAGTGGATTATTAAGCAAGAATTTGTAAAAGCGCGCTAAACATTGTCACTCAATGTCAACATGAGAATACTATAGGCGCTATGCTGTTCCCATGTATCTAGCTATCTTTTGTTATCTCCGTCCTCCTGCTTGCTACCTCAGGAGAGTATGTGAAACAATGCTGGCCATAAACCTACAGTTACAAAGCAAGACTACAGGGGCATTTTCTGGATGGTTTTGTGGCTCTTCACTAGGTCATTTTGATTGCTGCTTTAGAACGCTGATGTTTCTTAATCATCTCCCTTTGTTTTCTGGTTAAGCGAATGGGTGAGTAATTTACAACACATTCTCTGTCAATCCAATATATTGTGAAAGGACAGTTGAAACAATACACACACTCTTCGTTTCATAAATTTGTCATTACAGCATAATCAGATCATTTGCACTTATCCTGCTTTTGCAAGGCTAATTCTATATTCCTGAAAAAAAAGCACACTTGGTTACACTGCTTTGTCTCTTAATTTTCCTGCCTGTTTACTTAGACCAAAACTGCAAAGGAAATGTGTGAGGCACCTGTACTCCTTGTTTGCACAGCTCATGCAAGTTGGAGGGAAATCATAAATTTTACATATGGAAATGGCCAGATAAAAACACAACAGTGCATCAGATATGTCAACTGGATTTGGGATTATAACAGACATGTAAGCAGTTAGGGTATTTGCTAGTTCAAAATACTCACATGAATGAACCTACATTATCTTCTGAAAAGCATAATAATATGTAATTGCAGTAACAATTCCTCTTCCATTATCTCCTAGACATCAACAGTGTGTACGTTCTATAATATCCTTCACAATTGATAGCAGGCAAGCTCCTCAGTAAGAGAAATACTCACAGATGTGATAATATCCCAACACTGTGGCTGCTACCTAATATTAAAGAATTACAGTAGAAATGTTTCAATAACAAAGCAGAAGCATTTCAGTTTTTATGTGGCATAGATTGCCACAGACACTGCCAAGCAGCTTTATAGAGTTTTAAATCTTCGTTCAATGCCCCTTTACATCATTTGAATGAAGATTTAAACCTCAATAAAACTTTCTGAGTGCTTGCAACCATCTTTGCTGTATACTAATCAAAGTGGGGTACAAGCAGACAAATGCACTCTAGTACACCTAATGATCAACAGTTTATCTAGTGACATTTTCCTTTGTATGATGAGTTGTCTTATAGGCTCTTGTCATGGGTGGTGCAGCAGTAAACGCAGAAACAGGCATTTATATCCAGTTTTTATGCAACCCTTTAAAAGATTGCTTGGGGGAGTGGTGGGGGTGGCGTGTGGTTTTTTCCCATATGTCATGTTTGTTTTCTCTATAACTGTTTTGAATTAATTTCTTATAAGTAAGATATTTGGGAGAAAAGAATAAAAAAGAAATTAAAGCTAATATTTATAGAGAAACTTTCCACACCATCACTGCTCCATTTCCTTATTTGCTTATCAACCTCCAACTGTAATTAAGGTTTACACTGAAGTGAATTTTGGCATTGAATTAGAAATGTAAATGAAATTCAACAGCTACTTAAGATATTGTCTGGGAAATTCAACACATGCTAGTGTACAAATGCAGACACCAGCTACAACCGAGCAGGATTTGAAAGAAACTTCATTGTGAGAATATGACGTCGGAAGCGTGTATGTTTTGTTTCAAAAATACAGCCATCCACTTTGAAAACAGTCTGGAAAAGAAATAGTCAGTGAATTGTGGGGAGGATTTGGTGTTGGGATCCTCCTGAAGAGGAAGGTGTGGGACCATTGTGTGGGTCCAAGCTCCCACAGACTTGAACTTTAGAATCCCACCACAGGAGACTCTTTATTTTTCACTATGTTTTTCTTTACATCAAGGCTTTCTTTCAATAATTAAAGTTTGTGAAATTATTCCCCTTAAGCAGTTCCCTGCAAAGAAGTATACGTCTGGAACCATGTAGCTGTATACTAGGACTTTTTGTTCGGAACTGTCTCTTTTGTATTTTTCATGACTGCTTTAAAACAGTGTTCTTTGTATTGATAACAAACAGTAAAAAGCAAAGCTTCATTAATAGGGTTTCTAAGTACATAGTGTGGCAACTACTTTCTATGAAGTATACCAATTGTTTCTGTGTAGCCCTTAAAAGATACAAAATAAAAAAATCTCTTATTTACAGTAATTGATGCTGCCAGGAGATTTTATAAAAGTTTGTAAAAGCAGTAGTGATTGCATAAAAATTAAGCTGTGATTTTTCTTCCTCATTTTTTTTAATGGAAATTGTAAAGACCAAATGTTGAAACTGGTCAGCCCCTCTCCTCTTGGCAGTCAAGCTGGTTTTTGTTCTGTGAAAGCCAACATCTAAGCCAACATACAAGGCGAATGCATTAGTTACAAAAGCCCTCAAAATGGGGCTTCTCACAATGCCCTGATAGAGCTGTTTGTGTAAAACACGTCATGTTTTACTAAATTAAGTGGAGATCAACTGATTCTTTGCCCTCATTTCGAGAGAAATTATTTAATTTCCAGTTCATGTTGTCAAGAGGTGCAAAACTGGATGAGCTCTATAGAAGAGACCCTCCTTAAAGCACCTGGGTATATGTCTGCCTTGGAGAAGATGCGGTAGCAGTAGCACATGCTTCTTGGTGATTTCTGGTTCAGAACATTAGCACATTGAACTTACAACAAACTTCTTGTCTGAGATCAAATTCAGCTGCAGTTTAATTGTGTTGGCCCAGAACCTGTGCTTCACTCCAGTGCTGATATTCCTGGATGCTGCAGGAGACACCACATTTGGAAAAGCGCTCACTTCCGAGAACCCTGTCAGTCCTATACTGCCAGTCCTGCTTCTCCTGCAGGCAGAGCGGTGGGCCAGTACCCTGGGCTTGCCCTGGCAATGAACTAGGAGCCAGGGCCTGAGAGTGGAGCAATTGGTATTCTCAGTATGGTATTAGGAAGGAATTGCAGTATTCCATTGTTTGTCTTGGGTCCCATTTACACCTAGCATGAGAATGTCCTGCATTACCCACTGAAGTGATGTGGTTTTGAGGAGCATCCTGTTATGTGGTGGACCCGTTGGTGGCCACGGTTTCACACAGCTAATGAAAAGAGAACCAAAGAAGTATGAAATATGTTGCTTGTGATGAAACATCTCTGTCCATTCTGTGTTGCAAATTTTTAGTGTGTTGCAATACCTCTCAAAACCAAAGTACCAAAATAAAGACAAGCCCAAACTCCCCCACACTTCTTTCGGCTACGGTATCTTGAAAATAAGACCACGTGAAGGCCTTTATCTCCAGAACAGCATATCCTTATCATAATCTGTTACCTCAGCTTTCACCAGTGGAAAAACAGGCCTCAGGGTTCTGTCTGGAGATTTGCAGCTAAAAGATGAGGGTAAAACTCAGGGAAAAAAAAAAAAAAAAAAGTGTATTTCCCTTTTGGGTTCAAAATGAGAACTGAGTTTAACATAATTTCTGAATGATTGATCCCAAGCACGAGGTTAGGAGGGGGATGTTTCAAGCAATATTGTCCCTTCCTTTCGTTTGTGTTTCTCTATAAATAACATATTACCTATATTAAGGTAAACTGAATCTATTAGACAATTACCTAAGGGGATTGTGAAACTGGGGTCTGCATTATAAAGCAAGTGAAGTTATGACAGCTGTGACCCCAGAGGAATCAAGGCTGAATAAAGACTGTCTCCATTGCAGACAAATGATGATAAAGTGATCCTTTTAGCCAACAGTCAATGGAACCTGACAAGGCCAAACCTCCAACTAATGAACAGCCCAACCTTTGCTACCAGGGAGATGTACTGAAAGTTTAATCTCAATAAGCATCAAAATACATTTGCCCAAACATTTTTAACAAAAGAGTGGCACGTATCGTTAAATGGCCTCAAAGTTAGATGAGTAAGGAGGAAAATAGGAGGGTGGGGGTGTGTGTTCTTACTGTATCACAGGTGCACAAAATTGCCTTGATAGAACAATATCTTATTTTTCTTCTAAAATTGAATTTCAGATGGTACCTACGTCACACAGACCCAATAATACAGAAAGCAATTGTCTCAATGATTCCTATTAAATCTGTGCATTTCCAGATCCTTATAGAGTAATGTCAGTTACAGAACAATGTCAGGCTGACGGACGCAGCACAGCATTAAAGAAAAAAAATCATGCACACAATAGGCCAGCTGCACATTAATAAATATGTAATGTTTGATTAAAAATATGGATCGTATTTTTCCCCCCAGTTGCTGACTACCCCTAAGGCAGAAGATGTGATCTGGCTCCCACTGATGGGTTTATTTCTTGCTTGCTTTGAAAATACAAACTAAAATGTTTTCCTGTCCCAGCTGTTTCCCATTGTTCATGTTTATCAGCTCAAAGGGTGAACGGAGGAATAAAAAATATGCTCGCATTTCAAATGTGCCAGTCAGTCAATCTATTGTTAAAAGAAGAAAGCCTAATTGTCTGTGCTGGCAAACTTCTTCTTGGTGAATGTCCAGTTTTTAAGAAAAGCTATTCAGCTGTGCCATTTGTTTAATACATGCATAAAAAAGCACATAAAATCACAAGTTTTCTGTGGGATGGGATGGGGGGGTGGGGAAAATCACATCTATAAGTTATAGCCTTGAAACACATAAATGATGGCCTAAGTAATAGTCCATGGATTACATTTTTTTTGTTCTTTATTGGTCTGAATAAGTGGCTAGAAGGAATTTCCATAGAGTAAGAGCTAATGATGTCCTAAAACTGAAATTGGCCTCCTTCTCTAAATCTGACACTTAACTTTGCACCTTTGAGAAGCAGCAGTCCTATCAAATTACATCATCAATGCGGTGGTTAAAGTCTTTTTCATTTATATTCACTGGAGTTTTGTGTTTTTATTTAAGCACTAATGTTCTTCTTCTCTTCCCAAAATCTAGTTAATCAAGCCCTCATCCTAATAAAAAATGGCAATCAGGATGGGGAGATCAGGAACTACTTTACTGCATAGGAAAATCTTCTGATTCTTTCCAACTCTTCTGGTAATTACGCAGCTCTATCCTGTTTTTGACTTGCTCTCCAGCTTGTGCTGCCAGTGCTAATCTTCCAGCTTTTAAACCAAACTCAGATAATCAGAACTGACACTCTTTATACTATGCAAATGAGCAAAAATTTTATTCACAAACTACTATATTGATCTGTTAGTCCATCTATCTGTGGCTAGCACTGTTTTTCTTTGAAATCTTGAAGAAAGGATCATCTTTAGTTCCTCAGTTGTACAGCACCAAGCACAAAACAATTTTACAGTCTCAAAAATAAAAAGTAATCATCAATATAACAAATTACTGTGGTGCTTTACCACGGACTTCTCTGTTTTGCTAAGCTTTTCTTATTTTTGATGCAGGAAGAAACAAGTAAGCGGCATTATCATCCAGCTATCACCCCCTTGTGACACTAAGATGAGATGTCACTCATGGCAAATTGTACAGATCTTTCTTACATGAAGAGTTCAATAACTCCTCATGACATCTAAATTACCATTCCTGGGTGTCTGGGTTAACATCTAACAGAAATGAATAAGGCAATAAGGTAATTGTCCCAGGTATGCTGCAGATCGAAGTAGCTGCTTTGGTCACCCTGAGCTGACATTTTCCTGGGAGTTTGAAGTCAGATACTGCCTAAAATTGGAAACTGGGCTTCTACGGATGAGTTACCACACTCAGTAAGCTGAGGGCATAGAGTTTTTCTAAGTCTGCCTTTACTAAGTGTTACTGGCATATATGAGGTATTTCATACTGGAAACCACAATGAACTGGTTCCAGAAAGACTTAGCTCAGAGGTGATCAAGACTAAACAGTGCTTGGAGTACAGTACCAATTCTGCCTTTACTTGGTTACAGATGCAGACTTGGTCCTGCATTTGGATGTTTGTGGGTCTGCCTATGAACTGACATGAATGTGTCCATTGCCTACAACTACACCTCACTGTTGGTCTTTCAGTATCTCTGACCTCTGTGCACACACACTGGCAGATTTGTAATGGGCATATTCCTTGGAATCCCTGGCAAGTAATATAACACTTTTCAAGGACCAGCAGTGGTCTGTGGAGCACAGTTTGAGAGTCACATTGTTGAAATATTGCTTCTGCAATTGTTAAACCTTCATATCATGCTAAAAATGCATTTATGTGCATTTTTGTGCATAATAGATGGTATTTTATACCTTATATTTTGCTTTCTGTTCACTAAGCTATAGCTCATATATGTGTGTGTATATATATATATATATATATATATGCCAAATGTGTAACTGTCAAGTCAATACAAAAACCAAGCCATCATTTTCAGTGAGCCATATTAAGTTAAGGAACTGGAATGGTTATGGGGAAAATATTAAAAATAAATACCAGAATTTAACAGCAATAGGTGGAAGGGGAGCAGCCAGGGAGAAATGACACATGGCTAAATTTTAAGTATTTATTTGGAGGATTTTTGTCATTGGATTAGGGAAGACTTGGGCAAAACACTAGCTACACAGCTCCAGAAGAACAGAGCTCCTTGTGACCCAGGCAAGTATCAGGTGAAGGTCCCCCCAGCATGAGTTTTGGTGGCCATAGAAGCAGACAGATGTGCTGGGAGGGGGTGAGAGAGGAGCCTGCAAATCCCATTGGAGGAGCACAAGCTTTCCTTAGCTCTCCAGGAACCCCTGTATTGGAGTTACTGTAAACCAATTCAGTCCCTTTCTGTTTTTAAAATATATGGATAGCTGTGTTCTCTTCTACAGAGCATTCAAATTGCCACAGCTGGACAACATGCAGCAGTGAACTGTAGATGTTCAAGACAATTTCTATAAACCCACTATTAGTATTCTGTAGCTTCATTATTAAATTGTAACAGACTTCTCCATTAAGGACGAATAAAAATTTTGGCTTAAATTCAGTAAATGCTGAACAACTTAGAAGGTTTTGGTTAATAGATTATGTGCTCATAATCACATCAGATCTATCAGATTGGGCAGATTTTTCAATTTTTATTCCCCCTTCACTTCTCATGTAAAAAGAAACTGAGTTAAAAAGACAGCCCACGGTGCTATGACTCTAAATTGACATTTAGGGCCTGGTCCAGTATTTGCTTACTAGGATTTCTCTGCAATGATATGGTGGTGTAACATTTATAGAATTTCTTAAGATCTGATAATGAGCCAAGCAATTGCCCTCCTGAAAACATTAACTCATCCTGATTTACAGCAACTAAAACTCCAGATGTTGCTGGCTGATGATGTTCCAGCAACAGAGATCCAGGATAGAGCTCCACTGTCCTGTAATTCATGTAATCATTTGACACAATCACTGTAGGCATAAAAAAAAGATGAAAATGGAGCAGAGCTCCATTTCTTCATGTGTGCTCAGGCCTAGTTCAGAACAGTATCAAATTGTGTCTTATGTAGGTATTAGTAGATACTAGGCATGTGAATGTGACTTCACAAAACCGAGAGAGACCTCTTATTTACTCATCTTAAATAATAGGTCAACAAGCATAGCAAGTGTTAGAAATTGTCACTTCTCAAGGCACTTCTTTGGACATATATACTCCATCTACAAAAATCGGTATGCCTAAATAACAATTCACTTTGACCTGACAGAGAGGAATTTGCAAAATGATTGCTTAGTAATCGTTACTATTTATTAAGTAAATGTTAGCTATTTTTGACTTTTCCAAAACTGATCCACAAGTTGAAATGCAACTCCTACTAGAAACACTCTAAAGTAAAGCCCCACCTAAGTAATTGCCACCATATTTCAGCCAGACACTATTTTTTTTCCAGAATAATAATAATAAAAAAATTCTTTCAGCAGATCCTTCCCTGCTTTAGAAGAGTATTTTTAACAGTAGATTTTTCTTTCATTTTCTGTAAAAAAGGTAAAATTTTGAAATTTTTCATTTCAAAAATGAAACCTTTTTGTATTATTTGTCTGTTGGAAGACAGAATATTTGGCAAGACTTGGCAGAATTAGTGGTATTATTGAACTTGTAATTGTCCAATGTCTTAGTGTCCTAGATGGGAAGTCAATACATTATGATGTCCCCCAAGCTAAATTAATATAATGTTACGTGTTAGGCATCCTGTTTGAAATGTCTTCCTGAAATGTTGCATATCCAGCATCTGGTGATTCAGAAGCTAGTAGCAAAGACTAGTTGGGTGCTTTATCTCTCTATATAAATCTGTCTCTTCCTGGTTATTTTCTGTTTTCACTCTGTCAAACCTTGTGGCAAAAATTTCTGCCATGACCGATTCTCTTTCATTGTCCCAGAGCTTTTCCAGGAATTTTGAAGGAGACAATAAAACACAATGCACTGGTGAACAGGCCACATTCAATACACCTTTTTAAATCACATTTAGCATTTTCTTTTGCAATATCAACTTCTTGTGAAAGTATTGCTCAGTATAGAATGGGCTAGACTCTTCAGGCATTATTTTATTTCCATGAGTAGTGTTATGCCTTGCATCTAATGTACTCTCCATGACAGTGTCCGTGTTACCCACTGTATAACAATTTTGCACAGTGGAGTTTACACTGTGGAGCAGAACTTTGGACTGGAATGGAATATACTAGAAATAAAACTGTCACCTTTCTTAGAAATTTAAAATATAAAGTACAGCATAGCAGGAGATTTTCAAAAGTAATTAACACTAACTCAGCTCTCTTTGAAATCCAAGAAATCTCTTTTCCTATGAGTCTGTGTCATTCCTGGTTTGGGAGAAAAATGCATACACTTTTATAAAATGCAGCAAATGAAGCCCATGCTGTGCTTTATACCATTTCTCTAATGCCCTCAGAAAGAGCAGGTTTCTGGTAGGCTCTGTGGACCATCTGTTACATACAAAATGCACTTAGGACTAACAAAATCACTTTCTTTTCTTTGCTTCTATGGTAACTTTTCTTGTACATGCCATGCACTATTTTGTTTTAGGCAATATACTATAATATCTTGCAGAAATCAGAATAATTAATTTTGTCAGAAATCATGGCTACCCACCCAAAGGGATGACTTTTGACATACCATAATGGGTGTTATGTACGGTTGGTGTCAGGACATGCCTAGATATGCTGATAATGAGCCACATTTATGAAAAATCATAATTAATTCTTCTTCATTTAGAAAGTCAGATCCATCAGCCTGACATGAAAATGTCAGAACTCATTGATCTCACATTGTGGTCAAGGATTCTTGACTCTTATTAGTGGCATTCAGCTAATCCAGTTACATAAGGAATACCAGTTAATATCTTAGTAGCATCATTTGGAACACTGAAGTTAGTGGCTAAATCCATTTGCCATTTCTAAATCCTTATTAATAGTTTCCATTGATTCTTACATAGCTGTTTTAAAACTCCAATCTTAAATCCAGTCTGATCTATATAAAAAAAAAAGGAAGGCAAAACACCTGTGAATCAGAAAGAGCCGAGTGGATTGGATTCCCTTCTGGGGGTCATTCTACCTCTGCTCTCATAGTTGGTGATGTCAACACAGTGTTTTAAAGAAGTTACTTCCTGCTATCTCACTGCTGCCCATCTGTTATTCCCGTATCTCCTGATGACATGTCACCAGTGGTAGTGACAATTTCTTATCCACTGCTGTCAGAAAAAGAATAGCTTCGGAGCTTGGAAACAAATTTCAAACTAAAAGTTGCTTTGAAGTTTGATCTGCTATTCAGTGGAGCACAGTGTAGAAGAAACAGTAAACATGTCAAGATAAAGAGAGGAAAAAAGAGAATGAGCGTGGTGGGGCATGAGAGAGAGGACCTGCATTTGCATCCCTATCCACTGTGCCTTTTAGGCACAGATACTGAGAGATGCATAGGCCTGTTGCCGTGTGGGATTGTAAACTGTGCTCTAAGATTAGGGAACATACATTGTCTGGTAGCCGTAACTATTGAAGACAGAATCTAATTTTTTATTTAGGACATTGTTTTGCTTGGGACATTTTATGCAATATAGGATTTTACAGCAAAACTGTTCCAGTACTGAGCAACAGTCAGGGCTCATCTCTTAATGCTAAAATGTTTTGTTTCCATTTTCAATTTAAACTTTAAAAATTGTAAATTATAATACAAGTATTTAAAATTACAAAAAGAAAAAAAAAGTTACTGTAAGAACACTGTATGGAGTGTCAGATTTTTTTAATTTTTTTCCTCTTTTTTTAATAAAATCAAACACCCCTAAGGCAGGGTTGACATTTGATAACAGGTGCTTTCCAAATAGGAAAGCATCTAAATAATTTTTTTTACATTCTCTAGTAATTGCAAATTAACTGGGATAGTTTACCCAGTCTTACAAGCCCACTCTTACCAGCCAGCTCCCTGCAGGACTCTCCCTCAGAGCAACAAGTCTGTAGAATCAGGCCCTTTATTTAGAGCCATGCTCATCCTTTCAGGCAGAGCTAATTGGCTAATTCAATCACACTGGCTGTTTAACTAATAAGGAAGCCCGAAATTCCACATGAGATAAAAGGATGAAGAGCCCAGGAATGACCCTTGGTAATAATAAAAGATAATTACAACCAAGAATTGCATTATTCAAACTTTGTTATTGACATGATAAGCACTGCCATATGCCATGCAAGCTGTGATATTCACCCTAGCGATCATAGGTATAACAAAAGATCTTACGTATAACTGCTTGCTGTATTTCAATGCAAATGTGACTTCAGGTGAAGAACTAACCACTATATATAAAACCAGAAAGAGGAAAACTTCACAGCAGTAATGGTGGGAAAGCAGTTTGGCCACTGCTGCCTGTGTCAGGTAGATCTGTAATACCTGTAAGAGTACACGTTAATTTTTCTGTGTAGAAAAACTAGAGATGTGAATTACCAGAGATGCTGCCCCAGGAAAATCCCGTCTAGCAACTGAGCTCCTGTGTGAGGGCATCTGTGTGCCCTAAAAAAGCAAAACCAAACCAAACCAAAACAAATCCCCCCCCCCCCCATCATTATCATCTTTGATAGCAGAAAGTAGATGCTTTGTGAAAATTGACAGTTTTTCTTGCAGAAACAAGCTAGAAACTACTGGGAAATGGACGGGGAACTACACTGATCTTAAAAGCAAATTTCCAAAATGTAAAACAGAAGCTTCTGCAAGTTAGAAATTTTCCATATAAATATTTGGATTTTATTTACACAAGGCAAAGAAGTATCAATGATCCCAGTGAAGAAGCATGTAGGGGCTGCCTGAAAGGCACTGGGCATGAAGAAAAATAACAAGACTAGGTTGCCTGAGAAACCACTTTCCTTACATTATATGTTACTTCTGAAAGATGACCAAGCTCTTAGGATCTAGAATTAGGGATATGGATTTAATTTTTGTCTCTGCCCTTCACTCCTTGTGGACCTTGGCCAAACTGTATATAGCAGTGGGTCTGGTTCTTTCTCCCATGCTTTGTTTTATACCTTTAGACTTATATTCCTAAGGTAGGGACCAACTTTTCATCTGGGTATAGCACAGAAAGTCCCCAATCTCATTAGGACTTCTTAGACAAAATTAAAAGTTTTATAAAATCTTCTCCAGTTCCTACAGAGCTCTTAAGTTTTATTGCTCATTAAAAGTCTGAATCTGAGAAGCCAATGTATTTGATTTGTAATGAATGTAACCCTTCAGTAAGATCACAGCTGTAACGTTACAGAATCAGTCATGTAAAGAATAGTCCCTGCAAGAAAACCTGCCTTCTCTTTTTTCTCTTTAACCTCAATAGAGCAGTTCTTTTGTTAATTACAGTTACTGCACACTGTGATATTGAAGTGCTCTGTTCTCAAACATATTCTTATTTATTTTAGTCCTTTTTTTCCCAGGTAATGAAATGTCAGAACCCTACTTTTTCTGGTTTTGTAGTATGTTGATCAAAGTGACCTTTGCTTTGCTGCAGACACAAATCAATATAGCGCTCTGCAGTATTTGACAGATAAAGGTGCAACATATAATAAATGGCAATCACTGACGAGAAGAGCAAGAAAATACCTGCCAACTTCAGTTCATACCGGCAATTTTCAGACAATGCCACATGTTATGTTCAAAGTAAAATTCATTCGTCCATCTAATAACAGAGATGGGGGATATTAAAGGACTCAGTTTTGTTAAAGAAATGTTTCATTGCACAGTAATAATTCAGAGTCCAGTCAGGGTCTGCAGTGGTTGGTTGCAAGTAAAGTTATTACATTTTGAAGACAGGTTAGAAGAGCAATTTTCCTTGCCATAAAGGAAAGGAAGGGGGCCACTTTTACCCAAGAAATGAAATAGTAATTATATACACACATACAAACACAGTGTCTCATTCTTTCTCACACACCACAGACAAACACACAAATTTCCTTAATATCCTAAAGCAGCTCTCTAGTGTAGTGTTTCACAGCCAATGGTTTGATTTTCTCATATTCTTCCTAATCTGCTGATGTTATATATAGATGTAACCAATTCCTATTTAAATGCTTAACTGAAAGTAGTATTTCCAAAGTATCTGCCACAGATTTGAAGTCAAGTGGCATCTTCAGCCCACTGTAAATGAAATGTCTGTGTTAAGGCAAATTTCAATTTCACCATGGCTAGTCACATTCTCAGTAAGGCAAATAGCTTGATGTAAGAGTCTAGCCCAAACAGAAAGCAAAGCTGGATTTTACTTCACTGTGATGAGTCTTGCTCAGCCATATCAGGAGTGGTGGCTGAGCAATTGCTTTTCACAGCATAAACATAGCCAGGCCAGCCCTCAAAGCAGACTCACGGCAAAGCATGAGGGAAGCAGAACTGTGTGAACCAAAACACTTCCCATCACAGGAGTGTGAATGCGGGACTTGCCTGCATTGGCTGTTAATAGCCATTTGATGTGGTTCACTGAAGACACACATCTAATTTATGAAGCCAGCACTTTGGTTCCAGAATGATCAGAGACATGCAAACGCAGTGTGAACCTGATAGTGCATTGTGCCTATTGTGTGCAAAATCTAAGATTGCATAGGGTATATTAACTTTCTATTATGATTGTCAGGATATGACTATTTATTAGTACTGTACAGGGCTTATAGTCAAATTCAGTGTTGAAACTTAGGGCCAAACCTGAAATATAAAACCAGCTGATGCTCCAAAAGCAGGATAGCCTCCAGCAGGAGGATGGTTTCCCCATTGCAAACACAGAGTTGCTTCAGCATGCTGACCAGAACACATCACCTTGTATAGACATGCAGGATGGAAAGTCTAATTCTAAAGAATATGTAAAGCAGCCCCAAAATTGGTAAGGATCTTTTTGAGCTGCTCCAGATTCTTTTTTAGTTTAGTGAACTTTTCATCACTTATCCTACTCTTTTTCAACAGAAATATTGTTTTACTTTACTTGTACTCACAAAGTCTCTGATCTGTTCAATATGAGACAGCTCTTGCTGCTCACATAATACTACACAAAAGAGAATGTATCTACCTCTGGTTACTGCAGTTGGCATTTTTATATATTTTGTCACCCTTTCTTTACAAAACTTTAGTTTACCTTTGCTCTTGTTTTGACAAAATGTTGAACAGAGGACATATGTCTTGTGTCATTTGTCTGCAATAATGCCAGACATTTTGCTAAGCTGCTGAAAGCATGATTAACCTTAAACTGATCCTACTTCTGTGTATCATTTTTCCTGTGTCCTGTTGTATTAAACTGTATTCACCATTACATGTGAAACATCATGTAGCATAGTTCACATTAACCCATTCTGAATTTCTCACACTCTCAAGCTGGTTCAAAACAATTCTTTCTCTGGTTGTTATATATTTTGCTACTGAAAATATTTACCCCAGACCAATCACTTACTTAATAGTGGTCTGTAAGGAACTATTAATGGTGCTGACTTCTCTGGCCTGGTAAAAGTAATTATATAGTTTGCCAAACTTTTTCTGCTTAGAACACCCTTGTTATTTGAAATGATCTGGTACAGAAATGTTTCTGTACTAAGTTATCACAGCCTGGCAGGTTGTCAGGTAATTGGCAGTTAAGAAAACACCACATTCATTCCCCTTAAACTTGATGGAGCTGTTCTCCTACTGTAAAGTGTGGATTTGGGGGAGGAGAGAGTCTCTAAACATCATAACCTTGCTGAGGAGATTGTTACCCCACCTGGCAAATGCTCAACTGTGAGCAACAGATTTATTACCTGACATAATTAATGGCCTAGATAGTGACATTTCCCATATTATAGACAATCATGAATTATGAGCCCAGCTGCTAGCCTTCTCATTCACTGAAATCGGTTGATAAATATGTTTATTCGAGGTCAGCTTGGCCTCATCCATTAGAAATATTGTTTTTCTAAACATTACATTGATTTAATTTAACTCTAATCAATTTAAAATGGTTCTGACAATTAACAAAAGCTTCAAATATGACCTTAAAGTAATAGGATTCATTAGCTATGTTTAGGATTAAACTTATCCTAATAGGGCTATTTTTCTTCTGAGGGCATGTAGTAGGCCGACTGGTGGTCAGTCAAAATGAAATCAATTATTATAAATTATACAGTTTCGGTTGATTATGTCGTGCATGCTAATTTGTATAAATAAGGACTTCAAACAATAGAAGCCATTTATTAATAACTATCTGTATCCCAACCTGTATCACACTTTATATTACAGCTGCAGGATCATCTATTACCCATGAAGTATTATATTCTCTACTGCTAGGCATATATGCTAATTAAACCCATAATTAATTGTAACAGTTATAGTTAAAGTCAAAATGCTGACAGCCTTTTTGGCCTATTATTCATGGTAATCAGCTGATTCAAAAGGCGACATAATCAACAATTCCTGCACCAGCCAGGGTATCATAATACAATGGCAGCACTAGTGACAGCTGGCACCCACAGGTCTTTGGATACAATGGGAAATATAAACCTCTAGAACTGAAATGCTTCAGTATGAGCAGTGCCTATTGTTTTTCTGCAACAAAATACAAGCAGAAATCATATTTAAGAACTGAATCCCTAATGCAATGGTTAACAGAAATGCACAAGAGCCAGGTAGCCCACCCTGCCTTCCGGACCTGCACTGTGGGTTCTCAGATTAGGGATGAGAGTTCTGGAGAGTATTTCTGAGTATCAAGAACAGATTTTATCTGCTTGGATCTCATTGAACATGAGCCTGCTGGAAGGTGAACAGTGACCAAAAGGCTTGTGTCTTGCTGGGTACGTTGTCCACAGCGGGACAATAGACTGTGTACATTTCCTGCAAACATCTGACTGTGTATCAACCTTTGAACCTCGAGGAAATTCCTTTTATTTTGTTCCCAGACACAGTGTCAGGTTCCATACCCACAGCAGCCCTGAGAGGACAGCTGGAGAGAGCAAAGAGAAAGGGAGAATCTGATCATTGTCATCAGAGATCCACAAATACTCTCCCAAGACTTGCTCTGAAGCAAGTGTACCATGTGGGCACAAATTAGGCTGTCTCCAGAGTTCCCTGAGCTCTTCAGCAGGCTACCAATAATGGAGTAAAGGCAAAATTAGTGGCCATTTTTTAGCAAACATACCCTGCAGCACCATTGAGGTGTGATGCCAGATAAGCCCTACAAACCTGTTGCATTCACCAAGTGAATATCTCTTCATGGGTCTCTACTTGCTTGCTTCCTCCATTTAAACCCAGCCTAGTCACCTGGCACTGAATATGGCCTCAGATCACAGTCTCTTTCTGAGTCGTTACTTCTGTGGTCAGGCACACTCATGGCCCATAGCAGTACTAAGCCAGCAAGTTTATACATACACAACCTCAGATGTGCTGCTTCTTAAACAGGGTTAGCCATAGTTTCATTACTAAGATTTACACTGTCAGTTACAGAGATGCCCATCTAGTCCTATAACACAAAAATTTATGGGCATCACAGAGAAATTTTTATTGTTAGAGCTCATATACAATGTGTGCCCTTAGTGACACATTTTAAAATAAAATATACTGTACCAGTGATTTCTAATGCTTAAAATAAAATAAAACAATAATCAACTTTTAGCTGCAGTTTCCCCCTGGTTATTGAGCTGAACTTAATGACTGGCTGAAAAGTATTTGTCAACACAGCAGCTGGAGAGCAACACTTTCTTGTAGCTTTATGTCACAGCATATGCCAGCCACTCAGAACATGTGATAATTCAACTGGAGCTGGTACTACAATAGCAGATGGGTTGAAGCATTGTTATTCTCACTCTAGCTCCCAGCCCTTGAGGGATCACTAAATAAAATCAAAGCAGATGGACCATTACAAGCTCATTTGTGTTCACTACAAGCACCTCAACCTCCAGTTGTGATATACTGCACCTTTGTATAAAATGACATGTATGGTAACATGGCCTAATGAAAATAGCATCAGACTTGGCAAGAGAGGAATGAGGCTGGGAAATATGCACAGATCTATTTATCACTGGAGTTCTTACCTTGCAGAAAGGGTTCATTTTTCCCCCTCTTTCTCTAGGTTTACCACTGTATTTCTCTTCATGTTTATCATTTCATTTCCCCACACTTGTCATAAGAACTAAGAGAGGCGGCCATTTGTTCTGGCTATAGGAGGTCTAGCAGGTTTCCCAGCCTTTGCAAAGACAGGATGAATGCTACTAACTAACAGTGCATGGCTCGTTACTCACTCATTTCTACATACTGTTGATAAATATGTTCATCCAGGTGTCACACAAGTGGCAGGGCTTTGATCACCCAGTGGTACCAGTAGCTGCGGGGAAAAAGAGGTTCCTGGGCACTTCTCAGCCTTCTGTTGTGATGAGGTCTGCCAGAACTCAGCAGCTTTGAGCCTATGAGTGACTTGGCTTGGTACATAAAAATCAATTGCCCCACCAAGCTCCAAAATCTTTGTGAGGTCAGAGTCAGCATCCCTGACCAAACTGTGAATGTCCCAGGGCATGGGAGGCATTTACTCAGATAAAAGTAGTTAAGGATAAATGGTATTAAAACTGTCAGTTGTCCGGCAGCAGGGATCTTCTGGGGCCTGCTGGCAAGGTCAGAGTATGCACTGGGAAGTTCTTCATGCCATCTGCAGGAGCCCAACATAAAGTTGGAGGCACATCCAATGCTTGCTTAGAAAATATTACATTCGTTTAATGTTTCCTGAGCACTTTGTACAATGTGCCAACAACGTGACCTGAAGGCTTTTGTCCTACAGTTCCCACTCAGGCCATCATGCTCCACGGAGCAATAGCAAGATTAAGTGTGGCAGGTGAGCTCTTGCATTGTTCTATGACCACTGTGGCCTCTTCACAACCACATGTGCACACCCATATACCCATGCATATGCACCTGCATGCAGGCAATTCCAAAACTAAATTCTTCTCAAGTATGAGCTTTTTGTATCTACACCTATCTTTTTTTCTGCGTGGTTCTAAACAGTTTTAAACAGTTTCTGTGCACTACTGCAGAGACAGCTACATTCAGTGTTAAGTAACATACATGCACTGTGAACTTATCAAAGGCTTTGGGATTTCTTTTTTTTTCTTTTGTTTTTTCTTGTCTAAGCAGGAAAAGTGGGAATAGTCAGTAATGAGTTGGGGAAGAGTTCAATGTTCTTGGTTTTATCTGCACGAAAGATCCATATTATACCATGTATCTTCAGTAAAAGCTGTACATGTCAATTGACTGCCATAGGTCCCTCTCACACCAGCTGCTGCTCTGTCTTAAAGACCCGCATAGGTGCAGCAATGGAAAGACAAAGGAATTTCTTCATTAGGGGTGATGAATACAGTTGAGAAAAGCTTCTCCAGCTTCCTCTGTGAAACTGTATCCCGCTGAGTGTTTTAATTATGCAAAGACTCTGAGCGACCAGGTAATACCTCTCACCTCATCCAGAAACTGCAGATCAGCTGACAGGCTCAAGGACAGTGCTTCCAGCCAGCATTGTGCATGCAGCTCCTGAGCCACCTTCATGGCTGGCTTGTTTGTTCTTCCTGAGTGCTTTCTGTTAAGTGCAGCAACTCATTCTCAACTGTGAATGAGCATTACACCATCAGGAGCATGTGCAGGTCAGGTCAGACACCAGCACTACGGCTTATCTGCTGGCCAGCCTTCCTATCAGGCAAAGTAATTTGCTAAGATAATTCTGTTTCCTGCCATCTATTACAATAAATCAACCACTGTAGCTTCATTGAAGTCTCTGCTAACTAATGAGCTGCCCTTGAAATTCTCAAAGCATATGCAGGGAGGGAGAAAACCCTTATTCTTCTAAATATAATAAAGTTTTAAATAAACAACTTGATGTTCTGGGCAACACTGTGCCTCCTCAGCCCATGTTAATGGATAATTCTTGCCAGAGTCAGCTCAGATTGGGGCAAAAATCAGTAAATGTATTAATCATTCCTTTAAAAACAAATTTTCTGAATAATGTAATCTCAGGTGGTGGAGCATACATGTAGGTAAATGTGAACATAGAGAGGTGAGACACAGTGTGAAACAGTGAGAGAGAGCACTTTCAGGGAAGAGTGGGAGTAAAATGACTAGGAAGGAATCTGCTACTGTGGCTATTGAAGAAAGAAATAAGGATTTTCTCATGAAATGGTAACCCTCTGGCACTTAATTTTGAGTAGGAAATAAATACTGAAATAGATAGGAACTGAAGAAACATGAAGCATCCTCAAGCATGAGCAGCAGGAAGAACTCAGGAGCAAAAAAAGGTATTAAGTTCATTCTGCAGTAGTGATATCACAATTTGCAGCTGTATTTTAAATTAGAAGGTGCACTAGTTTATACCCTGCTTGTGTTGTGTTGTTCAGATTTTATGTTTAATAACGCTGATGTATTAATTTTTTTTTAAAGGGACTTCTGTTGCTCGTGGAATTTCAGCATTTTCTTTTGGAATAGCTGCAGATCAACACTAGGTTTGGAATAGCTCTACAGGGATAAAACTCAGTTGTGCTGTACCAGTTAGGTTACCAAAGGGAGCCAACACCTCAGCAATATTGTTGCGTTCATTCAGACAGTCATTTGGCAGAAGGATGTTTAAAAATAATTGCATAGCCCATCCCTGTCTTTAAATATTCAGAGGAAAAGTAACAGAAGGACTGATAATGTGACAACAATAATGAGTCTGAAGAACAGCGTATTGCAGTGTGAGAACACATCTATCCCTTGGTTTCATTTACATGTTTAGCAGCTGCTTGTTTCTCAGTCATAGAAAGATCATTACCTGACTTGTAAGAACAGAGGGGAAGTCTGTTCACCTTTGGGCAACTAGCTCTGCATTTATTAATAGTTTTTGCCCATCTCATTATACATTTAATTGCTGCATTATAATTTATTTATTCATTGAATTATTTTACTAGATGAGTAGAAACAAAATCACCTTTGCAAATTACTTTGATAGGTGGGAAGTTTGTATGGTCAAAAAAACGAACATGCAGCATGGAGTATGAAATGCTGCCTAGTCAGTGAGTGCCAATTAGTGAAGGTGAATCCAGCCAATTCATAGACCACTTAAAAAGAAATTCCTAAGTAACTTAACACGCAATTATCTTTACATTCCCTGGTGTCTATTTTCTTCATGGAACAGGGAATAAGCTGAAAATGAAGGATAAATAGGATGGGAAGAGCCTTCAAAAATTAGAAACCTAAATGTAAGAAGTGTGCAAAGTATTCGGTTAAGCTAGGGCTGCCTTTCTGTTGGGTCTGTGGCTGGGCTGGCTCCTCATGATGTGACTGAAGGCTGTGATTTTTTCCTTGGCGTTTTGTATGAGTATTACTACTGTGTTCAAGTTGTTTGGTTGTACTTTTCATTAGCTCCCACTAAGGTCTACAAATGCCCCCAGTTTTCCTAGGTGTTTTACATCCCAGCTGTATCTGTTTTAGTTGCTGAAACAAAGGTTTCAGTTGTATCACCTGAGCTTTGCACCACACAGTTCTGGTGCCACAGGACATGAAGCTGCACTGCCCATTTCAGGCTGTGGTACCAGTGCCAGCCCAGCCTTGGGTAGAGACAGTGCTCAGCCGGGACCTCTGAGCTGCGTGGGGTCCCCCGTGAGCTTCATCGTTGCAGGAACCACACATACTGCCAGCTCTGTGCTAAAGACCCGCTGCATTGCATTTGGTGTGTTTGAAATTTACAAACCTATGAAAGTTTTATATGTACCTAATTACGTTAGCCCAAAAGTAGTTTCAAGAGCTGCACTATAAAAATAGGATTGCAATAGCTGTATAGACACATCACAATATAAATCTCTGCGTATACGACTAGGCAAGGCATTTGCAGCGGGTACAGGCAGTGCCCTCTTGTGACTGAACATGCGAAGTGCAGGCAGAGTTCGGCTCTGCGGAGCAAACAAGGATGTCACTGCTGTAAAAACGGAGAGGGAGATGTTCCGAGCACCCTTCCCACAGCAAGTCACTGCAGAGCTCAGCTTTAGCTTCTAGGAAGCCAAATGATAATCTTACTGCAGATATAAAACTCAGTTTAAAAAAAAAACAAACCAACCTACCCTTTACACTGAAGAAGTAGGTATTTTCCTGAAAACAGCATTTGCAAGTATTTTTATAAGTGGTTAAATATTTTCAAGATTTTAAAAATACTTATATTGACAGCATTCCTTTTACAGACCCAGGTGGGACTTTTTCTTCATTATTTGTTATTATTACTACAATACTGAGGAAACGCAAAAAAAAAAAAACAACATGTATTTCTACCTAGAAAATGCATGCAAATATGGTGTGCCTTTTAAATGGAAGCAGGCCGGAAGCTACAGCAAGAGCCCAGAAGGAGCTGATCTCCAGGGTTCCTAAGGTAAGCAACACACTAAACATTTAAAAATACATTAATTTTTCCCCACAAGTAAACTACAGTTAGCTGATGCAGTAGCTTTGTGTTGGGTTTCCATTCAGTATCTGGAACTAATGGGTAAGTCACAAATAGCAGACTTAGACCTGATTTGATATAGTTATGCAAGGCCTAAGTTTTCTAGAAATGCTGATATTAAGAGACTATCAAAAATATATAAAAATAAATTCTTCTACAGGTACACAGAATAAGCTAATTCAACACTATATTCATTACTGCTTGTGATGCTCCCAAAACTCCAAGCCCCAAAGAAAGGAACAGAGCCATAAGAATAATAATTTTAATATAATTAATACAGAAAGCACATGGTACATTCCTTTCCAGCAGCAGCTAATTCCACTCTTCCACTAGGGGAAAAAAAAAAAAGTTAAGGCTAGTTGAACACAACCTGATACAACGGTTTCTTTCCCAAACTCATTTTTGGAGATAGCCAAAGTAAGTTTAAGAGACTACTTGTGCACAAAACATGGGATGTTTATTTAGCAAAATATCAAGAACAGAGAAAAACATGCTTTGTTACAGTGATAAAAACACCACACTTTCAAGCTGCTTTCTACACCAACTCAGTTCTGAAACCATGAAGCAGCGTGTTCTGCCTCAGCCTCATGTTGAGCAGCTATCACTGGGGAGCCTGGGGACCAAGTTCACCTATTCCATGGAGTGTAAAGTGCACAAGAAAAATAAGTGCATTGAAAAAAACCCATCTGTGATAAGAAGTAATTCCTCTTACATGCAATACTTGCTTAAAGTGGAACTGTCACAGGCTGTGTAGTGAAACACTATACTACATTTGCAACAGCACAGAATCAGTATCACAGGCATCAGAAAGACTTGTACTGAACATAGGTATTTCAGTATTTTTTCCTCCAATTATCTCCCATGCCAAAACAAGAATTCTCATGCAGCTTATTGTGGCTCTAGGGTGATGTGTAAGGCATCACCTGTAAATAACACCTTCACTTTTCACCCTCCATGTTCAAAATAAGCAAGCAGTTAGTAGTGCAGTGAGTCTTCCCATCTACTACTGATTTGATCCCCTATTTCTAAAAACAATTAGCAGAGTAGGAGCTCGGAGTTTTATCAGTGCAGTATTTATCCCCAAGTATTAAAGTTTCAGTATTACCAAACTTTACATTTTTTACAGGCTGCTAGGAACCATATTTTCCGTTTTCCTACTCACAGGTTAAGGCCATTGATAGCAATACTTAGGAGCCAAACCCTGAAACAATGATCTATTATTAATTTATGGGCACATTCACCATATAAAGAAAAAGAACAACTGATTGGGAGGTTCCCAAGTGCATTAAACACATAAAGGGTTGGGTGAAATCCCTGGAATCTTTGGGCATTACGTTTACCAGCAGTAGATGCTTCAGAATAAAGGCTGCTGCTTCAAAATAGCTTATTCAGATCCCCTACAATAAATGCTGAAGGCTAAAACAGTTTCTTACCCTTGTATAGAAGCTATTTTACAAGTTTCCTTTCACAGTGAAATCACTTTTCTGTCTGTATACTCCTTTCTGAGACCAGAAATAAAAATTGGGGTTAGTTTCCACAACATTTCATTTACACTGCTAGATTATCTCCAAGCCAGTGCAGTACACAATAAAGCAATACTTTTTGGATTAGAAGACTCAGTTGTCAAAACCAATGCTGTTTTTTTAGCTACAGAAGACATATCTGCCTTCTTCACTGATAAGCAATAGACTAACCATGTAATCATATACTGTTTGCAAAACTACTTACTGTTTTGCAACAACATAAAGTGGTTCAAAGGCGCGGGCTGTAGAGTACTGCCAGCACTTCCAAACACAGTATTTGTCACCAAGCAGCGTGCACAATAATGTACTTAAACTCCAGGTTTTCTGCACATTCTCTACATGTACCACAGGAAGAATTCACACAACTTCTTTTCCATTTCCAGCCTAAGGCCAGACAACTGGCAGCAAGAAGCCAAGCAGCTCATACACCCATCTATTTTTAAGTCACTTACGCTAATCAAATATGCATCCTGAAAAAATGGGATTTTTGGTACTTGCACTTGTAGAAAAGAATAGATATTTTGCTACAAGATTATTTAGCTAGAAAACTATAACATGGTTGCCAAGTCCCAGTCTCCCATCTGGCCATAGCAATTCCAAGGCCTCAGGAAGAGGTAAGGTAAAATAATTTTAGGCAGTATTTAATGGCGGGGGGGGGGGGGGTGCTGGGGGAAAGGAGGGAAAGGTGAAACATGTGGAAGACACAAAAGATAACGCATTGGGAAAATGAGATGATAGGAAAGAGACTGCAGACGCTCAGAATGGTCTCACTGGTACATAGGTTTGTGCTTTTAAAACCTTACACTTACCTTGAGATGCTTCTATGGCATCTTTGTCAATACATCTGAGCACCTGCAGCACAGCAGAATGGTATGGAGCCTAGGAAAAGCCAACAGACAGTAACCCACTCACTGACATATGATTATAGAGTCCATCACCTAAACCCTCTCTGAAATTTTTCAGGAGAGAAACAGTTGAGAAAAGAGTTCAAGAGCGAGCAGTAGTACTGAAACTAAAGGAAGAGGTTTTCCAGAAAGCACAGACTAGGTAAGTAAAGCAAGGGAGTGTGGAACTAGGTAAAGGCAAAAACAATAGTGACATTTCCAACAACTTTCTTGCTCAAGAATGAAAAATTAGACCACACTTCATGCAGCAGCTAACAGAACAGATCAACTCCTTCATCACTCCTTGCTTTCCAGGTCACTCCTTCAAACGGCTTTGAGATCTCTAATACTCTGCTGTGGTAGAGTGTGTCCCAAAGAAAGATCCTAGGTTTTCCAAGAACAAAGTAACGCAATTTTCTACAATAGGGGATCAGTCTCCATTGTCTTTAGAAACAGTGGCTTTTTCAAGTTGTATTTTGTGACTTCTCCTTCTATAGACTTGATCCCAAAGAGGAAGTTCTCCATATAAAACATCTTAGTCGAAACTGTACAGCTCATATATATGCAATTTGTACAACCAGATTTTACTGTATACATGTAGTTGCAAGTTTGCTAGTCAGTGTAGACAGAAGTAGCTAAAAAGTAACTAAAACAGTATTTCACTGCAAACAGGAAGCAACAGACTTCAGAGATTAATATTTTACATCAACACAGGTTCACAGGTCTTGCAGCTTTTCAAGTCAGTTTTCATTAGATGGTATACAGTAAAACTCTCATCTACTTTTATATATAGTTTCAGCTTTCCAAGCAGATTTCTAATATTGACCACCAGTAATCCTGAAATGAAGAAACCAGATGTACAACAGATTCTGGGGTAGCAGCTTAATGTACTGTAGAAAAATCAGTTTTGTTTAATCAAGGTCTAGAATCCACTTCAGTAACATTCCCTGAGGCAACCCACTATTTTATTGTTTGATTCTCCAATCATTTGTATATAGCTGCTCTTCTGTTCTAGACTGCTTTGTTTCATTAAAAATAGACAGTTAGAAAAAGACATCTGTTGACTTTCATTGCTAATTTTGTATTTCAGCAACTATGCTTCCCCTTAATACGTTCTTCCCCTCCTCAAGTCTTTTCGCACAAGATAGGAGTTCAGATCTTTAAACAAATGTTAATTTTTGAAGAAGAAATATGTGAACTGGAAAGAATGTAGCAGACAGATACAGAATAGAATTAATATGCAATGAACAGTCTAAAAATTTATCTTGCTAAAGCTGAAGTTGTTCTCTCTATTGAAGACAGAATCTGTGGTGCTAAAAAAACCAAGGATGCAGAGAAGTGGTGGGGTGGAGGGTAGAGAAACAGAAGAGAATCACCATCCCTGATCCACAGAAACACACTGAGCAAGAACCCAGTGTATCTTTACATGCTCAATGGACTAAGGAGGTTTCTCCTGATACAACTCCACCTTTAACACGTAAAAAAAAGCCGGTCTGTAATCAATGCACTTAAAGCTTTTAATTTTTAGTAACTTCACTTAGACTTTGTTTATAAAACAAACACACAAGCACACTTCCCAGAGTGCAAAATGCTTAAATATTTCAATTACAGAACTCCACATGTAGTTTTTGGAAGAGTGATCCTTTTGCTCTCATAGTCAATTTCTTCCATTGCCAGCAACGGTTGCATTAAAACTAACCAAAACATGCAGCAAATGCAGCAGTCAATAACTCTGTACTGTTTCTTCAGTTTTCCAGAGGCCATTGCTCATTTGTATAAACTCATTGTTGGACTTTGATACATGCACATGTACGCATCACAAAGTAGTCTTCTTGCACAACCTTGAATTTTTCTGGAATCTAACGAGTGTAATTCTTCTAGAGACATCTTCAGATATTCACCAACTTCTGGACATGGAGTAACTTGCGGAATGTTAAAGCCATTCTGACCTCCTTTGAACCATAAGAAAAAGGAACAGATTAGGATAGCAGCTATATGCATTTGCTCTTTGAAATGTATTTTAATTATGACAGCATCACCAGTTCCTGAAAATACCTTCTACAGAAATCTAAACATGCCCTTCTGGTCTACTGCAGAGTAAACATCTAAGAGAAGTGTATCGGTCAAGAAAGATATCACCTTTGGTGTCAGACTATCTTGTAGCGTTTACTAACAAAACACCCACACAAACACCCCACCAGAGAAAGAACTTTAGGTTCATTAACACTAAAAATTCTGTGTGACTGTGGGAAGGTGACCTGAATACATACCCCACTTTGAATGCTAGTGAATTGGTTAATGATATGAGCAAACCATGTTTGTCTGTACTTGACTTGTCAGACTAAGTCAGGGTTTGCTCCTGGCCATTTTCCATGTAAAAATAAGCACACTCAGCCAACACAAGTGTGAACATCCATGACACCATTCCCTACTAAATGTTTTTAGCTTATAGCTAAAAAAAAAAATAAAAAAAAAACAGCTGAAAAAAACAGTATCTGTGATAGAGAAAAATCTAGTATCAGCAGGACATATACCCAGTGAGTATCTATCTCATATGATCTACACCCCTGAAATAAACTCGTTGTCTACGCACTTGAGTCTTACATGTTTTCAAGCACTCTGAAACAAAGCTTGATTGCCTTCTGGTTGTTACAAGAAAGAGACTTTAATCCTGCAGCAGCTTCACTTTCAACAGGAGGCAAGATTCTTTCCCCCCCTACCAAATCACACTGTACATGAGGGTTCAAGAATTCTTCATGCAGAGCTGTTACTATGAGTCTGACATGTCATCTATTGCAGTTTTTCTCAGGCACCAGAATTAAACAGTATTTAATACAGCATTATCCAAGAGAACACTTGTTTTACTGACATTTGTTTTATTATAGAGTTATCAGTGGAAAACTGTTACTCTGAAGAGATTCAAAGGAAAGGCAGAGATGTAGTTAACATGTAACTATTTCTTTTATTCTAAAGACACCTAGGCTAAGTCATTTAAGCAAAAGCAATAAAAATATTTGCATGCTATCCAATAACTCTGTACATCCACTTAAATATAGCCTGAAAAAACATTCCTGCAGTTAAAATTAATTCCCTTTGTCAAACTTGCGAAACATAGAAAAGTGTCTAAAAGTCCCACCAGAAAACCAGGGCAGTTATTGCTATACCAGCTACTTACCAATTGGATTATCCATCCAATTTAGATGAAATTCAGATCATGAAAATCAGTGGCTGCTATAAAATCAATGCACTGAGGTAAGGCTGGGTCAAGATTAGTGTCCCAGCATCAAATGCATCAAATTAAACAATATTAATATCCCCAACACTTTAAGAAAGAGGCACTGAAATTCAAACTAATAATAGAAAGTAAAGAGAAAAGTAGTAAGAATAAATAAAAGGTCTACCATCCCGATCTGCCATGCTGTCAAAGAAGAGCCAGGCGGAATCATCCCTCCCATATTTAACAAAAGCTACATAGTGGCTTGTTTCTATGCAGAGAACAGCAAACAACTCCATCTTCTGGTACGGAATGCAGCCGTGTCGCCAGTCCCAGTCTGGCAGGTCTTTAGGTAGTGACAACGGATTGAATTTATGACTCTGTCTCTTGGGATGAAGATGAACCTACAATTGAAGTGATATTTCAGAAGAGAGAAACTACCCCATAAGATTATTTGTTTCAGTGCCAGACAAAGCTAAAAAGAACATTACTGCTGAACTGAAGATTAGTGGCATTAGAGAAGGAGCTGCAGTAATAGTAGCAGACTAAACAATTCTTCTACTTCTCCCCACTACTGTAGTTCAATATTGCCCAGAAAATTCAAATCTAAAGTTAGAAGGGAGGTCAGATTTAATGCAACCTTTTTCTAGTCTGGTCAGACTTAAAAACAAGCTATAGCTATGACAGCTTCATGCAAGTTACCAAACAGTTCAAAATTAAGTGATTCTGTCATGAATTTATCAATTGAAACAAGGTACCATATTATACGCTTAAATTCTAAACCAACAATAGTATGTGTGCCTTTAACACAGCAGAATAGACAAAACTTCTCTAACTTCTTAACATGTAGAGAGAAAGGAATGTTCAGCTGATGGGGGAAGAAACATCACAGGACTGGTAACAACTAAGGCGACAATAAATAAGACCAAGGATGCTGGCCTTCAAGATAACAGAGAGGTACCCAACATGGAGTGAGACTGGAACAGGAGAGAAACAAGGACATACCAACTGTCAACTCAGCACTAGGACCTCACAAGCATGCACAAGCACTGAGGTCATTCAGTAAACACAATGAAGAAGACTATCAGGGACCACCAGAGACCCCCACTCAGAAAGAAAGCACATGCATAGCAAATATTATAATTAGTTCCAGGAAATCTCATGAATATGTCAACAGTTCCCTGGAAAAGCTGTAAATATGCACAAGTATGCTAAATATATAGCTGCTGTTGGCAAGTTTCAGGTGTGCTCACCTTTGCGAAACAATTTGCGTGTGGGCCCAGTGCCGCGATAAAGAATGCCGTTTTCTAAAACTTCAAATTGAGTCTTAGAGAGTTTCTCCAACCAACTTTTACAGTAACAATTTATGTTAAATTATGATTTAAAGCAGGCAACAGTAAACAAGATTCCAATTTGCTTATGATTACCTCTTCACTGTATTCCATCCTGGATCTGTCAGTTGCCATGTTTTTAGTCAGAAATTATCAGTGAATACATTGCAGGGTCAAGTGGAGTCCCTAATTTTGTCACCTGGTGAGCACAGTCACACTAGTGCTGGTGAGAAAAATCTCACTCCGCTCTTATGCCTTTCTTTTAATTATTACAGCATACACCATTTGGGTTAAACCTGCACAGAGTAACAAAGACAACTTACCTGTGTATTGCACGTTTTGCAGAACTGTTTGATTTTCCCAGCAGAAATATCAGTATCTTCGTAACATTCTCTGCACTCATACATAGCGAGCCCTCCACATATGCGGCACTGCCTGGGAGCTGCATTTTAAAAGAAGGTATTAGTCTCCAATTCAGGGAGGCTTTTTTTGGTTTAAGACCAGGGGTATAGAAAGGAGTGAGAATTATGACTTCAAATTGAAAAAAGCCCACTACATTGAAAAAACAGCTAGAACCAGACTGCAAATCAAAGCAAAATTGTACCACAGTATTTAACTTTTCTTTGACATAATGTAGAATAAGAGAAAAACACCGAGAGTAGGAAATTGCAAAACAGTAAGTTCTGTCAACTGCATGAACAAGTGAAAGCAGGCTTTTACATAAAATTAGTTCTCTTTCATCGTACTGGTCCAGCTTAGCCCCTAGGTCTGTCAACACCAGGGAAAAAAAAATAAAATATTGTAAGCTGATGGCCATGACAGAGATTATTATTCTAAATAATAAAAATTATTATTTTAGAATTCTAATTCTCTTTATTATTTTAGAGATTATAATTTTATTATTTTAGAGATTTTTCTAAAATGTTAGTGGTTTTATGAATTCTTATCTCACATTTAAAAGTGGGTGTCTTAGGTGATGCAATGAAAAAATTCAGTCACAAAAAAGTGATCCAATTTATAGTTTAAAAATGCACCATTGCTAGATGCTGCATATTTACGCACTAATCTCAGCTTCTCTTCTTCTGGTTTGATGAACTGATGACAAAAAGCTTAGGAACAAGCAGCACAGACTGATGAAGACTAATGAAACATAGTCAACATTGTAAATACCTGTTAAGCAATCTCAGTGCTACACTTACTTAGCTTTTAAGATTTCCTACCTGCATATTAACAAATTGTTTTGCTGCTAATAACTCAATTTTAACAACACTGTCTTAAAATAAAAAGTTTAGTTGTAGAGATACTCAAGAATTAAACATAATCAAGTACGTTATATTTTGTATAGTTATAAGCAACATATAAGCAAGTTATATTGTCTGTTCTGAATTACAGCTTTTAACTGACATAAGAAAAAAAATAGCATTCAGCATTCTAGCTAGTAATTGTTCCTTTCCCCTCAGCCTGAGCATCTCGCACTACCTGGTTAAATATTTTATTAAAAACCAAACAAATCCCCAAAACTACCAGGTGTACTTACTTTGACTGTGTCAAGTCACTCTCAACAAATCTTTCATTATACAAACACAATGTTATATACTTACTGTCTTCAAGTAAGTCTGTTATATTTAATTCCAAGGATGGAAAAATTTTGTTGAACATTTTGAAGTCTTTTCCAAACCGAGGCATCTGGATGATCAGGCAAGAAGGTGCCTAGGTAAATTGCCAGAGTATAATGTAACAAGCTTGAGATAGACAATTATCTAAATTTAGAGAGATACATCTAACACAATAAGCATTCATGTTATTTAAAACTTGCAGGCTGTTGACTTCAAAATTAACAAGAGGGTAAGCAAAAGAGAAGTCTGAGTGAAAAAAAATTAAATATAGGTTATATAAAAGCTTATATAAAGCTTATATAAAATATAGCTTTTTAGCTTACAGCTAAAAAGCAAAACAAAACAAACAACAGGAAAGCGGCATCTAAACCATTGTCAAATATCGTTACATCCCAGGCACACTCAAGTAGGATAGTAAATGTACTGCACTACACTCCCCCATGGCATGGGTAAATCTTGCTTTATAAAGCTTTTTACCATGTATCTCAAAATACTAGTTCTTAAAGCAACTTACTGGCGGTAACTAAGTTTTCTTTTAGTAATTCTTTACCTAAATTACTTTGGTATTTTCAGCCAAAGGATACATGTCATTAAGGCAATCTTAAAATATTTCTGTAACATAGGCAACCTTTACCACTGACATAGCACTCCCTTTGCAAATAATGCCTGCACTTTGTTGTCACACCAAAATTCCACTCTTATTCCATTGCTGAATGAGCAAACATCCAAGTATCAACACTAACTGAGCAACAGCTGTCACCTACCTCTGCAAACTTCAAGTTGCTGTTGATGAATGACCACTCTAGTAACTGCTGAATTGTTGGGACTCCGACTTTCTCATTTTTGTCCATAAAAATCTGATAGAAGTAACAGTCTTGTACTTTCTGACCTGCTGATCTAAAAACAGATTAAAAGAAAACAGATTTAGAAGCTTTACTGCAACAATGACTGTATTTTCCTAGTAAAATAACACCTACCAGAAAATAGCCTATACAACATCCTCTCTGCGTTGAAACAGATTCTTGCAAAAGCAATCCTAATACACAAAAAATCCCCAAGCAAATACACCACCCCCCACAGCCCTCCTTCCCTCAGCCAAAAAAAAAAAAAAAAAAAAAAGAAAAACCAAGAACCACAAAACCTCAACATTTTATACTGACAGAGAGTGGGGCAAAAGATTAAGCTACCAATTTAAATAAGCTTCAAGGTCAGATGTTTCAAAACAAAGTAGAAATTCAGTACTTAAATTTTCACGTTATTTTTCTCTAACATAAATGTAAATCTGCAACACTTGGGAAAAGAGATTCAGATGAGTAATACAACCCACTCTGGAAGGGCATAAGAAAGTACACAGAAGACTCTGCTCACATTGTAGGAATAGATTTTGCTATCATGGACAAAAAGCACACAGGAGAAACCAATATCAAAAGAAAGAAGTTAGGTAGGAGTTGTTTCACCCCAATGTTCCTGGGAACATTCATCACATTTGCTAAAAATGGTAACCTCCTCCCATCCCAGCTAACATTTAAGACAACACTGCTTTTCAGAATACTCAGGTGTTGAGAGGATTCTAGCAGTATGATGCACTCAGAGTCACTATTATTAATTTTAAGCCTACTTTTAAGAAGAAAGGAGACTTCTGAATTACTCTTTAAGAGTTAAGGTAAGTGCACAACACACACCATTTTCAGTGCTAAAAGCTGAATGGTAGAACCTAACTTCTGTTCCACTCTGTATAGCACAGACATGACAAAAACCTCAAAGGCCAAGGTTTATAAAAGAGGGTTAAAGAAACATTGAGGAAATGTACAAGTGGAGTAAGAGGCATTTGCTTTTACTTTACTAATTTCAGCTGCGATTTAGAATCATAGAATGATAGAATAGTTAGGGTTGGAAAGGACCTTAAGATCATCTAGTTCCAAACCCCCTGCCATGGGCAGGGACACCTCACACTAAACCATATCACCCAAGGCTCTGTCCAACTTGGTCTTGAACACTGCCAGGGATGGAGCATTCACAACTTCCTTGGGCAACCCATTCCAGTGCCTCACCACCCTTACAGTAAAGAACTTCCTTATATCCAATCTAAACATCTCCTGTTTAAGATTTAACCCATTGCCCCTTGTCCTGTCGCTATAGTCCCTAATGAAGAGTCCCTCCCCAGAATCCCTATAGGCCCCCTTCAGATACTGGAAGGCTGCTATGAGGTCTCCACGCAGCCTTCTCTTCTCCAGGCTGAACAGCCCCAACTTCCTCAGCCTGTCTTCATACTGGAAGTGCTCCAGTCCCCCGATCATCCTTGTGGCCCTCTTCTGGACTTGTTCCAACAGTTCCATGTCCTTTTTATGTTGAGGACACCAGAACTGCACACAATACTCCAGGTGAGGTCTCACAAGAGCAGAGTAGAGGGGCAGGATCACCTCCTTCAACCTGCTGGCCACGCTCCTTTTGATGCAGCCCAGGATACGGTTGGCTTTCTGGGCTGTGAGCGCACACTGAAGCCAGCTCATGTTCATTTTCTCATCAACCAACACCCCCAAGTGCTTCTCCTCAGGGCTGCTCTGAATCTCTTCTCTGCTCAACCTGGAGCTGTGCCTGGGATTGCTCCCACCCAGGTGTAGGACCTTGCACTTGTCATGGTTAAACTTCATGAGGTTGGCATCAGCCCACCTCACAAGCATGTCAAGGTCCCTCTGGATGGCATTCCTTCCCTCCAGCGTATCAACCGAACCAAACAGCTTGGTGTCATCGGCAAAATTGCTGAGGGCGCACTCAATCCCACTGTCCATGTCACTGACAAAGATGTTGAGCAAGACCGGTCCCAACACCGATCCCTGAGGGACACCATTCGTTACTGCTCTCCAGCCAGACATTGAGCCATTGACCACAACTCTTTGCATGTGCCCATCCAGCCAGTTCTTTATCCACCGAGTGGTCCATCCATCAAATTGATATCTCTCCAATTTAGAGACAAGGATGTCGTGTGGGACAGTGTCAAACGCTTTGCACAAGTCCAGGTAGATGACATCAACTGCTCTACCCCTGTCCATCAGTTCTGTAGCCCCATCATAGAAGGCCACCAAATTGGTCAGGCAGGATTTCCCCTTAGTGAAGCCATGCTGGCTGTCACCAAGCACTTTGTTGTTTTTCATGTGCCTTAGGCATGCCTTCCAGGAGAATCTGCTCCAAGATTTTGCCAGGCACAGAGGTGACACTGACTGGTCTGTAATTCCCTGGGTCATCCATTTTCCCCTGCTTGAAAATGGGGGTTATATTTCCCTTTTTCCAGTCTTCACGAACTTCACCTGACTGCCCAGATTTCTTAAATATGATGAAGCTTAGCAGCTTCATTCACCAGCTCCTTCAGGACCCACGGATGGATTTCATCAGGTCCAATGGACTTGTGTACGTTCAGGTTTTTCAGATGGTCTCGAACCAGATCCTCTCCTACAGTGGGCCTAGGATCATCGTTCTCACAGTCTCTGCATCTACCTTCCAAGACTTGGGTGGTGTGGTCGGAGCCTTTGCCAGTGAAGACTGAGGCAAAGAAGTCACTAAGAACCTCAGCCTTCTCCAAATGCACAGCAGCACATCTGTTAACTACCAAAAACTAGAAATACATTCTCACATGAAGACCTATTATTCTAATTATATTAATAATAAAAACCATTATTATAATTATACTATGGTACCTCAGCTGTTTCACCAAAATAATACATAAGCCACAGGGGTTTCTCAGAATGTATTTCATAGAATTGAAAGAGGCAGTAGTAACTGTGAGGGTCTTAAGATGGCAAGCTGTTCTCTGAACACTTCTTTATATAAACCAAATACGTACTTGAAGTTACTAGTTTTTGTGGTTTGTGGTGTTTTTTTGGTATTTGGTATTTTTTTACCTAACAGTAGGCCTTTGTCTAGGCAGAAACAGGAACACAGCTCCAAATTCACATCTATATGCCTTGATCACTCATCCTTTCCAATTCTTAAGATTTGCCTATAGAACCACCACAGAAGGTAGCCTCAGTACTCTCACATGTCATCTACACAGTGAACTACAGCACACTGCATACTGAACTTGTAGCCAGTGCCATAGGTCCCATATCTCTGCACACTACAACAGACAGTGGGCACTTACCTCACACTGCTGAGCTAAAGCAGCATATAAAATAATACAATTCCTGTGATGAGGAAAGGACTGAAAAACTATGGACACTGGGGCAAACCCCACCTGCCAAAAAAGGTAGATGTCAAATTTGTCAATAGAACTTTATTATATTGAATCCTGTTAGAAATATGAATCATAACAGTGCTCTAAGAGATCAACTGGAAAGGCAGCAGATAGATAGTCTCTCACCAGCCTCTACAAATAGACAAGTTCAACAAACAGAAAACGACTCACCTTATTTTCAACAGTGGCTCAACTCTTAAAATATGGTGAAATAAAATATTCAAAAATTCTTCTGGATCTGCAGGAAGAGGGAGAAAAAAAAAAAATCCTGTTAGTACGCAAAACCAGATACATTATTCAAGACTGATTTTAAATATGTGTTTCCAAAATTTTAATAGGAACAGAAGTAAAGGATCATTTTTACAGCTTTATTAACACTAGTAAGATGACAACCTATGAAGACTTTCATGACACAAAAGTATTTAATCTTTTGGTGTCAAACAGTCCTAATAAAAGACACAGGCTCAACAGGGTAAAAAAACCATTTCCAGTAAAGATCAGAAAGATGCTCTCTACTTCAGGGGAATCATTTGGCATCATGCAACTGTTAGAGGAGAAATAAAACCTTTTAAAGAAAACAATGAAACTGCAGTGAAGCGGTGAGGAGCGGTGACAGTAACACACAAAAACCACAAAACAGCATGAAGTTCATCTAAACTAGAGACTGAATTTTCCAATCAAGAATGCAGCCAACAGTGGCTTCCCAGAGATCTATTCTCCCCAAACACTTGAGAGTTTTCTGATGTATTTCTCTTCCTGCCACTAACTAATAAATACTGGTTTTCAGCATTTAACATTTACAAAGAAATTAGTGCTCTCCCCCACAAAAAAAATTAAACAGCTATATAATACAACACTAGTTAATCATTATATGCAGCAAAAGATCAAAAGGTTGGGAATTTATTTTTCTAACATGATTAACACATTTTATTTCTTAATATACTACATAACCATTATGACAATGAAATGTTGTAGTGTAAAGATTATTCCTCAGGGACCAAAGGGACATTTTGAAAGAGGAGAAAGACCTCAGCTTTATTACAATCTTCATTTCTGAGAAAAAGCCTTAGATCTCCCCTCACTGCTAGAAGGCAGGGAAAGAAATCCAGTCTTTTGCTGACTTACAGCAGAAACTGTTCAGCTAGGGCTCGTCACATATTAAGGAAACAGAAGAGTCCTTTTTACCATCCAATGGTCACTCAGATCTCTGGTGGAGATAATACTGCTACAGAGATATATATGTGTGGTTCAAAGAAAGAAAAACAACCTTATTTACCTTTTTCCTCTGAAGTGAATCCTGATGCAGCTTCAACTTTTTCAAGTATTTTCCTCAGTTTCATTATTTTTGTAGCACATACATATCCATATCTAAGATAAATCGGTTTAATAAGCTATTAGCTAGTTTGTGATCAAGTCAAAAAAGGAGAAAAAACCTCTTAAATGCTGAAATACAGGCTCTCAGATCCCTCTTTACCTGTGTACAATGTTGCTTCAGAACTATGACTGACTCCCAGTTTTTTCAATGCAGTATAATTTCAGCGAAGGGCTTAATGTCCTTACATAACCTTTAAGACCTCTTTTTAAACATTAACTTACCACGGTATCTGTTTTCTGATCTGTCAGTCAGTTACTTTTGATTTGTTTTCACTCTATTTCCATCAGTTAATACATTTTCAGAATGTCACATAACAGCACTGTGGGCGTTGTTAACAAAATATTTCAGTATTTGAGAAAAAAAGATACAGAAGCTGAAGTTTTCAGCATTCAACCTTTTCCTCTAAAACTTTACAAGAAGTGCAAATAAAGACTTGGTGGAAAGGGAGGAGAAGTAACACTTTCAGTCTTCTCAGCCACTTTTTCTGCTGACCAGGGTATATCCTACCCTCTATACCAGAAAACCCTGGAAAACACCATGCAAAGTACACACACCTGTATAAGAACAAGAATTCAGAAGCCGTCATTTTATTCCAGGAATCCAAAGAAAAATTTTTTAATAAATTGTTCAGTGACTGCCCACAGAATTTCAGAACTACATGTTTAAAAAATAAAGTTATACACAAATAACTTTTCATCCAGATTTTTGCCATATTTCCTTTGTTTATTGTGCCTAAGAAATTACAAAGCTCATGTTAAGTTGTTTAAATGTCTTTTGACCTCTTGCGGACTACATATAGGAACTAACAAAACTTTTAAAGCCCCAACAAATCTATCAAATTGTGAAACTCCACATAAGATAATTCAAGTACTCTTCTTGTCAGCAACAGCATTAAAAACACATAAATATGAACACTATGAATACATATATTCTGCATTTATCAATGCAAATTTTACGTTAGCTTTATGCTGCAATTTCCAGAGACCAGTGAAAATATTTTATCAGCAAACAATGAATAACTATTTCCAGCTAGCACTGCTTAAATTTACCATGCTGAATAAGTAAAAATACTCAGTCCAACCAACGGAAAAGACTGGCAGCAGCAGCTAGCTAAATTCTTTAGATTTGCAATAGGAATGCATACAAAGAATCTGGTGTAAAATTTTATATTAGACCAGAGACAAATTAATGTCTTTACTCACATTCTCAGAGGATTCACGATCTCTGTCCTCAACAGCTCTTGGGTCTCACTATAATACTCTACATCATTCTTTTCTTTAGGTCTGAGTAACACAGTGTCCAAAACAGAGCTAAAAGAAAACAGGCTAGGAAGAAAAAAAGAAAAGGAAGGTTGTTTTGATTCTGGAAGATACAACCACTCAGATGCCTGAGCAATGTAAGACAAACCAAGCAAAGCCACAGGAAGAATTAATAGAACTAAATAAACTAAGAAAGATATAATTAAGGACAGAGGACAACACAGCTGTACTAAACAGGAAAAGACCACTCTAATCCAGTGTCCTTTTTACAGCAGAGTACAAAACCAGTTGCCCAGGATTCTGCAAATATAAGAGATTATTTCCCTCCCTCCACCACCCAGCCTGTGCACGCTCATCCTTCTGTGCACGCGCATCCTTCAAAAATTATCAGGCCAGGGATTCAGTCAAAAAGAGTATGAACACATAAGGGCCAGAACAATTTGGACATGATTAGCACTTGTGTTCTGCTGCAAATGCTGCAGAAGCTCTTCAGATTGGAAGAGCACAGTAACGTGTCAAAGGTTGCAGTGCATGACTTTGTAGGCTGCGCAGCAATACAGACAGACAGTCATTACAACAAAGATCACACATTGTGCATTTGTAGCATGGGATGCCACTATACAAATTATGAACTTACCAGAATAAGGTGGAGTCTAAGTAACAGGAGTTGTAATGACCCTGGATACCTTTCTTCTTTCCAATCATTGTCTCTAAACCTTCTTTTTCCATTTTTGGAGGAGTGTTTTCTTCTACCACTTCACTTAAGTAACCTCCAAAGGCTGAAAGTTTTTTTTTCAAAAAACACTTTAAAGCCTCAAATTTTATCCTCCTTGAGATTTTCCTATTAATGTTTTATAGCTAAGTTGCTGCCTTAGTGTGTAAGCATTCCTTCTCTGGACTAGCATAGCATTTTATTATAGCTGAGACTCACTGCTTCCAGACAGTGAACAAGGCTTTACATACCACTGACAATGCACATTAGAGTGCTTCAGAAAGCCTGGAGCACTGAATTAATTTTACCCAGTAGGAATGAAGTTCTCTTCTCATTATACATGCCCTGATCTATCTTACAAGTATCAGACACTTGTTTCTTTGCTTTTGTCTCAGGCTATAAAACATAACCCAAGAAATCTCAAATACTTGAAGTCAGGAAAAAAACCTGAGCTTTTTACTAACTTCTACCATTCAAATACATGCTTTTCTATGTTAAGATTTAGGAAAACACTAATCTGACATTACAGAAAAAGATTATTATAACTATCTTAATTTCTGATAATGCAGTCAACAATCTCTAGCATTGCAAATACCACTTTCAGCAAGATTGCTTTGAAATTGCTAAAGATTTACAGCATAACACAAAAAAACCCTCAATTTTATGAATTTCTTTAAATATATGAACAATTTCTTGTTTTAAAAGATAATGCATAGAAGAGTTATGTTCTGTACAGACTGATAATCTATAATTATTTATCTCATTTATGTAATACCTGTACAGATTTTCAAGTGTTCCATACAAATAACATATTGCAGAAATAAATTAAACCAAACCCCAGGTCAGTTCCCAGCTGATAAGTAAGTAGAAGCTCAGTACCTAGAGAGTTGCAGCGTTCAATCTGGTTGGAAACTGGCTGTAGTGAGGCAAACCTGGAATCTGGCCTGCAGCTTTTGAGTTTAACAAAAAGAGCTTTCTTCGGAGCACACGTGAAGTATCGAGTTCCCTTAAATGTGCCATCCGTGCAACCTGCACATTCATCTTCCTGAAAATTCAAGTGAGAATTCACTGTTTCTTATTTCTAGAATTCTGGAGTAAAACATTTGACAGTATCTCTACCCATAGATCACCCTTCAGATACTCTGAAACTTGATATACAATGTTCTTGAATTTTAGCATACAAAGCTCCAGCTGAGGTAGTCTTTAACTGGATTTATTGAGAAAATTTAGAGTCTCATTTTTTTTCCTTCATGCTTAAACTTTCACTCCATCCAAAATAAAAATTCCATCAGAAGCAGCTTGGGGGGGTAGAAGAGGAGAGCAAGAATTAAACCTGTCAACATTAGGAACTTAACTAAGCTAGCCAGTAACTCCAGATACCTTCTGTAGTTAGAAAAAGCACACATCCACTACCAAGCATCTTTTAAAATGGTATTAAAATCACTAAGCACTAGATAGTGTGAATACTTCCAGGGTGACTGTCACCTACACAGAAAAAAATACCTTCTGTGTGCAGAACACACAAAATGTAATCAAGGAAAGACAACACAAACTAGGTATGAAAAATAACAAGTTTTCATTAGTGATTTTTGACAACAAGATTTAAGGTATACTGTCTGCTTACTAACAACTGCTAAGTTTTAACATAGAAATGCCTGATGGGCAAGTCCGAGACCCTAGTTCAACACAAGGCACTCTAAGATGCAGCCTCAGAACACCTGTGGCAAATGGTAGCTTGAGCTTCACCAAAAAAAAAAACAAAAAAAACCCAAGCTGAAATTCCAGTCACATTCTCACCTACTTTGCTAAAGATATCTGTTGTTTTACATAATTGTACCCTGCTCTGAAATGTTACTGAACATGACGCCAAAATAAAGAACCACATCTCCCTAACTGCATACACACTTACTTAGCTGATAGCCACTCACAACCTTGGCAGCAGCTGCCAAAGAGCAAATGTCAGCACATAGCAGCAATTCACGGTTGCAGCAACTGTGAATTTACAAAGGGCCCACAAAACACACCAAGCACATGGCTGTTAAATTAACAGCATCACTACTAGCAATTATCAGAACTAGTGTTCTCTCTGCCAGTCGTGGCTCTAACCACTGCCCGTTTGCTGGTATGCAAAAAATAAAACACACAATTGATATTCAATAAAGACTCTTACAGTCAGGGCATTTTATGTAAACCTGCATTTTAACTTTTCTCAATTAATATCTCCATAACATAAGCAAAGGGCACTCATTTAAAAGTAAGCGAACAGCCCTAGAAATTCCATTACCCATTGTGACACAGATACCTCAGGGCCTACCAACGGAGTAAGGTATAGGCCAGCTACAGAAGTCAGAACTCACTTAAGCTGCTCTATAAAGAGATCACATGGCAACCTGTTTGACCAAATTCCTCCAGACTGCTTTGCAAAGCATAAAGGCACCAACTCTCAGAAACAGAGCTAACATTAATATGAACTACAACTTATATTTACCAGTTCCAGTCCAGCTAATACTTCATTTACTCCAGGGGGCTGGCCAATCCATCGGATTACTCCATAGAAAGGAGGATTTTCTTTAACTTCAGCCAAGGAACCTGCTTCAAGACCATGCGAGTTCCCAACTGGGTCTGCTGATGATGGACTCTCCTGGTTTGCTGTAGTATTTACATCACCAATGACAGACTGAACAGATAAAGAGAGAGGACTATGTCCAATAGTAGTACCAGTACCATTAGCACTTGATGTTTTTGTCAAGCTGAAAGGGAGGGAGTGAAATCTGTTTTCTGTAGACACAGAGTTCGTTAAAGGTGGCTGCAGTGGTGGTGAAGAATGTCCAAATCCAGGAGATGAATCACTAAGTGATTTTGCTGGGTCTTCAGCAGCTGTTAAAATCAAAACCAGGATATCAGTTAATGTTGGTATGTTTTTTTTCCTTCCCATTTTAAGAAAAGAAATACTTAGCTATCAAACCAATGAAGTGCATCTGCAAGCCCATCAGATTTAATGGGTGCCCTGTGTAGGAAGCACTAACAGGTGGGAACATGTAGGAAGATGTTTGTCACTTGGCAACACTGGGGAGACAAAACTGGCTGAGCAGACACTGCTGAAATACCACCACTTTTACCACAAACAACAGAAACAAATAACAGAAAGGAGATGTTAGCCAGAAACTACAAGAAGGTTTAGACTGAAAACATTGTTTTTTTTAAGTCCTTTAGCCCCACATCAGATTTTTTTTCTCTGAATTCAAGTTAACAGCCCCAAGGATTATGACTGTAATGGACATATGGAGAAATCATTGGTCAGTGTGACTGAGGAAAGGATGTGGTTCTCAGCTCACACAGAGATGTGTAATTGCTTGCAGAGATGATCTGCAAATGCAAAAATGTTTACTGCCCTTGCTCCATCACAATATACTTTGGTTTTAACATAAAGAATCTATCAGGGTCTGTAAAGAATTAAGGATTTCAATGAGTAATGATTAATGCAGAGCGTGATAAATAAGATCACAACTAGGTGTAACAGCACAAGTGTTCTGTATCTTCTCTCATCTCTCTACATGGCCTCAATATACAACTGGTATTCACAGAGCAAAAGCTTCTTCTTCGCATCTCTTCTCCCCATGCTGTTTTATTAACTGAAGTTAATGTCCAAAAATTTTAATCCTTTACTTCCACAGTCCTTTCTACATAGGATATTTTCCTTGTTTATTTTAAATATTATAATAAACTACTTTTTAAACAGAGTTACAAACTGTTGGAACAACATCTTCAAAGAACAATTTGAATTTGCTTTTACAGTTCATGGAATTCAGGGACTACTACTGCTATAGGCTTCCATTGTAAAATAACATTAGTATTTACCTCTTCAGTCACTACCCAGCCAGCCACACTTAAGACAAATCAAGATATACTGATCCTTTAGGTATGTGCACCCATACTTGGAAGAATTCAGAGAGAGATTTTATAACATAACCTCAAAAAATACTGTAAAAAATTTATGTGCTTATTCAGATTAATTACACCCCCAACCCCAGACTGATTAGCTGGCATGGCAGAATACTAGAGTTCCTTCAGGTCTATAATATTAGCTACAAAAAGACAGACAAAATAAAATTACTCTATACACTTGGCTGCAAGGAATATCTTCGTATCTTCCTTCCAAGACTCAGCTTTTATTTTGCCTGCAAGACGTGTATTCCTACGGAGCTGCGCACACACTGCCAAGAATGCAGTCTCCTATATGCAGGATAAAACCACAGGTCTGCCAATTAAGGCAGAGTATGTTTCCGTGGAGGTTCCAAGATGCTTTTTAGGATACAGTATATCTTCCACTAAGACAATATATTCCAATTGCTTTAAATTGAAACTCATACTTGTTTTATTTGAAAAACATCAGCACACTCTAGTTCTGTTTGGTTTTTTAAATAAACTGTATGCCTACATGAAAGACTATAATCTCTCTTTACCTTCATCAATATACCATGGGGGTTTTGCTTTTGTTTGAGGCTGAGAGTCAACCGATGAGCCATTTAACGTGTAGAAGGCTTCAGATCTGTTTCTTTTTCCAGTTTCAGAGGTAGATCCTGGAAAACAACATAAAGAGATTAATCTCCATCTATAAAAGGTTAGCTACACTCTTATTTCATAATATAAATTTGTTACTATACTTTCAAGAGGACAAAACTGCCTTTGCACAAAGCAGCAAACTCTCCCCATCAAAGCTAACACAGATCTAAGTTTGCTACAAGGTAACAGTTTATCCCAAACCAACTTAGTCCTCCAAACTAAAATTTCAAGTCACCAACCTGATGGCAGCAGAATATACCCCACAAGTGCCAGTTTTTCATTGCTGTAAGTTACGGATATAAGAAAGTATTTGAGATACAGCGTACAGCATGTATGTTTGGGTTTTAAAGCAACAAAAAAAAAATAAAATAAAATCAGAGTAGGCAGATGAATTGCAGATCTAATTCCACACAGCTATGACTTGGGCCAACATAAAACCACAGTTACTTGACGGAAGACCATTTCTGTCAGCATCCAGTGCCAGGCGGAATGAAAGCTTACAGGATATACCGTCATTAGTATTCTACAACCCAAACCACACACTAGTAAACTCAGAACACTGATTTTTGATTTCTGCCTTTTTAAAATTAAACAGTTTCCCTTACAGGTTTTGGTTTGGGGTTTTTTGGTTGGCTGGTTGGATTTTTTTTGTTCGTTTTGTTTTGTTCTTTCCCCTGACAGATTTTCCCTAGAAGGATTCTTCCCTTGGAAGAGCTGGCCAAAACCAGAGTAAGAAGAAGTTTATTCAAGACTTCAATCTTGGTTTTGAATTGCAGCAAAATTAACTATTTACTATCGAGTAGATCTGCTCCTGGGCTAAAAATTTGGCCATTTCTAGTCCTGCAGAAGGGAGACTATATTTATTAAAAAATAAAAACCAAAACAAACAGCCACACTTTCAGAAAACAGAATACAGCTCTGAAATGGTTATAACAGACAACAAGCTAATATGCTCCTGAAGTTTTGCTAAACCTCAAGCTGTTTTTCATGAAAGTGAAGGTGTTTTGAGCAGGCTTAACTTCAATCACCTACATTATTATGTTAAAGTAAATTCACACTAATATTCTGCTTCAGAGAAATTTACCTTGATATGTCACTGAAATAATAAATGAAGTGATCAAAAATATAAGGCAACACTCTTCCCCGAACAACAGAAATTTGTAAAGAAAATGACTTCCTATACATACCGGTAGACTTTGGCTTACTATGATTGAACAAGCTTTTGTCACCACCACCTCTTGAGGTATAAGCAAGCTTGGGAGGTCTCCTGTCCTGTGACACAGTCTCTACGACACAGTATAAAGAGAATATTAGATTCCCTTTTCTAGGCTTTCACTATGTTAGAGAGAAGTTCAGCTTCAAATGTAACTGAACCAAGGTCTAGCATCGCAAGTTTTAAAACTGAATGGACCAAAACCTTGTTTGGCTCATAACCAACATTTTATATATATATATGATTTGCTACTACCACATCAGCAATTACGTTACTCTGAAGTCTTCCACTATTTCTTGAACATACCAAATACATCAAAGAATGTAAAATCAATCTACATGCGTGCTTCCATTATGGGAACAGATGCATGAATTCCTAATCTTTGTTTTCTACCAACACATCTGCAACAAATGCTCTTTCCCAAAATAGAGAAGGTCCCATGAATTCTCCAAAGAAGGGGAGAATTCATGCAAAAACATGCATCCCAACTAAACCAACAAGTAGGAAGTGAACATAGGAGAAATCAGCCAAATTGAAAAGAACGGGAAACAGTTAAGATTACAGGCTGTACAAGACCACGCAACTCTGACGAGGATCAGGGGACTGTGGTGGTTACAAGTTAACATTATTCAGTGAGTTATTGTGGATAGTGAAACTTTCCACAGTTTTGTTAGGAATTTTCAAGTATTTACTTGCAGAATGCATAAGTAATACTATCAATAATTCTATCAATATATTCCATGTGCAGAAAGAACAGCTTTCTGACCCAGGATACTTAAACTCCTGGAGTAAACTGAACAACATTAAAAGAATAGATTCCTGCTACAGACACTTACATATTCATTATTCTTACATAACTCTAAATAACACATTATTTGACATTAATTTTGTTCAATATTAAACCTTTTCTAATATTGAGAGTGAAACAAAAAGGAGGAGGAAACTGAAAAGAAGCGTAACACAGAAGGTGAAGCTAATTCGAGTGAATTTAGAATATTAATACTGCCGTACTGTTTTAATCATGTAACTTTGCCTGGGTTGAGATGTTATCAAAGCTTGCCTTCTGGTTAAGAAAGTAAAGCATACCTGGAATAACATCATTGATATGCAAAAGAAGTGTACTTTCAACACTTGCAAAACTGCACAGCTGTATTCCATTATATCTTCCATCCCAGTTTCCGATAGGATTATCCTAAAAGTAGAAAGACACGTTACACATATCCCAAGAGAAGATTTACAGCATACAAAATACACATACGTCTTTAAAAATGTAAAAAGTGAAAAGATAAAACGTTTGACAACACTTGCTTTTTCCTGTAACTTTGTATTTGAAATATTCAAACATTACAGCCTTCAAAGATGAACATGAACTTAAAAACTGTTCTTCTGAAAAATATTTCTTATGTTAACAAGCATTCTTCTACTAAAATTCATTATTTGTAAACAAGTTAGAACTCCTGTGCATTGTTAGGCAATGGCTACTGCAACCAAGACAATGGAGGCACCCAATGATTTTGAAAAACAAAACACCCTTTAACTATCAAATATCTGAAAGCTGTTCATTTAAAAAAGAAAAAAATCAAATTGCTAGAAATAACTTTTAATGGCAAGCTTCACATTTTCTTGAAAGATCAACTTTTGTACTTAAAACTCAGTATTTTTAAGACAGGACAAAGTCAAACAAACCAAGGTTACATGAAAAACAAGCTCTTACAAACAGCTCACAAAGGCATTCAGCTTACTGTTTCAAAAGGCAGAACAAACCCAGTCTCACAAGACAAACACTCAACTCCATTACAGTAAGACCGACATTTAACATTACAAGTAGCTCAGTGGAGGCTCCTCAGAGTAACCAGAGTATTTCTCCTGAACTGTTCAGAATCAAATAGGATATCATCTACCTGATGCCAAAATACAATGACCGCCAAGGGGCATATTTGAACACAAGTGTTTATTTCCCATTTTAGGTCAGCCTCCACTGAAGTAGCTTGTGCATAATGTTTCTTCTATATTGCATGTAATTTACTTGCTAATACACATGCAGAAGATATTAAAATCAGATTATTTTCTTACCATGTCCACTCCAACAACGTATCCTAAACTCTCGTTTCCTGGTAAGACATCACAGAATATAACTGTCCCATACTCTATACTCTCTCCTATCTTCAGAGAAACCCTGGAGTTGATCTCCAGAGGAGGAAGTTCTACCTGCATTGCTTCAACAGGAGCTGCATAGTCACTTTCCAGTTCATTGTCATCATCTTCCACCAGCTCCAGTTTGTCCAAAGCAACAAAAACCCCACAATCCTCATCGCATCTGAAAAGCTGCTTGCCTTGGTACTGGCCATCAGTAAAGCCCTGACCACGACCTTCTTCCTAAGTGTTGGAGGAGGAGGCAGGGATGGGAAAGGAACGCAGGGAAAAAAAAAAAAAAAAGAAAAAGAAGAAGCAGTGTATTTTGTGCAGAAGCAGATTACTACAAAAGCTGTAACATAATGCAGTGCTCTGAAGAAACTGCAATTAGAATTGGGCTGGTGAACTACCATTATATTCATTATATTTCAGAAATGTGTTGCTGGAATTTGTGGCAAACATATGCTCTATCTTAGGAGAATAAACAGTAAGATGTTGTTTGACTGAAGAGTAGCTGCCAGCAAAAGCCTTTTTATTTGGGGAAGCATGTTTTCTTCAGGCGCAAATCTTGCTTCCATCATCAAATTTTTGCCACATCAAGACAAGACTAATTTGTATTAGACATAATGCTAAGCTTTCAAAAGTCCTACTTAGACACCAAATAAAAACAGAGAATTTTCAGAGCCACTTGGCCCTGATATTCCCAGACATTTAGTGGGAAATGCAAAGAATCTGGGGGAAGTTTAAAGAAGACTTTGAAAAACATACTTCCAATGCCACAATGGCACCCTCTTGAATCTAACCCTTCAAAAGCTTTTGTCCAACATTAATTTTGCAGATTTATCTCACTAGGCACACAACAGCAACATCCTCTATCTTAACTAGTTGACATTTGACTTTTAGAGCTCTACAGAACTGGCAACCCTGAAATCCAAGCCTGCATTTATGGACTGTATCCTGCCATGTGCTGGGAAAAACAAAGTACTCAAGAAAAATCTGACAGATATTTGCCACAGTAGGGATGTAAGTAATTTAATTTTCCTAGGCTGGAAGAGTCAGAGTACATTTTTTTTGCCAGCCCATGCACCTCATCAAGATTTACTTAACATGTAGAATACACAGCAGGTGTGACAGAGTCTGTTCATAAGTGTTGTTATTAAATACCTGTGAAAGACCGAAGATTACAGAATTTTTAGGGGTAGTGATGCTTCCAGAAAAGAAAATTGTTATGACTGCCTCTTTAAATAGAAGAGTTTTAACTCATAAAATATGCATGACGCTTCCCCTTCGCAAGAAACTTACCAGTAACTCTACTCCAAAGTATATCCCTGTTAGGGACCTTTCTTGCATCAAGGGTCCTCTGAAACGAACAACTCCAGGAAATTTCTCATCTCCTGATCTCAGCTGTACTCTAACAGGTGAGCCAATATCTATTTGGATGCCTTTAGTTAACCTGCTTTTGCTTTTAAACAGACTGTATCTTTCCTCACAGTTAGTAATAGCCAAAAGCAACTCAGCTAGTTTTTCACTTATTTCTATAATATCTTTCTCATCCACAAGCAGGACTGCATGAGGTTGTTCCAGAATCTTTAATCCAATCTGCAGTTTCTTGCCTTTACAAGGAATATTTCTGGAGTGTCCCACAGAAGAACGGTCTTGAAAAAACTGCCCAATGCTACCTCTTGGTACTTTCAAGAGCTTCTGCGTCTGCTTGTCCAAGACACTGCATTCCTGGAGAAGCAAGTAAAAGATCCGCTCTTCCCAATAGGATGAACCTCCTTTTTCTTGACTCCATAAGCCAGAATTCATTGTGATTAAAACTTTGTAAGCTGCATAGAAGTCTTCAAGAAAAATAAGCTGTTTACGTGCACGTATCTTCACAAATTCTACGGGAGGGTCCAACCTCTGTGAAATAATGCAACATTCATTTTGCAAGGAACCAAATTCAGAGCAGAAAGCCTAGAATGAGAGAGGGAAAAAAAAAAAAGGAAAAGAAAAAAAGGCAAAATGAAACTGAGGACCTACATACTCTTGAGTAAAAGAAAGAAAAGAAGGAAAAAAAACCCCCACCAATCAGAAAAGCCCCTAAATCTATGACCAGCCCCACTCCCTCTACAGATAAAAATAGTTCAACAAAATCTTAAGACACTGAACAGTCTCGAAACAGCCATAGCACTTTTGATCAGACATACCCATTTCTACTTGCAATTGCCGTGTATTTCCTTTCCTCCTCTAGATCCTTGAAGCAAACAGCTAGAGGAAAAGCATAATGAGATGCAGAGAACACGCGTAAGTAAAAGGGAAACGAAAACTTAATTTCAGATGAGCAGTAAGAAATATTCTGCTTGAGTTTAAAAACAATACTTTATGGAAGCCTTCTTCTATGAAGATCTTTTCCGGTGATTAGCAACAACCTATTTTTGAGGAAGTGTACTGCATCTGTCATCACAGGTAACATTATGATTCAGTAAAGTACAAAATTGTGTCAATGTAACAGAACAACAGAAAATGGACACTTCAGTACTCCATAACAGCCATTTCTTTAGATAACAGAAATTGACTGTTCCAGTAAGCCATAAACAATGTATGACAAGAAAATTGCACCAGTATTGCAACATGTAATTCTGAAGAAAAACCTGAAGACTTTTCTTTCAGTCATTTTAGAAAGATGACTCACTTTAACAAAGTAGAAGGAAATATATCAGTTAATAAAATACGTGCTGGTCGATGAGAAAATGAACATGAGCTGGCTTCAGCATGCACTAGCAGCCCAGAAAGCCAATCGTACCCTGGGCTGCATCAAAAGGAGCGTGACCAGCAGGTCAAAGGAGGTGATCCTGCCCCTCTACTCTGCTCTTGTGAGATCTCACTTGAAGTACTGTGTGCAGTTCTGGTGTCCTCAACATAAAAAGGACATGGAACTGTTGGAACAAGTCCAGAAGAGGGCCACGAGGATGATCAGGGGACTGGAGCACCTCCCGTATGAAGACAGGCTGAGAAAGATGGGGCTGTTCAGCCTGGAGAAGAGAAGGCTGCGTGGAGACCTCATAGCAGCCTTCCAGTATCTGAAGGGGGGCTATAGGGATGCTGGGGATGGACGCTTCATTAGGGACTGTAGTGACAGGACAAGGGGCAACGGGTTAAAACTTAAACAGGGGAAGTTTAGATTGGATATAAGGAGGAAATTCTTTCCTGTTAGGGTGGTGAGGCACTGGAATGGGTTGCCCAGGGAGGTTGTGAATGCTCCATCCCTGGCAGTGTTCAAGGCCAGGTCAGACGAAGCCTTGGGTGAGATGGTTTAGCGTTAAGTGTCCCTGCCTATGCCGGAGGGGTGGAACTAGATGATCTTAAGGTCCTTTCCAACCCTAACTATTCTATGATTCTATGTATGTCTATAGTTTAGATCATTCTGGACACATGAAGAAGATCTGCAGTAACTTAACAGTATTTGTTTACTTCTAAAGATGACAGAAAAGGGTAACATACAAGTTAAGATTATATTGCCATATTTTTTTTCTGTCAATAACCCGTGACACCACAGTTTGCATTCAGTTAAAGGAAACTCTCAATTATTTATGCATTTACCTTCAGTAAATAAAAAGCAAATACTCTTTGTCCTCCTGCCTCCTCTTTCTACCCTGTTCCTCCAGATCTTTTCTCTGATGGAATTCAAATATCACAGAATCTATTGCTATGCATCCTACTCAGTTTGATCTGAGCTTCAGAAACTAACAGAAAGCAATGGAATCTAGTAGTACTGAAATTGTATTCATCATCTGTTTTTAAACAAAAGGGTATTTAACAAAACTCTTTCCCCCCAAAGAAAAGTAGTAACAACCAGAGAGGAGCTGAAATGTATGCACAGTAGCATCTTTCTGTCACTAGGAATCTACCCATCTGTGCTGACTTGCCAAGCCTCCTGTGAGGCCATGAAACCCCACAGCCATTCAAATTGGAGACAGGCCACTTCTCACAGGTGCTATGGGGGTGTCAGTGTCACTACCACATTTGGACACTATTGCTGCAGCAGCTCACAGTAATTACATTGTTTAAAGTGTTTCCACCTGCAAAGTAATGAACATCTAAGGGACAAAACCTGGACAGTTTCAGACCTCACTGAGATGAAGTCTGGTAGACTGTCAATCTGTTTTCAAGTTAAGAAATATTTCTTCATTTTCATTTCATTCACATAAATGGGCTTTAATGCTTGTTGGTGATTAACAAGAAAATCTGATATCAATATTGGATTGAAATAGCAATGTTTTATGTAGACATTGATAAGGAACAGATTTCTCCACACCCACCACCAAAGGAAGCAAAATTAAATGACCACTAGTTTTTATAAGTCTACTCAGATATTAAAATAGAGTTCTATCCAAGTCCTGTCTTGTTTCCTCCCCTTACTTTTTCCAGACACTGGGAAAAAATACATACTGTCTTGCTCTTCACAGCTCCATTTTATGTTCTCAGCTTGCAAAGACTGGTGCACTTACTTAACCTTCCTCTTTGTAGTCACTCCACAAAGTTAATCAACCTCCAGTCCACTGCGAACAAGAATCTCCGACATTATAGGGTTCATGATCTTTCCTACTTCACTTACAGAAATAATTTATTTTAATAAATATGTACAGAAACAAAATATTAATAGAGAAGTCTGTTCAAGAGCTTAAATAATATTTTTTAATTAAAAATATTATTTTATCTATTTTTTAATAGGTATACTCTGCTTGCAAGTCAACTGCTTCAGTATCACACAATCTTCACATGTTTAGAAGAACTTTGTGTGAAAACATGTTAGCTGTGTTTAGATTACACAATGGTAACTTTACATGGCATGGTCAGCCTTCCAAAGTTCTCATCATCCATGCAAGTGTTATGAAGCTATTGAATACAGTACCAAAAGGTCTTCCAGTATGAAGAAGTTATCACTGTAGAAAATGTCTTCCCTTAAAAATGTATCTACCACCACTATCCCCTATCAAAGAAAATATACAGCACTAAACCCCAAATCCTCTTTTAGAATAATGAAAGTGCTAAATTAGTACTTAGCATAGAAAAGCTGGCTAAAAAGGATATTAAGTTCTGGCAAAGACCAGAAATATATGCCCATAAACCACCAGTTTTAAGATTATTTTTTTTCTTTTACAGCCATTTTCCATGGAATTGATTATCCTGCGAGAAAAGTATACTTGAACAAACAGCACACCTGTACCACGTTAATACCAGAATGAACTATGAGACCTCAGTATAAATTAACTTGGGAACCAAATTATGCTTAGCAACAAGTCATCTTTACACTCCATAACATACCAGCAACCATAAAATTTTGTGCATTACCAGAGAGTACTTCACCATCACCACGATTGTCTAAGTGTCAGAGTCCATTCAATTAACTCCACCTACTAGCTGAAGTATTTTCATGCACAAGGATTTCAGTGAGCAACAGCCAAAACACAGTTATGACTGCAATACTACATACTTCAGGAAAAAAACATATTTTAAAAATGTCAGAACTAGTCTATAATAACCCACCTAACTGCAAAGCTTCCTTAACTTCCTTTCTTCCTAGTCTTGAGTCACTGCTGTCACTACAGAGTCATCTCATCATAAAAACAGTTTGCAAAGAAATATGAGAACTTTGTTTCTACCCTGGAGTAACCTTAGATGAACTACATAGACATGTTTGAATCTGCTATCAGGTTTCAGCACGAATACACAATTCTGTAGCTCTGATTCAGAGTATAAAATGAAGAAGCCAAAATAAGTTGTAGGTACTTACAGAAGTTTCACTTTAAATACCAAGCTTTAAACAACTGAGACACAAAGTTATCTTCTTCACAGTCCAAAAATAATTTTCAAGGGAAGGTTAAAACTAGAAGCAAATTTAGTTGCGGCTGAATGCGCATAGAGTTACATAACTGCAATACAAGCCACGAGTGGAAAAAACAGAAACTGTTTCTTCAAAATACTAGGTGAGATATTGCCCGATACAAATAAGTTCATACTGGCAACATGACTACTAAAAGAAATGCAACTGGAAAACTCTACTGTTTTGTTTGCTGTTCTAAATTTGACACAAATATAACACTTCAGAGGAATAACAAAAGTCATTATCAACCATCGGCATCCTCTGGCATTACTCTACTGGGCAAATACACACCAATGCACAATCCTCACTGTTGTGCAGACAACCCTTCTGCCAACCTGACACGCAAATACCTTCAATAAAATGAAAGGCCTGTGCTCAAGTTTTGAACTTAAAACCAAATGACATTTAACTTTGCTCAGTAACGGAACACTTTTAATGGCAAGACTGATGCACCCGTTTATCGCCTAGCAAGACAAGATGCGATATATAACGTGAAAGTCACAAGGCTCGACGCAAAGCTTATTTTTTGAGAGTAATTATTCCCCACCCCCTATCTAGATGATTTCCCATTCCTCTCTGGGAGGCGACGAGCGGAGAGAGACCGACAGCCCCGAAGCACTTGTTAAGCCGGAGCAGAGAGCGGTCGGGGCCTTAGCGCCGAGCTATCGAGGGCCAGGCCCGACTACCCACGCCACCGCCGAGTGCGCCCAGCCTGGCCCCGCCGCTGGGCCTCACCGCGCCCCTGGCCCGCAGCGACTGCCGCGCCCCAGGCGGGGGGTCCGCGGACACAGGAACAGCGTGGGAGAGCGGCCTGACGCGGCGAGGCCTCACCACACCTGGCGCGACGAGCAGCGCCCCCCAGCAGCGCCCGGCCCGGCGCTCCGCCCGTCACTCACCTCTTCATCCCAGCCCCAGGCGCCGGCACGCACACGCCAGCGCACAAGCCTCGCCCGGCGCCGGCTCACAGCCCCGCAACAACCCGACCCCCACCCCGTACACCCATCGGCAACACCCAAAGAACGCCCCCTGCAGCCTTTGAGGGCCCGGCCTCTCGCCCCCTCGGCCTCCCTCAGAACCAATCAAACCGCGCTGCCGCCGGGCATCGCAGCACTATTGGCTAAGAGCGGTGCCAGGTTACAGGGCGATTCGGGAATTTCCACCGCATCAGGCATGTATGAGCAGCTGGGGGGGGGGGTCTGCAAGGCGCGGTTGGCGGAACGCTTCCGTGTCAGGACGCTGATTGGTCAACTAGAGAGCGAGGGCGGGACGTCGGGAGCTACGGCGGGCCTGATTCGACGGCGCCGGCGCCTGCGTTGTCTGGTCGCGGTGCTGCCGAGGCCGGTTTTATCCAGCGAACGCGGGCGACGGGAGGGCTCCTCATTTAAGCGATTGGCAGCGGTGGCGTTTAGACGTGAAGAGCTCTTCCTGAGCGACGAATGAGAGGACAGACGCTGGAACGGAGTGTTGTTCGGCAGGACGGCTGTGTTTCAGCGCTCTATTCATGCTTGCAGCATTTCCAGAAGACAACGTTTATTTTTAGAGATAATTTTTTAAATTATGCAGTCTTCTAAATTGGTGCTTTTAAAGCACCATTCTGTTTTAAATACACTCTGAAAGGGTGTGCTGCTAGAAGTGGGCTTCCTGCAAAGAACCATCCTTGGGAAGGCTACCCCATGTACCTAAGGTGGCTACTATAATGTTGACATACAAATAAACACTTTCCTGATTTCGTAATATCTTTAACATTGCCTTAATGTGCGTTTCTATGTCATTTAGGAATATGTGCAGTTCAGCATCCCAAAGTGAAAAGTGTTCCAGTCAATGCTATTCCTTACAGATACCTAAGATCTAGAGGGAGTTGGTAAATAGGTCCAACGCACCCTAGGTCATGGCTGGGTACCCCTCTCTGAGCTGGGAAGCAATGTGTATCACTGTCGCAGCTCTTGGCAGGCAGCTGGGAAGGCGCAACATGGGCTTTGGCTGGTGCAGATACGAGCAGGATGGAAAGGATGTGGCCTGTGCATCAGGAACCAGAGGGAGTTGGAAACTCCTGAGGAAACGATGAGATGCCATCTGTTGTAGAATCAGTGCTGATACTAATCATTTTGTTTAGTCACTTAGAGGGAGACTGCGTTTTAAAGGCTCAGTTTGGTTTTGAAGAATAAGGAGTAGTGGAAAGCCAGTAAGATTAGTACGTGGCGTTTGTACTCTTTGCAGAAGGGCACCCCGTGGTCCGCGGCTATGCTCTGCTGATCCTCGAGGTGGCTGTCTACCACAGCAGCTGCATTTCCCGCTGCTCGTAGCGCTGCCTTTCATCCTACTGCAGAATGCATTAGCATGTCTGCTGTAAATCCTGAATCATAGAATCATAGAGTAGTCAGGGTTGGAAAGGACCTTAATATCATCCAGTTCCACCCCCCTTGCTATGGGTAGGGACACCTCCCGCTAAACCATGCCACCCAAGGCTCTGTCCAACCTGGCGTTGAACACCGCCAGGGATGGAGCATTCACAAGTTCCCTGGGCAACCCATTCCAGTGCCTCACCACCCTTACAGTAAAGAATTTCTTCCTTATATCCAATCTAAACTTCTCCTGTTTAAGTTTTAACCCGTTGCCCCTTGTCCTGTCATTATGTTTACATTTGGGGTATAAATAAATTACACGTGGAATGCAACTCTAAGCATGAGTACACCATAATTATAATTGAGAAGAAAAGGGGTCGGAGACTTTAGAAGAATAAAATATCAAAATACTAGATAGGAATGGCTATGTGGAATACCTAATTACTCAAAGCCAACTATTTAAAAACATTTCTCTAGTCCATGTAATTATGTACTTAACTCTCCATGATTTCAACAGGAAAATTATCACGAACCATTTGAAAGTGTCATTCTACAGACAGAGTGGTGCTTGTGAAATGCAGCCCAAGTTCATACCCCACTGACCCATGAGGCTCGTGTGACAGCTCTGTGTCACCAGCAGACCTCAGCTGAAAGCCTGGCCAAGACTTCTGTTTACTCTAAATCTCCTTCATACTCCTGTAGAAGTATAAAGCAGTTTTAGAGTGATAACAGGGCTTTGGCAGCATAAAATGTGCTTGCTAATAGTTCTTTCATGTTGAAAACCCTGTCAGTAACACCAGCACAAGATACTTGCCATTAAACAAGTGCATTAGTTTAAACCACACTCGGGTTAAAGGAGACGTGTTTTGTAATAATAAAGTTTGGTAAACAAGTTTCACTTCAAATGACACTATACAATTAAACATTATATAAATAGCATGGAGCAGAATTTTGTGCTATGACAGGACAGAAATATGGTATTCATTTATCACAGCATCACCCCAAAAGTGCAGACTATTCATGCTGCTTCAAATATGGAGATTGTAGGTATTTATCCAGCTGCATTAATAGAAGAGAGGAAAGGTTCTTGTAGAAGCATCAAAAACAACATTACAGCACTTTCTAAATATTAGTTATGTGATAAAAGGGGACTTGAATAAATACATTAGGTATTTCTGTCTCCTGTTGTTTCTCATTACCTACAGCACTAATGAATGATGTGGTAAAAGAAATAAGGTTTACTTGCATAGTTTGGGCCCTGACAGGGAAAAGCAGCACAGACTCAGAAGCTGCCCGAAGCTGTATTTCTGAGGACAGAAGCTGAAGAGTATTTTGTAATATGGGTATTACAGCCACATTCTTGAGCAAGAATAAGACCTTGCTGTGCCTATAATAAAATGCCAATAAAATCTGGCAGTAAACTGCAGTTTGTGTGTAACGTTGGTTTATCTCACAATTTTTAAGCTGATACTGGCTTTGTTTTATATGATTAAATATCGTTCCTGTCTGCGTTTATGTAATCTGTCTGACTGGGAACATGGGAACTGCCCAGATCAGGATATAACTCAAGGCAGGACGTTTTACACTACTGCAGCTGGTTCTTTAACAGTCTAAGCACAAACATGATTTGCAATACATGGCATTGCAAGGCTAGCTCATCTGGTAGCTGGTTACCAGGTTTTGGACAGAGACTTTAAGGTTAGTCTTCCTAAAATGGGTACTTTCATCTTAAATCAGTGTGTAGGATTTAAATCCTATGACAACAACTTCCATGTATCAAGCATTAAGATTTTGACCTTGCCTTGCTCCTATGTTATTGCAGAGCCCTCTTTTTCCACATCCTTTGCCAGATGCATTTTAGCACTGTTCTTTATGTATGCCAAAATCAGTGCTTTCACAGAATACAGACTCTTAGTAAGTCAGTGCATGAGGATTCCTTTTTCATCACTATGACATGGTTTTGCACTAAAATTTACCACAGTTTTATATATAGTCAGATAAATTGATGGTGTCAGTGCACTTGCTCATCTCCCAGAAGGGTATGCTGCCATTGTGAAAATTCCCCTTTTCCACTTCTTAGCCCTTTACATGGTGTTTCACTGTTGGAAGTGGAACTGAGAACTAAAAAAAGGTACTAGTTACTCATACTGCTAGCAAACATACTGCTAGCAAACACCATTGTGTACTGTATAGGTTTTTTGAATGTGCTAATCAAGTAGACTTTAGGAAGTAAAATGCTGCTGGACTACAGGCACTGGGTCCCAGTGAACAGCTGTTTGGACCAAACCCAGGCTTATGGGAGCAGGGTGAGGAGGAGCAACCTGTGAATGTCATAGCTACTGGGCATGAAAAACCCCTTCAGAAACCAGCTGTGACCATAACAACTAACTTGACTTAGGCAGGCAGAATTCTTGCAGAACACCCCTGATTTGTAAGTTATTTCATATCAGTCAGCCATACTCATAATAAGGGATTTCACCTTTTTTTTTTTTTTTTAATCATCCAGGTTCATTTGGCTAGGACTTGCTTATTCTGAAATAATGTAGAGATCACACTTGATGTACTAAAAAATATACTTTATATACTTTTATCTTTTAGCTTTATCAAAAGCAGGACAATAGCACTAAGCATCACAAAATAATACATTGCTTTTTGGCAACACATAAATTAACAGATTCAGAATTCAAAGTTCAGATACATCTGTGAACTGTCAGCATAAGTGGAAAATGCACTGAAATCCCCCTTAGTTTTTGCTTACAATTGTAACCAAACCCATAAATATAACTTTAAAGGAATGAGACTTAAGCCAGAAACCCATGCTTTGTCTACACTTAAAAGGGTTGGCTGGTATAGCTACACCTTAGAGCTCTATTGGCAAGCACAGATTTCTTTTCTGGTATAACTTAAATAATTTTCTGCATAGAACACACTAAACTGGCTAAAGGACTCTGCCAACACAACAGCATCTACACTAGGGCTTTTGCCAGTGTGGCTGTAGCTGCATGGGAGTGATTTTTCATCTTTCTGACAGCTATTTTGGCAAAACTTCTATATTTAGACTGTATCCAAGTTAAAGTTGGCATTGTTTTATGTTGCAAATAAAGCAGAAGAGAAGCATTACCAGTTTATGGGCCTGGTTTTACATTATTTTAAATTGTTTGTTCTGAAGGAATGCGTGGGGCAGGATCCATGTGGTCCTTTGGATGTTTGCCTCCCACATTTGTGTTGCATTAAAATCACTTAGTTTTTCAATGAGTAAGCTTTGGCAATGGGAAACTTGCGTTACTAAAAAAAGATAGTGTCCATATTATTCACCCCAGAAATAGCTATTCCAATGCTTCATAGCAAATTTCCAAAGTGAACTGTAAAAAGAAGCATCTGGGCTAAAGGACCTGTGGATTAATGCATCATTCTTCTTCACTCACTTTGCCCTCTTCAACAAAGAGTTTAAGCATAGGATTCATTTTAAGCACACACATAAGCCCATTTCGAATTCAGTAGTCATGTCAGATATGATAATGCTTCTTTTTGAACTTTAATTAAGGAGATATTTGAAATTAATCATGTTTAAGCACTGTGCAGACTCAGGATTTCTGTCAGAACTGCAAGTTTAGATAGAGTGAGGCTATTTATTGTGGTCCCATCTGCATTTTCTATTCTGAAGTGGATGCTAAGTCAGTAGTTTAAAGATGTCCCAAGGGGCATATTTTTTCCACATAAGTACATTCACGTATTTGGCTCTTTTTTCCTAACCTCTCTTCCGTTAAGTGTGCTTTTCTGGTTTCAGAAATCCACGCAGAGAAGTTCTCATTGATTTTGTACTTGTGCTTACTGTTGAACTCTTTCCTCTGCCAGACCTCGTGTTTGCAGGTGTAGTCCTGATGCTCGGGTTTGCAAACCTGCCCTTGCTCCTGGAGCTGCACTGTGGGCAGCAGGCCATGCCTCACTTGCAGACAGCGCAGGAGCTATTTGAGGCAAATAGGAAATCTCATGCATAATCAGTCAGCACTGAACCAGTGAGCCAATTGGATGAGGAAGTCTGATTTAATCAAGGCTTCTTCCTTCCTTTTTGTGAAACACAGAATGTGCCTGTTAGAAGAAAGCACAGACATATTTTTCTGCGCTTTGAAAACGCGAAGCAGGCTTTTTGTGACTTCGCACACACTATGCAGGCACCACAACTGGAAGGTCTTCAGCAGTATCCAGGTGGGTACACTGTGCACTTTGGTTTCTGGTGTTACCTATGACTCAGTGGAGCAGTTGGACTGGCGTCTACCCTGAAACGGAACAGGATGAGTTTCTGTTCAGAGTAAAACTGTGTCATTTGTTTCAGGGGTTTTGAATTGTTTTTTAGTATATATATATATGTAAAAATAAATTGAAGCTTAGTTAAAAGAGCTTACAATGATTTTTAGTTGTAAAACTGAAACCGTTTCTATGAAGTACAGGTAGTTTTCAAGACATATATTCAAGGCAGAAGACTTGTGTATCATAATGTTCACTTCTGCATTCTTTTGTTTACAAGTGTGTTGTGTTTCTCTGGTAAATCATGTTTTAAAGATGTGTTTATATAGAGAGACATGAATACATATTTTAAGTATATAAAGTTATGCGTATGTAAAATGATACATATTTTCAGAATAAATACAGTTGTGCTTATGAGGTTATACCACCTTCAAACAAAGAGTTGTAGTTTAAAATTGGCCATTTTCAGATATCTTATTTAATCTACTATATTTAATATTATCTTTACATGAAAAATGAATATTTGCAAGTTTATGCTCTTGGGATAAACTATCATGGTTTTCCAAAGACTGAGCAGTTAGACAATAAGTGCTACTCTTCATGTTCAGAAAGAAGATCTTAAGAAGGACTAGAAGAACAGTGAGAACTTTTAATTTCTAGTCCAAAGTCCAAAATTAAGGGCTTCCATGGTGCTCTTATTAAGGAGGATGACATTTCTGTACTTGCTTATCCAAGTTGGGCAAAGGAAGAAGGGTTTCTGTTAGAGGAAAGTGGTTTGCATTTCCATTATTTCCAGTGGGGAAAGTAATTGCTTTTCATTGTGTGGCCTTGCAGTCTGCCAGAAATCAATATGCCTGCTGAAGAGGTTTCCTCACTTTTGTATCCAGCATTGCATAACTGTGTGGTAGAAGAGTGGAGGCCAGATGCTATGTAGCAACATCCCTGTACTAAACCCTCTCATTACTCAATAGCCTCTGCTTGGGCATTAATTTTACATCTATATCAGGGAGACTTTTTTTTAAAAAAGTAGTTTGTTTTGTCATTTGATTTTCACCCTTTGGCTGAATTATGAGCAACATTTCTTTCATACTAACGGAAAACACTACCCCGGCAAAGAGTATACTGTGTTAAGTATTTTATCAGCATGTGGTAAAATAGTAGTCCTATCATATCAGAACAGGAATATAGATCTACTACAAGCACAGTATATAAGTTAAAAGGACAAGTAATGGGAAAATGCTTCTGTACAATAATTGGAAAACTCAGTTCTCCTTCCATCTAGCCATTGTCAGATTCAATTATTTTGTTTTCATAGCACAGAGACAGATCTCTGGAGGGAACTTGAAGCTGTGAAATATGAAAAAAAAAATATTATACTGTAGTAGATATTGCCCTTTTTTTGTCCTACAAATTGTGATTAAGAACAGATGACAAGTTTTGGAGAGTTAGAAACAGTGAATCCTAGCAGTGTAAAGGGACCAGGCTGCAAGTTATACTAATTATCTCCAAGATTTTAGTTCATCTGAGCTCATACTTGCAAGCTTAAGGGCAAAATACAGGTAGAAAAAAATCTGCCCCCACTGAAGTGTATACCAAAATTCTCATAGATAAGAATGGAGTTCTGCACCTCATCTTATTCAACATAACTTACATTTTTCATGTTTAATTTTAATTTTCCAAGGAGATATCTAAACACTTTCAGTGGTAATGGTAATAGAAATGGTTCTTCTCTGGTACCTATTTAGATATTTCTATTTATTACTTTAGTTTTTGTGAATGTGCAGTTGCCCTCCTACAAGTTCACAGAGACCAATGAGTAAGTCAGTAAAAAAAGATTGCCAGTCTGGATGCTCTAAAGGCAGGCTACTAAGAAATGTCATTTTTGTAATCTTTCAGTGATAGCTTGCGGTGGACCAAGACTCGCACTGCGCAGCAGAAAGGGAACTGTTGGAAGCTGTAAACAGGATTACTATGTTTTCTACCACAAGTCCATCTGATAAAGAGCAAAATCAACCCGAAGCTGAAATTTCATGTCAAGTGAGAAAAGAAAACGCAGAAAAAGATGACCTGCAAGGTTGATGCTACCCTTTAATTTTATTTTTCACGTAGCTATTTATGCCATTAATCTTTTCTATTAAAAACTTTGCTTCATTTATCTGTAGTCCAGATTTATGCTGCTATACTTCACTGAAAATAAGCCTTAATTGAACTTGGTCAAATAATGTGGCGGTAGTGAAACAGATGCACATCCTGGTGTATATATACACACACAGAACTTTCCTTTTCAATCCCTTACACATAAAATGTATTCCAGATTTAATTTACACACCAGGGATCAAAATGGTGATTATCAGATGGCGTGTCTCAGGAGTGAACTTTCTGCATGTCACAAAATCTGAACTTCTTGACAGTGTCAGCAAGGATACCAAGACTGAAGCTAATCTCAAGCAATAGTCTCTCACATACCCTATGGAGAGGCAGCATTGAACATTCACTATGCCTAAGATTGCTGACATCTGTTGTTAAATAAAATGTTATGTATAATCCAAAATATATATCATCTCATCAAGATTTTCAGCCTGCAAAGATGTCATAAACACCCCCTCCTTTAGGAAAATATATGCTTCATAGAGATTGAGCCAAACCCCAAAGGCCTTGATAATTGAAACTGTATGACCAAATGATTAAGAATATGTAAAATTGGGGCCAGTAAAGGAGTACTGTGGTGCCTTTACAATTCTATTGCTGCATCAGATTGTTATCTTCCCATTCATTTGTGGTCATTTAGATCCATTAACTGAATGTTAGATATATTGCAGACTGACTTCAGCTGACTACATTGGCAGAGACATTATTAATTTGAAGTTGGGACGGGTGTACCCACAGAAATACAAACATTCCATTTTTTTAATCCACTTTCCTAGCACATACACCACCTGATGAAAACTGTTGTGAGTAGATTTCAAAGACAGAAAATCACCCTTTTGAAAAACTGCAACAAATTCCCCCGTAAGCAAAGTCTTCAACCAGCTGTCCTACATTTTTATATATGCATGTGTCTATATGTTTGTGTGTGTGTCTGTGAGGGGAGAGAGAGAGGAAGGAAAGGAGGTATATAAAATATTTGTGGCTGAACTGTGTCATCAGCTTAGCTACAAAATAAGAAGAAATGAGAATTCTTCCTTTGGCTGAGCTGGATATCCAAGTTTCTCCTGTCAGCTTAGGACATTTGTGTGTTCTCAGTTTTCACCCATTACTGCACAAGCCCAATATCTGAATAGACTCAGTGTTTGAATATATGCACTGTATTATCTCCTGCTTTTAGCAACAAAGAAGCCCGGAGAAACATCTGATTCAGAAGACTGAGTCAGCGTTTCTTAGGGCTACTTTTGGGAAGGTGAAGCCTACCTCCTGCTCAGACTGTGCCCAAGCTTAAAACCTAGACGTTCAATAATTTTTATCAGTAATTTTTCTATTACTTTGCATTCTGCAGACTATTTAGTGTCTTTCAAAATGTCAGACCACAATAACTTTCCTCAAAGAATCTGGACCTGTCTTTATTAGCAGTGAAATCGCTTATTTTATCAGTCTTTAGGTCTTGAAGCAGCAGAAATTCTAGCCTTTCCTTTCACAATAAATGCATAAGTTTTGTTTCCAACTGCAAAGGTTATAATCTGAAATACTAAATTTATTGGTTTTAGATTCCAGTGCATCCCTAAGTCCCAACTCTTCAATGACCACTAAGGAGCTTCAGGAATATTGGAGGAATGAAAAACGCCAGTGCAAACAAGTCAAACTTGTTTTTGAAATCCCATCAACCAGAATTGTAGAGCATCACTTATCTAAATATGTGGTAAGCTAAAAAATGAATATGTAAGAAGATCATTAGTTTTTATTCACTCTACAGGGGTCTGCACAGCACACGGCATGCTTCACTACATGAAAGCCTTACTGAGGGCCAAGTTTTGCAAGCTGTGATCATACTGAGTAGAAAGAACTTGTTATCACTGATCTTATAGGCATAACTGATGGAATCTGCCTCTAAAATACCCCTCTGACAACCAGTTCACAGTATCTGCAGGAATGGAAATGTGATATCATGTGAATTAGTCGCTTGAGTGTCCTTAACACCTGGAGGTTTGTCAACCTAGAGGAAATTCACACAAGTATAAAAATATCAGTATAGTTGCACTTCCACTGTAGCAGCTGCATTGCATTTGTATAAATTCATCATCAGAGATTTATCTTAGCACAAGTGCAAAATTCTTTGATGTTGACAAAGTCTAAGACATCCTCCAGCTAGGTTGCTTAGGATCATTCCTCTTGCCTATATAGAGCTCCATTAGATGGCACATTTCTGTCATATTTTTAAGGTGAAGCATGAGTATGAGGGACAGAACAACAGAACAAGTTGTATTTTTGTATCTTTACTCACAGTACGGACACTTGTTTTTTATTTCTGGCTCTGCTCCTGGCCTGCAGCGGGACTGAAGGGACTATAGCAAGTCTCTTTCAGTACTCTTGTGAAATAGATGTTTTCCTTGTTTGCAAGGACCTCTGAGATCTGTAGATGGAAAATGCTAAGAATCTTACTAGTTTCTGATACGGGGTTGTGCAGCTTGGTAGAATATGGAACAGGTAAAAGTTTGGGAGACTGTCCTAAGACCTTGTTGCATGCTATACACACCTACTTAGGTGCTGCCATACTTACACACACTCAATAATATCTAGCTTGGTGAAAAAAATTATATTAGTATAACTATATGAGAACAAGAGTGTGATTCAGTATACGTGCAAGTAGTTAGACTTAGCCATAAGTTACATGCCTAGGCAAAGATATGTACATTACAACAAAATTGAGCCAATTTGAATGATTATCTAACTAAATGGTATTTTGGCCCTCTTTCATGCATACTCCACAAAGAAAAGAACAAGTACTTGTAAATTATTTACTTAGCTGCCCTTGATAAAATGATAGCTTAAAAAAATGCTCTTATCATTGTTTTCGATATGCATCACGCATATATATACTTTTCAGCAGGGAGCAGGAAAAAGTGTAGGAAAATGTCACAGTGCTTACAAATGAAAAGACCTCAAAGGAGTCAGCTCAAATTTAGAAACCTTTCAAGGAGCACCTGTAAAGATCATTTATGAAGATTAAAAGAGAGAATTTCTTTTTAAGGAAAAGCAAGGAAGGGAATCAGACAGAGAATAATGCTGATACTGGTTTGCAGTCTTCAACAGTAGCAAAGGAAACAAATGGCATGAGTACAATGGCTCCAGGTTTTGTATAATTTAATGAGAACAAGGTCAAGTTGAATATGAACCTGGTCATTGTCTTGAAGCCAGCAAGGTCAACAGTCCATGTCCTTAGCTGGTGTGCAGTGATGTAGTTAAGCGGCCCTCAGTGGAGCTCCACTGGTTTATACACATCAAGGGTCTGGCCCTTCCTTAGCATCATTGTGCTTGCATCAGAACCAGAAGAGAATCTATTTGTACATCACATAACACACAATTTTATTTTGCATCAATTTTTCTAATATCGCATTTATTATTGTCATTTTAAGGGTAGTGAAGAGCTGAGGAAGACATACTCTTGAGTACTGTTAATGTGGGACAGCTTTTCTGTTAGCAAAGGGTTTTGGATGACAAACAGATTGCTGTAGAAATGTCACTCTTTTTCATTATTTATATGCCAAGTAAGTTTTGAATAACAGGACAATGATTTAAAAGGGAGAAAAGGCTTTAGAGTTGCTCCATCTTATTATTGCACACACCAAACATTACTGCCGAATACTCCCTCTTCTTCCACAGCTTTAATAATACCCCCAGATCCCTAGAAATGTCTGATACAAACTGCATTTCTGAGTATCACAACCAATGTAAAGTAGATTATATTCAATATTAAGTCTGGGAAATCCATTCAGTTCACTGTAGATGATTGATTGCAGCAGCTATGGCTGTTATAAACAAAATTCAGCTACAGAAATGCTTTGTAAGTGGCTTTACTTGCGTCAGCCTGCTGCTAATTCACTGTTCCCAGCACCTTGCCGGATGGATCTTTTAGTGCATTACAACTTACTTGCATGCTAAGGCTAAATTTGGTGACAAAAGTATAGCACAACAGGAGGTGGGAATTATTAATTTGATGGCTGCAGATTTTTAAAGCAGACAAAATCTGAGTGCACTGGGGCAACAGTGGTCCATCTCATGCTTGTTTTTCTGTTTCATTGCGTTTAGATGTATAAAATCATCATTCTGCAAACAGGGAGTTTTGACAGCAACAAGTGTGTAATTGAGCGCCGTTACTCAGATTTTGAGAAACTGCACAGAAATCTGCTGGAGGATTTTAGTGAAGAAATGGAAGATGTGACCTTTCCCAAAAAAACTCTGACAGGGAACTTCACAGAAGAAATAATCAATGAGAGAAAATTAGCCTTCAAGGACTACCTGAGACTTCTATATTCTATGAAATATATCAGAAGATCAAAAAAATTTATTGATTTTTTAACAAGGCCAGAGCTTCAGGAAGCATATGGGTGCCTGCGGGGTGGCCAGTACACCAAAGCTTTGGAAATCCTTTTAGAAGTCATTGGTCTGCAGGCAAGGCTGACAAGAGGCAGCCCTGTCTCAATTGTCCCTACTCTCTGTGCCATAGTGGTGTGCCACAAGGACCTGGAAAACCCAGCAAGTGCCTTTGAATATGGAGAAAAAGCTCTGTCGCATCTTTGTGTACATACTAGCCACAAGTATTACATTCCATTGTTAGAAACAATGATCACTCTGGCATATGAACTTGGCAAGGATTTTCTGTCTTTGCAAGAAAAACTGGAAGAATGGAAGGCAAAAAAGGATCCAATTCGTATTTTTACCCTGAAAGAACTTGCAGTTCGCGAGTATGTACAATGAACACAAGAAACAATTTCTTTAAAAAGCAAAGCTGTCAACTTCTTTTCCCGGATGCAAGCTTTTGAAAGAGTAAGAACTGGAAATTACCTGTTTGGGTAACATAATATTGCATTAATAGAAAAAAAATTATATCTTTTTCATGTTCAGAAGCGACATTTACATGTACATGTACATGTACAAATATGAAAAGCACTTGAACTTATTAAGGTTTCTGGAAACAAATTTGCACCAAAAAATCATTTATGATTTGCTTATTTTGAAAATAGCCTATTTCATGTGAAAAAATCATAAGGAAATAAAATTAATAAAGCCCTTAAGAATCTGCAGAATCAGAGGGATTTCTTGCTTATGTAGAAACTTTTCAAGAAGAGAAACACCTTCTCAGACAATGCAATCTAGAGGATCCATCTTCAGACACTAGTTTTTTAGTCCTCCATCTGAAGCCTTATCAAACAGCACTTTGCCTTTTCTGAGAATGGTGGGATTGGTCCTCTTCCTAATGAAGTCAATTGCTGAGGGCAGGAGGACCTAGGGGTAAGGTTTACAATCAAATTTGATAGGAGCATGATATACAAGCAACAATCGTTCTGTCAGAGATGGGGGAGTATGCTTCATTTCCGTTTTGTAGCTAATACAGTTTTATAACTTGCATTGAAGGCACATTCTTATTTGGGGTGATCTTTAAATAAAGATCTGTCCAGGATAGAAAATTCATGCCACATGTGCTATATATATAATGCAAAGAAACCACAGAAGGGTGCTGTTGAGGAAAACATCTGGCTAATATAATGTTAGCATTTAATTGTGCTTTAAGGCATGGTTATCAGACAGTCTGTGTTAAGTATGTGCTTCCCTGTTGCCTTTCAGAGGTTTATGTAAACTGGGTGTTGCCTTAGTTTTACAGCCTGGTACACCATACAAATATCATCTTGGTGGCACTGCAATATCATAGCTAATTCTTTCAGAGATCCAACCCACATGTAAAAATTCTAAGCTTGCCTTAGCCCTAACGCTCCTGTGAAAGCTTCCTAAGAGCTGAAAAAATATCTCTGTTTACCTACTTCTGTAATTTCCCTCAGGTCTATTGTTTCTCCCATATACTTTTTTTTCAGTAATCTGGTAAATTAATTCTCATAAATATTGTGATTAAATATCATGCTAGCATGGGTCATTATTCCCTGCTGAATGTAGTCCACTGAGTATTTTCAGGCCTTACCTCAGGTACAGATGCTACACACACACCACAAGGACACTGTCTATAAGTTAGGAATAACTGTATTAAGTTATCTCCCAGACATGAAAGAGCCAGTTAATTGAAAGTGCACTGGGCCTCAGAAACATTGCTTTACATTGTTACAAAAAGGATGGCTTGGAAAAAACACAGAATAATGAGAGTATCTATGGTGGAAAGTTTACATTTTAAGTAGCTATTAACAGCTAAGTGTCAAAACATTTGTCGTGGTTTATTTGTTATTACAGATTATTTGTTATTTGACAATTATTATTTTTTCTAGTTAGAACTTAGAGAAGTAAGAGTAATTAACCAAGAAACTTATAGACTAATCTTCCCACAACATACCATGAGCCGGGGAACTACAGAGCAGTCAGTCTCACCTCTGTGCCTGGCAAAATCTTGGAGCAGATTCTCCTGGAAGGCATGCTAAGGCACATGAAAAACAACAAGGTGCTTGGTGACAGCCAGCATGGCTTCACTAAGGGGAAATCCTGCCTGACCAATTTGGTGGCCTTCTATGATGGGGCTACAGAACTGATGGACAGGGGTAGAGCAGTTGATATCATCTACCTGGACTTGTGTAAAGCACTCGACACGTCCCACACGACATCCTTGTCTCTAAATTGGAGAGACATCAATTTGATAGGTGGACCACTCAGTGGGTAAAGAACTGGCTGAATGGGCGCACGCAAAGAGTTGTGGTCAATGGCTCAATGTCCGGCTGGAGACCAGTAACGAGTGGTGTCCCTCAGGGATCGGTGTTGGGACCGGTCTTGTTCAACATCTCTGTCAGTGACATGGACAGTGGGATTGAGTGCGCCCTCAGCAAGTTTACCAATGACACCAAGCTGTGTGGTTTGGTTGACACACTGGAGGGAAGGAATGCCATCCAGAGGGACCTCAACCCATTTGTGAGGTGGGCTGATGCCAACCTTATGAAGTTTAACCATGCCAAGAGCAAGGTCCTACACCTGGGTGGGAGCAATCCCAGGCACAGCTACAGGTTGGGCAGAGAAGAGATTCAGAACAGCCCTGAGGAGAAGGACTTGGGGGTGTTGGTTGATGAGAAAATGAACATGAGCCAGATTCAGTGTGTGCTTGCAGCCCAGAAAGCCAACCGTATCCTGGGCTGCATCAAAAGGAGCGTGGCCAGCAGGTCAAAGGAGGTGATCCTGCCCCTCTACTCTGCTCTTGTGAGACCTCACCTGGAGTATTGTGTGCAGTTCTGGTGTCCTCAACATAGAAAAGACATGGAACTGTTGGAACAAGTCCAGAAGAGGGCCACGAGGATGATCAGGGGACTGGAGCACCTCCCATATGAAGACAGGCTGAGAAAGTTGGGGCTGTTCAGCCTGGAGAAGAGAAGGCTGCGTGGAGACCTCATAGCAGCCTTCCAGTATCTGAAGGGGGGCTATAGGGATGCTGGAGAGGGACTCTTGGCTAGGGACTGCAGTGACAGGACAAGGAGTAATGGGTTAAAACTTAAACAAGGGAAGTTTAGATTGGATATAAGAAGGAAGTTCTTTACTGTAAGGCTGGTGAGGCACTGAAATATGTTGCCCGGGGAGGTTGTGAATGCTCCATTCCTAGCAGCGTTCAAGGCCAGGTTGGACAGAGCCTTGGGTGAGATGGTTTAGTGTGAAGTTTCCCTGCCCATTCCAGGGGGTTTGGAACTAGATGATCTTAAGGTCCTTTCCAGCCCTAACTATTCTATGATTCTACCATGTTGCAGGTCAGTTAAAATGGATCAAAAGTATCACCTTCTTAGAGGATGTCTGAATCAGTCACAATGCGTCAAAAAAGAAAGTGTGTCTGGGGTCTGTGTTACACTCAGGCAACTTGAAGTTAAGGCAGAAGGGAAGCATGGCCGTCACGCTGCTCTGTTTCCACTGTAGTTTGTGGTGAAAGACCAAAGAAATGCCTTGGGTTCTCCTTAGCTTCGTATGGGACTGTACATGAGTAGCTAATTGTGTCCACAGGCTCTCACCTTACAGCTGACTACAAGATTAGAGGGTCTATAAGTATACACTGTCTAGCAAAGACAAATACCTGGAAAATAGCACATCAGAGATCTTACTTAACCTCTACTTGTGGTAATTCTGTAATTTTTCATCTCCAAAGGATTCACTGATCCAGAACTAACCAATTTTTGTTGACATGGCAGCGCACATTGGGAATACAAGGAGATGCAATTTGGCTAAGAGAAAAATTGACATAATTCAAAAGGCACTAAAATAAGCAATGCCAAAACCCCCCACTGTTTTGCTGGCATAAGTCAAATTTCTGAGAGTGCTTTTCCATATAGCAGAATTTTGTCAAAAAAATAGTTCTAGAATCACTTTATCTATCATTAGAAGGCAGAGGTCAGTTTCCTTGTATTGTGGGAGAAATTGAAATAGATAAATACTGGAATGCTGTGAAGAAAGAGCAATGTGTCTGTTGGCTAATTCCACCACAGTGGACTTCTTTAATGGAAAGCCATTTCAGTAGGATATCTGTGGCCACCAGTCAGACATATCTCAGAACTACCCAGGAAGAGCATATCATATCATCTGCATCACTCAGAGGGCTGATCTCAATTTCTGTTGCATTGAAGCATCCAGTCAAGCCACTTCATGTAGGAATCTGCACAGCCAAAGCACATGTCATCAAAGGGTCAAGCGTAATGTTCATAAAATCAGCTTGTGATTTTATTACTATTACAACAAAATTAAAATCCCCAACAATTCAAGATCCCTCCAGCAAATCGTGCATGCATTCCCTTCCTACAAATCCAGAGCCTATGACCTTTGGATTTATTATTTCTTCAGAGGTGACATTGAAAATCCTTGGAAAGAGAAAGCTAGGATGGTGACGGCGTTGAATGTGGACCAATTGGCCTGGATTTTGCCTGAAGCTCTGCCACAGAGTTGGTCTGAACTTTGCAGAAATAACAGCTTCTGTGCCCTATTTCCTCATCCAGTGCTTCCTGAGTAAAGTTTCCTCACTCAGGTTTTCAGTGGTTACTAAACAGAAAAATTGTGAAACTTGACCCAGTAAGTTAACTCCCGCGTTTAGCATAGAAATGTGAACTGAGATGGAAGCAATTTTATTTTATCCAAGCCTATTTCATTTCTTCAAGGTATCCTGATATAGAAGAGAATTTAGAGGCAGTAAGTTGCCAAATCTGTGTGCATGGTTTCTTACTAATGCAGTCTTTATTTTAGACTCAGACTTTACTTTCCTCACATACCAGAGAAGTTACAAAATTTATCTATTTATTGCATAGGATTGTAGTGAGACCATGCTGGCTCATCAGCCTTATGGGCCATCGGCCAGTTCTGACTTCTTAGCTGTGTTCTCTCAGAGGCTGGTTGGACCTGCCAAAAGAATTCTGCCTTCATTTACTCACATTTCAAAAGTCAACTTCGGCAAATTCTTTTTCGCTTGATTTGTACAGCAATGTGAGTATTCAGCAGTTACTAAAATAAAAGGTAATGGAATTCCTGCTCCCATACTGACACTTCTATATTCCACTTGGAATTACAGCCTGCAAGTTCCTTCTGCCTGTTGATGCAACTTCATCTTTCACAGTTCAAAACATATAGCCAGGTAAGGTAGATTTCCTGCAGAGAACCAGAGATTAGTTTCTTTCCCTATTAACATTGCCTGGTGCAGGAGTACAGTAGTGGCTGCAGAGCCTGCATCCATGAATTGAATCTGTCCTGGCTTTTTCATAAAATGTATAAAAGTTAAATGGGTGCTTTCCACCTGTGACTGTGTCTTGGTTTTCCTCTGAATAATGTTCTAAGAATGGCTTAAAAAGGAAATGGATATTTTAATCCGAATCTATCTGTCTTGCTTATCTATTGCTCTTCCTTAACTCATGTTAAGAAGCCACTGAAGAAACAATGACTAAAAATCTTGTGCTCTCTCCATGGGGCTCGCATGCTGTCTCCAGAGCACACATCCCACCTCTCCACATGCTGGACCAGCAAAAGAGAATAGCACTACATCAGCGAAGCTATTTTGGAAGAAGAAAGCTCCAGCACTACCACATCTGCAAGAACAGAACATAAATTAAGTAAGCAGGTGGTTCCTGTTCCAGACAGCTCTTTTACTTCCACTCTTCATTGCCATACAATATTTGAGTGATAAAAACCTGTTTTATAAATAAATCTTTTTCCTGTCTCCCAAAACAAGATGTGCTTTTTACAAAAACTTTCTTCAGTTTAATAAAATAAATGGAAATAAGCAGTTGCTGGCATTTGTCCTGTGCATTATTAACATTCATCAACCATTCTCCATACCTGGAAAGCAGCTGAAGTCAACAGACAGTGTCTGGTTCCCCAAGCTCTGCTCTTGGCAACCTCACAAGCCCACTGAGTGACCTTGATTAAGTCTAATCAAATCTCAGATTTCTTTCAAATGCCAGTATTACTGGGAATTGTACAAACAAGAGAAGTGATTTTTCACAAAGTCAAATACAGTGGTCTGGAGACTACACTGTGTGAAGAAATATTTCAGCACAACTGGCATCACAGCTTTGAAAACAGAGACATGTCACAGCTGCATGTTCTTAAGTACATCTTGCATGGAGAAACACAACACAGCTTAATTTTGCCTGGTATCGTACACCTGAGACAATAGCCTGTATATGGTAGAGAAAACAGTTTAGTAAGTCTGACTAATTGGAAGATCTAATAAGTGGTTGAAGAGAGAAAATATACTAACCACTACTTTATAAGAAAAAAATGATCCAAAAAACCAAACAGCCAAACAAAGCAGAAAGTCTCGCGTAAGAGATTTTTAGAATATGTTTAAAAAACCCCTCCAGGCTTCAATATAATTTTCCACAAGAAGGAACACAAAAATATTTTCAAATACATTTTTCCAGTTTTAATAATTTCTTGGAACTCTGGTATTTCTTTCCACTGCTCTTGTAGCCTAAACAAGGAGAGTTACACAGCCACTACAGAGTACCATATATGTTAACAAGCTTTTAGTATCCAGTTTTCTGAACAACAGCACACAATCCAACAGAGCTTTCCATATGATCTTACTCTTCACATTGACACCTCTGAAGTATACCTACAACAGATAACAAGCCACGTATAAATTCACATTTAATTATTTTTGCAGAAAAAAAAATGTCAGAAAAGAAAACACTGTCCAACCAACAGCTGCTTAGCATGTCTAACAAACCACAGTCTGTATGCATACAAGCTAGAAGAAAATTTAAATAAAATCTGGTCAGAATCATCTCCAAGATTCCATGGAGAGTTATATTATGATTTATTGAGCTTTGCCCCATTTCCATATCAATTATTATATCATTTGGGGCATTAAGTAGATAATACTGTTTACACAACTCTCCAAAATAACTAAAGAAGCCCATGAGAATGCCTAGTTACTTATGAAACATATGCAGACAAGATGTGCTCTGTGCAATGCAGCATCTTGTTTACAGGGAATCCTGTGATCTTTATCACGCACTTGTTATTAACTCCTGTTGTCTGCGGTATCACTGGAGGATAATATTTGCTTTCCTGAATCTTAATAAGGCTAAATACATTTATTGAATTCAACAGATTTGTACAAGCAGCATGGGAGTCGAGTTCAGGACACAAGATGAAACCTAGGTTGTGTGGCTCAGGCAGCAGCTGAGCAAATCAAATCAAGAATGTTTATCTTCTGATTAGATCAAAGGCAGGAGCAAGATGTGTTGAAAAACTAAACACAGTTATAATGGTGTAAAATACTGAATGTCAGTACCCATCTGGATGAGGTGAGAACCCCAAAGAACCAACCTATTTACATTAAGATCACATTACGATGTATGTTCATCACACTTTGCGGAGTATATATTTACTATACATACAGATAAACAAGAAACTAATTTTCATGTCAGACCACTGAGATTTGAGGGTAATTACACTGAAATAAATTAAGTTACAATGTAATCAAGAGCAGAATAAGGTCTACTGTCTATATAAACGTGCACTATCTCTATACACAATGGATAGGTGGATGGACAGATGGACTGATGACTGGATAGAACAAACAAATTTGCATGGTTTGATGCTTAATAAATATTTGCCAAGCACTTTAAGAAATTTGAATCAAAGCTACTTTTTACAAGTACCACACGGTTATATATACATACATAGTTTTAAACATACTACCTTCTTTTATTAGAAATAGGAATACATCTATAAGTTTGTAATTATTCAGTCAAGAAAAATACTGAAGAGAAATAGACTGGATGGGCTGTGATATACCAATCTCTCTAAACTAGTGACGTTTAAATATTGTTTCATTCCAGACAGCACTAGTGTAGACTCTAACTGAGATATCCAAAAGAAAATCCTGAAGAATTTTACGGAAAATAGAAAATTTAAAGCCCAATGTTTTTCTTTATTAGCATTCGTAGAACATTTGCCTCCCCCTTGACAACAGGTTGCAGTGCCACTAGATGGAGCTGCAGCATTTGCAGGACCTGGGGACCCCTGAAAGCTGGAATAAATGGAACATAAACTTTTTCTTTTTTTTTTTAACGACTTGATTTTAAAAAAAAAATCTACTAAGTCTAACACTTAAATTTTAATATGGTTAAACTATATATATATATATATATATATATATATATATATTTCAATTCCATTTTTAGTTCAGACTGCAGCGCCTAGATTTCCAGCTGTCCTTCAGGACAATTTAACATACCCCTTTATCAGCCAGCTCTCTGAGCTGGCTAGAAAGCTGAAAGAGAAAATGTTCTTGCAGGCTTTTAGACCTGGTGAGTTCAAAGCCAGAGTCACTGCAGTGTCTCAGTTCCTGCAGTACCTTTTCCTTCTGATCAAAAGGAACCAAGTAAAACTCACAACTCTTAAAAGAACTATCAAATAATGGGGGGAGGGAAGTAAAAATAAATGGACCCTTAATGCCTTCTGAACAGTGCCAGGGAAAGTTCATTGACTCCATTTTAGATAGCTGCACTCCCGAGTGTGAAAACGAGGGCTGATCCTGTTTTGAATCCAACTACTATAAAATATTCTAAAGCTCCATTAACTTAGGTATATGAAGGTACAAATATACTGCAAACACCATACATACACACATTGATTTTTAGCTTTGTCCCCTTGTTGATAACATGGAAGAGGAAGACATGATGGCTAAATCTGGACTGTAGTTGTCAGTCATCTCCTTCATCTGTAGCAAAACATAGAAATGTTTTTTTGAAGCAGCCCTGTAAAACACAGCAGGTCTGGCTAGCATTGGCTTACAGTTCCCTGAGTTCTGCTAGTGATTTTTATGGGGGTGCTGGGATGGCCAAGATCTGAAAACTGACTTCTCCCCCACTGCATGCTATCTGCAGCCCAGAGTTCGAAAGCAGCCTTCCTGCATGGAAATTTTGTTGTTTTTTTTTTTGTCGGGTTTTCTTTTTTGTTTTTTGTTTGTTTGTTTGTTTTGGGGTTGTTTGTTGTTTTGTTTTTTTTTTTAATGGTTTGTTGGTTTGTTTGTTTTTTTTGTTTGTTTTTTTTTTTTTGTTTTTTTTTTTTTTTTTGTTTTTTTGTTTTTGTTTTTTTTTTTTTTTTTTTTTTTTGGGGGGGGGGGGGGGGGTTTCTTTTTTTTCCTGAAAAGGTTTCTGCAGAAACTGCTAGCTTTTAAGCGCTTAGGAAACAGGATGCAGGAGCTGGGCAGTCCAGTGGCAGCAAAACAAAGGACAACTATGCTAAAGACTTTGACAGAATAGTCTCATGAGATGAAATCTTTGAAGAAGGTCTCCCTCCTTCCTATTAATTTTTTTTCCAGAAATCCTGTAAGGAAAATTAAAAAGAGACAAAAAGAAAGAAAAGAGAGAGAGGTACAATCTTAGAAGATGAGACGTGGGTTTGGTTGTTTCTGTCACTGCACCTCACCTCCGGGAACAGCAGCTTAAATGTGTGCTCAGTTAGCAGGTCAAACTTCCATGGACTTGGTAATAATATACAGTGCTTTTATAGTGCTTCACATGTTCAGAACATTTTACAAATACCAGGCCAGATTAATCCAGCCTTTAAATCTGCATAAACCTTGCCATAGAGCTCTGGTGCCCATGAGGTTATTAAGTCTGCCATGAAACCAAATTGTGATGATCAAAAAGAGAAGACTCAAAAAAGGCAGAGCCAGGAAGAAGAGTTTGCTATTTGTTTGAAGAGACAGAAGAAACCTTGGAAGAAGCAAAGAAATGGTTGGTTAATTGCATAATAGATGGCTGCATTTTTAGGGCTGATGTTGGGAAACTCTGGCAAAAGAAGGCTATAAGTTTCCATTCATTTCATCTCCTCTGGAGAACAGAGACATGCAGATTTTTAAGGTAAAAAAAGTAACTCAGACTGACAGGAAGAACTCATTTTGGTTTATGCATTTATGTTTTTATTATCCTGAGGAGACAGCAGTGAGGATACTTGGTTGCAAGTAAACAATGATATAAATTATATGGTCTTGACAAGCAGCAGTAAACCCAACTCACTTATTCCTCGATTTTTATGCTCCATATTCTTCTGACTGGTCCACATAGCAGCTGTAAGAGGCTTGATTTGTACTGCATCAGGATATATTTTAAATGTATTTAAAATTATGATTTGTCCTGCTGTGCAGTAGCTTAATGATAACTGACTTAATTCGCAATATAAATCTCCTGTATAGGAAAGGAATTCATTTCCCTTTGGGAAGGCAGAACACCCTGAAACAGCCTTTGTTTGCTGCTGCTACCCCAAAGCTCTTCAATACTCAAGAGGCACTGCATGGAGACAGTGTGAGGGAGACACTTCATCTGATCTCAGCATGTTTTCCCTATTTCTGCCACACTGATGCTCACAACAGAGAGGAGCAGTAAACACAATAAACAGAAATGAGTGAATGCCAAGACAAAGAACAATTACACAGGCAATCACAGTCAGAGGAAGCACATGGAAAAGCTGGGTGGATTATTTGCATGTCAGTCCTGAGTTTCAGTCTTTCCATTGGGTGTATTGATAGCTACTACTTTGCATCTGTTTTACAATGTCACTATGTGGCTCCACACACCTTCTCTCTGCAATTATATTTGAAGCAAAGTAGATCAATTTATTAGCTGTGGAAAGGTCTCTAAATTATAAATAATGTGCTTGAGACATCATCTCGCTGTTGCCGTGTTTGACAATTGATTCACCACAACACAAAGGACTGGCTGAGGCAGGACAGGCTCCAGAGGTGCCCTTAACTTCCTAATTGAGCTATACTGTTGCTCTTTCCTCATGCCCAAATGGGATTTATTCACTGGAGGCTGTATTCTGTATGTACATCTTCACCACATGTTGTCTTTCTGTTTTAGTAAAGTTGATAATTTCACAGGAGCGCATATAGCCAAAGGCACCTAAAAAGCTCAGCCTAAAATGAAGTTTTCAGACATACACACTTCCAGCCCTTCCTGCCATGCTGTAGTACAGCTTAGCTGCACTCTGTAGTAAGTTTTCAGCTACAGTTGGGGGCCATGAGGTGTTAGAAAACAAATCTCCACAAAATGTGTGACTTGGTTAATGCATTAGCCATGATTACAAGAGTTTGTGTCTCCTTGCACAGTTGCATTTAAAAATCCGACTTTGACGATTTTTTTCATTTTTCTTTGTAACAAATGCCAGACTTCAAATGCTGTCTTTCCTAGCCATGTGGCTGTAAAAGATTTCTTCCTTTTTTCCCTGCCATTGGAGGATTGCCTGCCTATTGCAGCTGACCCTCAAAGCACATGCACTGGTCACACAATTGCCATGATTTCAGGTTGCCACTAATGACCTTTGTCTCACTATGCAAGCTGCAAGGACAAGCCATGGAGCTGGACTTTCACCACCCTGACCACCACCTTTGGTGCAGGCAGAGCCGTTAACAGGCATGCACAGAGCTAAGTATGTTCACTTCCCTTGCTAGTTCAGACCATCACCAGGTAGCAGTCTCTCTTCTAATTTTCTCAGCAGGTTCAATGCTTCAGGCCCTATAGATCTCTTCCATGAAGGAGCAGCACTAGTGATCAAAATACTGCCTTAAAGGAACATTTATTTAAGTGAAAAGACTTTCAAAAGAAAGTTTTACAACAATTAAATAGATCATATGATAGTCTGATTTTCATCAAGATCTCTAGGTCTAGGAAGAGATCTAACTCTTAGCCTTCATCAGCATGTCACCCTGTTGTCAGCCTGTCCCTCCCTCCAACTTCTGGCAACAATCTTCTTTCTTTAATCCTGAGAAACCAACTGGAGTTTGCTTTATCTTCAAGCCCCTTGCTCTGGCAAGAAGATTTGTATCATTTTGGATCCATGAGTCACATCCCTCAAAGCTATTTGTTTATTCCTCCCACTGTCTTCCTCAAGGATGACTGAGGCCACGTATCACAAAGAATTGTGTGGCTTCCTCACTTCCTCACAGAAGCAGCAAATGTTAGAACAATGTGTACATAAATGGAGTTCTGACAAACCACTTATATATTGCTTCACCTGCAACCTCCAGGTCATTTACAGCAGTCATGCAATTAATTCTGCTCAGTACTGTTAGAGCAGCGCACTGCACTGCTTGGAGAATCACACTCCAACCCTGTTACAAAGCAATACACTGAGTTAGGTCCTCCTCTGTTACTCTGGAGTAAGAGAGAACTCACCCCTCTGCCTATTTTAACTTTGAACTGAGTGCATGCATTTCAAAATTCTTTTTGTCAGTTTTTTAAATTAATATTTTAGGAATTTGTATGTAGTTCAGAGATAATTTTAGCTTGATCAGAAAGTGCTCTGGGGATGCTTTCATAAAAGGTGTGGTAGAAATGTACTACATTGCGTCATGTCTAAATCGAATTCAACATATTTGAAAACCAGCTATGGCAGTGAAAAACACTACACAAAGGGACAAAGCTGGCACTGTGTCTATGCTGACAGAAAATGCTTAAATAATTTTGATCTTTGTATTTTCACAGGTTAAGACAAGGGTCTTCAAAAGCAATTTAAATCTGATGCTTTGAGATACGAGCTGATCACATGCAGAAATTGGAAAGGGATTTAAAAACAGTGGATAACTGAGCTGTAGCCATACAGAAAAGCGCTGGTGGATCTAGGCTGTGTAATGCTCAGTAGTTGTAGGCAGAAGGATATATTTGCTTCCCTTTTTCTCCCTGCCCTGTTGGTAATGATGCAAGGCACAAAACCAGGACATCTTGCTACCTGAATAAATATTCAGAACCATCAAGAAAAATCTTATTTTTCCGTAGAACAAGGAAGCTGTGGAGCTCTAAGGTCGGAGTTAGGCAGCCAGGTATACCTGGATAATTCCAAGCACTGCAGTTCCTACATGCGGTCTTCACAAACATACATTGATTCACCACAGAATGCTTCCAAAAGAAGAGGAATTCTTCAGATTTCTTAACATTCTCCCATGAGAACAGGTTTCTTTTTCAATCCATTGTGCCACTGTTACAGCCTTATTTTTATTTTCAAGAATTTTCATTGAATCACAGAATTTCTTTCTGACACAGCTCACCTTTTAGAGATATTTTCCAATTGATCTAATCCATCCATTCTACCTAAGAACATCTTTGCCAGTTTTTTTTTAAACAAAACAAAACAAACAAAAAAAAAAAACAAAACAAAAACAACCAAGGACCTAAGGATGCATGTAAAATGTAGTATCATTAACAATTCTTTAATATATACCAGTAAATCTGGCAACTTTAAATCATGTTACTTCTTTGAAACATGCCACAGACTGTCTTTTCTACTTTCTACTTAGTGAATCTTCATAGGGTTTTTAATACTCTTTCTACTTTTGCCATGATCAAAGGAATTGCTCTCCGTTTGCTTGTTCCTCTGATAAGTGATAAAAGATGTCAGTGAGACTAATGAGAACTGCCTCCAGCTTCCTTCATAAAGCCCTGTAGAAAAGAAATCACAATGCATCGTCAAACCCGCTCGTCTTTTAGGAAATAAAGTGTGGAAAAATACTAGGCACAAAGACAACAGGGGGATGGGAGTGGGGGAAGAGGAGGGGAAAAAAGCTTTTACAAAAGAAACAAAAGAGGGTATTGATGAGTAAACAGAAATATTACTCCTATCAATAATCTGAACTGGGGTAAATCCTGAAACAACTGCATATGCAAATGTGAAGATCATTTCTTTGTGCAATAGTATTTGCTTTCACACACACACACACACACACACATTGTACGTGCTGAAAAGATAACAGAGCTTCCCCCTACCCCATAATACAGCAGAGTTAAAAATCAGAATCCAAATCCAAGTTAGGCCTTTACCCCTCAGTGCTCAGTGACGGTTTACATTACCTTTTTCAGGATCTGACAGAGTAAAACTCTTCAACTTCAAAGTGAATTTTGCCCTCTAGTGCAAAGGCCTTCATTCCAGTGAGGACTGAAAGCAGTTAGCACATCTTCAGGCCACAGTGGATGTGTTTCCATTCACTCACACTGGAAACAACTGGAATAATATCCATGGACCAAATGAAGTGTGTGTGCATTGAGACCAGTCCCAAACAAGTGGCAAGATTTTAATTTGTGCTGTGAAGAGCTGCTCTGCCTTCTGAGCAAATTCCCCCTCCAATTCCTGTTTCTAATTTGCTTCTGCAGATTGAGGAGCAGTATCGCATCTGCAGGGGCTGCTTGTATTTCTCTAACCCAGACAGACATCTTGCTAAGGTAGGACAGGCAGTCACAGTTTTCTGAATTAAACAGAAAACAAACATGCATGCAAAAATCAGGCTCATTTCTTACATAGTCTCCTCCTAACAACAGCTCACACACACGTATCAACAACATCTCCTTCATGGCAGATGCCTAGAGAATGTGCTGTTGTTTTTCAAGACTGACAGGGACATGCCAGGACATGGTAGTACTGTGATTTTTGCTGTCAAAAACCTGTGCTATTACATGTGCTTATGGGTTGCATATTAAACCCTGTTGAGCTAGACCTCTGGGCTTCTTAGCAAGTTGTACGAATGTTTAGAACAGAACAGCCTGAGAAAGAATCATGATCTTCCAAACAGAAAACTTGCTGATTTATTTTATTTTTATTTTTAACAAGATTTTTTTTTTTTTGTCTTGTTTTGCATTGATACTTCTGAGTTGTCTTCCTAAAGAGAAACTGATTATTTCGGGCTGGTAACTTTTAGAACATGTTGATTTACTACTAAATATAACTGTTTTATTATGTCTACATACATAGTTTTCTAATTATACACATTTATTAAAGCATGTTATAGAAGATAATACTCTGGAAAAATATAGATTAAAATCAATATTTATAAATACAAGTTAATGTAAGTGCCCTCAAGAGGAAAATTGCAAAGTTAAAAAAAATATATTTTGCTTTTCAAACAAATAATTTTAATCAACAAAGGAAGGCTTATTAAAGTGATTTGCAATGGCTGTTTCTGACTATTATATCATTCAAGATTTTAAAATTATTAGGTCTCATCTTACACTTCATTTTTAGCCATAGGTAGTGGAAGAAAATAGGCATCCTGCTTTTTCAGACTCAGTGCTCAGTGCCAGCAAAAGGGTTATATTTAATTCCAAGGGGGGAGGGGGGGGGAATAAATTGCTATCTTTTTAGGAAAATAACTGAAGACTACACAGTGAAAACAAATATCTCAATTTTCTCTGCGTTGACTTTAGTCACTGGATGAGGTAATTGGAACCAAGAAACAACTATTTTCTTTTCACTGCTAATGAGTAGTGACTCACTGGCCTGATGCAAGCACCTTGCCAGCAACACGTTTTGGGATTTTTTTCTTTAAACCTTGAATGATTTAATACATCAGAATAAACTGCCCTAAATATAGGCCTAAAACTTAATTTTAAATAGTTTTACTCAATAAAGATTTTCTTAAATTAAAAAACCAATTTATTTTTTAAGTCACTGATTTTTATCCATCCTGCTGTTCCTCTTCATTAAGGGAAGAATGAATCTGATGCCTCAACTCTGATCTTTCTCCTGAGGTGCGGTTTTCCCTTTATACTAATATTAAATATGAAAGGTCTATGGAATCTTAAATAAGAAAACGAAATGGATTTCTAGGCTGGGTAGGGGAGGGATTGAGCCAGGGAAGTAGCCTAGGGGAGAGTGCAGCTACATAAAAAGATAGAGCCCCTGTGGCATCTTCTTTGGCCATTAGTTTCACTGGGCTGAGCCACCAATAAATGCCACCCCTGAATTGGGTCTGACATCCAAGGTCACAATCACACACACTCTTAGGGACCTGTTCTTCTTCTAAAACAGTACTATTACACAACACCAACCACCAAAAACCAGCAGAAGTTGCTTTTGATTCTGCCTGGGTTACCGTTAACTTCTAAGAGTCAATGCGTGCACCAATTAGCATAGGAATTCAGTTTCCTTCATGATCATATTCACTGAAAGAATCATTGATTGGGGAAGATAGGCAGTTCTGCACTCATCATTTAAAGCTCACAAATGCTGCCCTTGCAACTTTCCCTTGTAGAAAACACTTGCAGAGAAACAGTGCTTCTTGTATTCAAAGCAACAGATCTTTTATGTTTTGTTTGTTTTTTTCTTCACTGTCCTTAGGGTCTGCAGGGCTGTTTCCCTCATATATTCTCACTCCTTTCTCTGGCTGCAATTGCTGCTGTCAGTAACTTTTCCCTCTTCTTAACTATGTTATCCCCAAGGCGCTAACTCCAAGGGCTTGGCCTTGCCTTAGAGCCTTAGAGCCCACCATCATTGAATCCACTGGACACAGGGGAAGCTTCTGGCAGTTTCTTGCAGAAGCTACCTCTATAGCCCCCCTGCTACCACACCCTTGCCACACAAACCCAATGTCCTTGTGCAAGCAGAGACCAAGAGAGTAGTCTCCTGTCTACCTTGACTATCCATCTTCCATGGGGAAAGAAGAGCATACCAGAAACTGGAGAATTTCAGGATTTCTAAAAATGGAGCTTATGCAAAAAAAAATAGATTAAAGAACAGATGAACAAAAGAGGATAAAGAAAGAAAAAAATGAAGAAAAAAAGTAGTCAAATAAATGTAGAGAGTTTTAAAATTATGAGTGAGGAAGGGAAGGATTTAAAAGAATAATGAAATGCTGACATACAATTAAAATTTAAAAAATAAAATGCATAAGGAAAAAAAGAAAAATAAGAGGGTAGTTATAGAAGTAAAAAAGTTGAAAAAAAGAAAAGAAAGACAGCTAACATAAGATGCAGATTTCAGTTATTGTGGTATGCTAGACAGAAATCCAGAATGGCTTTCTCAAAGCTGCACTTTAATGTCAGTCTTTGCTTATTTTCAGCAAGAAAGTCATTGCTCTTTTCATGTTGCTTTTCTTAAAAAAAAAAAAAAAGAAAAAAGAAAAAATCTGACTGGAGACTTTCCAATCCCCCACAAACTGTGAGGATTTTCTACTTGAAAATGAAATTTTTCAAAGGAAAATTGTATTGCAGCTCCATGTCAAAATGTTTTAGACAGCTCTAAGAATACCATGGACTTTTCTTTGTCAAAAGAAACCCAAAACATAGAATCATAGAATCATAGAATAGTTAGGGTTGGAAAGGACCTTAAGTTCATCTAGTTCCAAGCCCCCTGCCATGGGCAGGGACACCTCACACTAAACCATCTCACCCAAGGCCTCGTCCAACCTGGTATTGAATGCTGCCAGGGATGGAGCATTCACAACCTCCCTGGGCAACCCATTCCAGTGCCTCACCACCCTAACAGGAAAGAATTTCCTTCTTATATCCAATCTAAACTTCCCCTGTTTAATTTTTAACCTGTTACCTCTTGTCCTGTCTCTACAGTCCCTAATGAAGCATCCATCCCCAGCATCCCTATAGCCACCCTTCAGATACTGGAAGGCTGCTATGAGGTTTCCACACAGCCTTCTCTTCTCCAGGCTGAACAGCCCCAACTTCCTCAGCCTGTCTTCATACAGGAGGTGCTCCAGTCCCCTGATCATCCTCGTGGCCCTTCTCTGGACTTGTTCCAACAGTTCCATGTCCTTTTTATGTTGAGGACACCAGAACTGCACACAATCTTCCACGTGAGGTCTCACAAGAGCAGAGTAGAGGGGCAGGATCACCTCCTTCGATCTGCTGGTCACACTCCTTTTGATGAAGCCCAGGATACGGTTGGCTTTCTGGGCTGTGAGTCCACACTGAAGCCGGCTCTTGTTCATTTTCTCATTGACCAACACCCCCAAGTCCTTCTCCTCAGGGCTGCTCTGAATCTCTTCTCTGCCCAACCTGTAGCTGTGCCTGGGATTGCTCCGACCCAGGTGTAGGACCTTGCTCTTGGCATGGTTAAACTTCATGAGGTTGGCATCAGCCCACCTCACAAGCATGTCGAGGTCCCTCTGGATGGCATTCCTTCCCTCCAGGGTATCAACCGAACCACACAGCTTGGTGTCATCGGCAAACTTGCTGAGGGTGCACTCAATCCCACTGTCCATGTCAGCGACGAAGATGTTGAACAAGACCGGTCCCAACACTGATCCCTGAAGGACACCACTCGTTACTGGTCTCCAGCTGGACATTGAGCCATTGACCACAACTCTTTGTGTGTGGCCATCCAGCCAGTTCTTTATCCACAGAGTGCTTAGAAATTGCTTAAAGATCATAGGGAGAGCTGGGAGTTTTTCCAAAGCTGGTTTTGTTATCCTCACGTAGAAAATTCAAAGGCAGATGAATGGCCACAGTTGAAGTCTGACAGAAATTAGATCCTAGATCTCTGTACCATCCGCCTCACACATTTTTTTTTATTATTAATTCAGGTAACATCTCCTTCCTTCAGCAATTTCTGTGAAAACCATTCTAAAAAGCTATTCCAGAAATTGCGTTAAACTTTGAGAAACATCTTGTGGAACCACTGCAGTGCTACATGTATTAGTGTTTTTCCAGGGGAATGGGTTGATTTTAATTTTGTTGTATTACCTCTCGAAAACATCTCAGCCAAAACAACTTTTTATACTTGTTCACTTATTACAGTATTTTTTACACTTAGTAGGCTTTTCAATATGTGTGAAAGACTAGGGATTTACCTGTGTAATTTTTAGGATATAGAGGTGGAGTGTTCAAAGAAAAATTTTTGTGGCGAGGGCTTGTAACAGGAATGTCATTGAAATGCTCATACTTGTGATAAATTCCATTTCAGGGCTGTTAGCCAGACCTCCTGTAATAAATTTAGTCTTTCCTAAACAGGAAACCTCAGGAAAATTAATTTGAATGAACAGTAGCTGTGAATTAGCATTCCCAAGTGTCCTTACACAGACACTCACTTAAGGGTTTAACAGGCCACAATGCAGTAGAGTCCAGGGATGTTCAAGATATACCTGTGATAGCACAACTTCTGTGGTAAGTATTTTTTTAACATAGTTCAGATTATAAGACTCATGCTGCTTTTAGTGTCTTCAACACTTCAGTACCACTTAGGTTGTGCTCATTTTTATCCTTGAGAGATCCGAGATAATGAAGCGGGGCAGTAGTTTGGCTTAGTACTGCATGGAAATGAGGAGTAAGACTGAATTGCTGCAAAAATCAGCAATACTCTCCACAATAAGTGCAAAACCTGGGAGATGAAATCCTTCTCTCTTAAGGCTCCCCCCAAAATGAAGACCAAAACCTCATCTGGTTTACAGCTGTCTGGACGGACACATGGACACATAACTACCATGGGCACAGGATCTATAAGGAGTCAGTCACAGATCCTGTAGCTGTAGATCCACTGAATCTATATATCATCTCCCTTGCTGGGCAGTACCTACATGTTGCCAGTTTTCAGTAGAATTTTAGAAATGTGGAGCTAGAGCTGCATGCTGCAGTCCTGCACCAAGTCAGAAGTGCCATGCAGAGGTGAACACCCTCTCAAATTCCATTTTCTGCTGCACTACTTATGTCATGTGTTCAGTTGCTTCTCCACAATGATACCCAAACACATTTCACAGTGTCTGCTTTCACAATACCTCTCTTAATCACCAGACACAGTTCATAGTCCCTGGTACCTGGTTTATTACTTTGCTTTTGGGTATATAATGAAAGATTTTATTTTTCCAGCTCCAATCCTACTTTGCAATCCAAGTCACCCAAAAGAACAGGTTTGCCCTTGGTTGGCATTCTGCCATCAACAGTGTGATAACAGTGATGATACAGTGAATAATACCAATTAATGCCAAGCTTCATGTTGATATATAACAGTCCTGGAAATATTGCTATTTGATTAAAATTTCTTTTGACAGCTATTTTAAGACAAGTCTATCACCCAGCTCCTAATTAATGTTTTCCATATAGATGAACTATAATTTTCTTCATGTAATAGCCATAAGATTTACAGAAGCCTAAATATCTTCCTTTATCTGGTTACTTTCCTTAACCAAACTTGTAATTTCCTCAGAAAATGATGTTAGGCTGGTTTGAAGATATCTATTTTTCTTATGGTTTGTGATTGATTTTATTCTCACCATTACAATTATGTTTTTAAATATATACTACTATATCAATTTTAGCAGCTTACTTAAACACCAAGTTCATTAGAATTATTAATTTTCAGCTTACATAGGAACCTGGTCACTTTTTAGAAGAGTTAAGAATCTTGGTAAAAGTGAAATTAATTTGTAGCCACCAGCGATTTTTGCTGGTTTATAAACAAAATTGTCTTGACAGAGTGCAAATGCATCCAAAACAAAACCCAGAAAGGATTCTTTCACCGTGAAAGAATTATGCTCACCCATCTAACCAGCTCGCCTTTTTATCTTCACTGTGCTGGGAAACAAAAGTATAGTGAATCAATCCATATATTATAACAAAGTATTATTAAATTGAAAACCCTCTTGCCTTTACTGAATTTTATCTTTGAAAAACAACCCCTTTTGAACCAGCTTGAATCTTTACATAAATTGATGTATTTTCATTCACTTCACTGGATCGCTACACAAAGATAAGCAGGTGCAGGTGGCAGCCCGTGGTATATTTTTATTTCAAATCTTTAGTTTGAAACATCCCCAAAATTATTAACACTAAAGAATAAAATATTTGATACTGTGCTGTAGAAATCAAAGTTACGAAGCACAGAGGAGAGAGGGGTATTTATGTCAGCATTTCTTCTCAGTGTAGCATTCTGGGTTATGCAGAGCAACCACCTCCCACTCACAGAATGAGTGCAAACACAGCATTAGCTAAGGTGGGGTACTACCAGCATAAATCTGGAGATTTTAATCTGCCAGTTTTGGGGTACAGTGACATTTAGATCCAGTATGTTTTTCTTATCAACAGCACTTGTAATCTCATATGTGAGAGCAAGCCTTCCCTAAAATGTTTTAAAAGTAGTTCTTAACTGAAGTACCATTTAGTTGTGTTTAGTACTGTTCAGCTCAACAGCAAAAAATCTTACTGATTCCAACATGTTGTGGATGATTCTTAGCAAGCTTTTTAAAGGGAAGGGGGTTTTCCAGTTATTAAAGCACTAGTCTCAGCTGCGAGAACTAGACTTTACTTCTCACTCTCCATCATCCTTAAAGCAAGGCAAAAGAGAATTTAGGCATTTCAAAACAGTCACGTACTGCACAGCAGCTCTAGAGAATAGAAATGCATGCAGAACAGCAAGGCAAAATCCTGGTGTGCCATTTGTACCTTATACACAAATTCCTGCAGAAAAATTAATACCCTCCATCTGCTAAAGAAGGGTGCTTTGAGCAATTTGGAGCAAAAAGGCCATTATAGCTTTAAGCTCATATTTTTCAAATTTATAAATAAACTTAATATGCTCAGAGAAGAGAGCAAATTATTAAATATTGGGAACAGATGGGGAAATGTCAGACCGTGGCTACTTGTATTTCTTGCATTTTACAGCTGGTTTGCAAGTATGAAGCATGCAAAGCCTTAAGCCACTCAGATCAAATGATCACAAATTCAATGACCAAATTCAGTGCCCTTCTTCAGGCTATTTATTATGCATTTGATTCAAGTGTTATTTTGCCTGAAAGCTACATCTTCTTGCGCAAACTGCTTTTACTTAAGTCTCTTTTTAACCATCTCTAAGATGGTTGGGAAACTAAATCAAGTTCCCAAATTCCTTCAGACCCTTTGCCTTCTCCTGTATGTCAAGGCACTCCTAGTCTCATCCCACATCTTTCCCTAAAGAAACTGGTAGTTACAGCATGTCCCTTCCTCTTTTCCTTCAGTCTTTGATGTATCTTAGCCTCTTCAACATTGTCAGCCTTAGAAAATATGAAAGGCATCTTTATTTCTTTGGAGAAGAAATACAGGAGCTGTTTAGTACTAAGAACATTTTCACCTAGTTTAGGCTGTTGTAAACACAGTCCCTGTAAAACAAAACGACAACAAAAAAGCCAAACAAAAACCAACAACAAAACAGAAACCAAAAACCTCCCCAAGAACAAACTGCTGGTGTCATTATATTTAAAACAAAAAAACATCAAAATGAGAGTTGCAGCCAAATGCTATGAGTGTGTTCTCTTTAACCTGAAACTCTGCCTGTGGGCCATATCATCCTAAAAACTCTTTGATACAAGATAGGAACTAATGCTAGGGGCGTATCCAGAACTGCACACAGGTACCTGCTGATTTGCCGACTCACGGGTTTTAAAAGTCTCCTAGCCTGCTCCTGGCACTTCTTGTCAGTCACTGACAGGAAGATATTCCTCTGTGAAGGGCGATTTGCACAGCAGGGGACCTGCAAAGCAGCTGCCGCAGGTACTGCAAAGAAAATATGAAAAGCAAATGATATAAAAATGAAATGGAAAAGAAGGATCAGGAGAGGGAGGGGAGGAATTCACTCTTATGAAAAATGGGGCATAGAGCGAAGAGGGCAGAAGAGAAGGCAGTCATGAAAATGTCATAGAAATCATGGAGTGCATTGGATGTAGCTGATGAAAGGTATTAAATGCCACACATTGAAGAAAGACTCAAATGCATGCACAGAGGCCCTGAAGTGCCTATGTGCATCACAGCTACACATGTACTAGCTGCCTGGGTGTCCTACTCTGTGGCCTGGCCAGCGAGGGCAGGGGTGTCCCATGCTTTCAGTCCAGGAGGAGAGCTTGAGCCACAGCAGACCCTACTTTAAATTCTCATGGGCACAGATAAATAGCTGGTGGTTTTGGCAGGATGGTAGAGTCCCTATGCACTGCAGTCATGTTGTCTCATGCTCTAGAGAACACTTCTATGGCAAGCAGAGGGATCATTGCACTTCTGCTATATTCCTCTCAGAGGCAAGCCTGAATCATTTCAAGGTACAAGAGGGAAAACTTTAGCTTCAGTTTCTCATGTATGGAAAGGAGAAAATATAAATTGGTGCATTTAGTCTCTATAAAACACAAATCTAAAACCAAACACAGGATTAATTTAGGTTTTCTGCTTTACAGAACAATATTAGAGGTTTAGCCAGAGCTTGGCTTCTCTCTCCCATTCCCAAGCTCATTTTTTTTGTTTTTCATTAACTAGATATTGATGTCTTCAGCATTTATCCTTTCACCTGCCTCTTTCTATTTCCCCAGATCTGCCATCACAAAGAATTCTCCTCACACATATAAAAAAGAAACCTGAAATATCTATTGTAACAATCCTCACTCTTTCTTCCTAAAGGGTTTAAAGATAGAAAAAGCTGGCTTTGTTATGTCACTGTAGAACATAAACAGAAGATGATTATGGTAAATCAAATAATAAAAGATACACAGAGAGATAAAAAGCTAAATAACCACCTTTTATTTTCTTAAAGTCAATTTAGCGTGCAGGATTGCAAAATGCTTGCATGTTCTTGCTAATTGGGATGTTCATAGCTATGACTTATAATATACCTGAGAATTCAGTCAAAGTGTACTTTCAGTCCCCTGCCAGCTCTTAGGAAAGCAAGTGCTGGTGTGGGGTTGTTAGACAACCCAGGCTGTGTGGTTGAGGAAATTGTTTTACAGTGATGGAAAAGATGAGTAAGATAGATTTTGCATATATATAACACATAACTTTTGGTATATTTAAGACCTAGATACACCCTCAATATTTACAGCTTCAAATCCAAATTTCTGGCCCAGTCCAGAGCTCCAGCTTCAAGCATGTGAGAGAGGAGGCAGATTCAAAAGATAATTTTTCCAAGTTGTGCTAGAAATTTAAGAAAAGAACAAATTGCCAAGAAACAGAGGAGGAATCAGTTCATTCAAACTTGATATTTTAAAGATAAATTGGAGAGCCTGCAGGTTTTTTATTCCAAGCTGTCTGCAGCAATGTGTACTAACAGTTTAAACTTGAGACTGTGCAGTTTCATACAACTGCAGCTGTGTGCCGGCTCTTTAAACAATTCACCTAAATTGCTATAGTTAAACTGCCTTAATTTTCTAAATCAGCTGGGAAAGATATTTCAGAGCAATACAGAATTAATATTGTCCAACTTATTAAAATTAGTTATGACCATAATTAAGAACACACACAGGAGTAGCCATGGGAAAATCAGACCTTTGAAAAGTATTTTTGGAGGTAAAATTACATACCGATCCCTAGTGATAATAGGATAATGCTTTAAGTTTGCAGGCAGAACTACAGGTCTTTTGAATCATGAAAAATGAACACACCAGAAGCTAACTGAGAAAGTTAATAAGCTACAGGTGAAACTTTGCACTAAATAAGTGGGTGTAGAAAACAAAGAATACGATATAGGCAATGCTGAGTGATTGGGTTGCCTGTTAGTATGGAAGAGGGTGCTAGAGCTAAAATGGTACATTAAAATGAGGTTGATTGCTGAGCTCTATGAAATGTCATATACTCAAAATGGTCTAAAAAGGAATCAAAAAATAACACAGAGGTGGAACACAATATCTGTCACTGGTTGTTCTGGTGACAAAAAAAAAAAATATCCCTAGGCAGTCTAGGAGAGAGAGAAATTGTCCACAGTGTCATTGAGTCAACAACCCCCAAGGAGTGGCATTATTTTAAAGCAGAAATTTCACTGCTGCCAGATGCATGTGCTGCGCACATTTCATACCCACCCTGACTTGTGGGCTTAAAAATGTGCTCTTGTAAGTGAGTCAAATGCATTCCACAGGGAAGCAGGACTCTCACATTTCCAGCAGCATTAGAGGTTGGAGCTGACCTGGTAAACCTATTTATTGTCATAGCTGTGTACCAAAAGGTATGCATGGCAATTCCCAAAGGCAGCATCACTTGGTACCTCATGGCACTATGGAAAAGCAGTTTAGGAACAAAATATGCTAGTAAGGTATCAAAAATAGAAGGAAGAATAGTAAAGCTGAGACTGAAAACTTGTGCAAGAACCTTGTCTTCGAAAAGCAGAGTGAGAGAGAGAAGATCTGAAATTTATTTGCATTTCTTCATTGACCTGTTCTTTACCTAAGTCCCAAAATGAATACATACATAGGGGTGCTTTTGTGCCATAAAAGCATAATAATCTTTACATTACAATGAGTGCTCACCAAATTCCCTCACTGACAAAGCCCCTTTAGAGCTGAGACTCCCCAAAGAGCAGACCTTCCCAAAGCTAAATACAGCAGATAGACTAGGAGGATGTTGACCTGTTTCCAGGCCAAATCCAGAGCTGCTGCACACTGACAAAGCCACTGATTAAATTGTTTGCAGCTCTTCTCTCACTGAATAAAAGAAACAGGTGATCCACTGATTGATCAGATTCAGGTGAGCCACTAGAACAGCAATCACTAGCCCCAAAACATTGATTAATAGTTTAGTTAAAAAAGCAGAGTATTTTTTAACTGAGAGGAGGAGAGATCAATACAAACCTGTAAAATCTTAAACTCTCAAGACCAGATTATTTTTTGTTAATCCTCTAGAATCAGACATCTACTTTCACCAGTATTAATAGTCTTCCTTTTTTAAACTCTTGAGAACAATTAGGAGATATTAGAAGATATTTGTGCTTATCAAAATCATAGGAAATATTTCTGCCTTCTGAGACAGCAATTTGCACTCAAATGTCTGTGTGACTTGGAGATTTCCAAGATAACGAAGCCATCTTCCTCCCCTTTTCTAAGTGTATTAGTCCTCTTGTCCTTGCTTCATCTAATTTAGAAAGGCAGAGTAACATAGTGTACAGTATTACAATGAATGATGATTTAGCCAAAATATATTTTGCCATACATTGTCAGCACAGATTGTGAGGTGCACAAGAGCCTCTACAGAGCCAGTTATTCTCCAGATAAGCTCAAATATTTCAGTTTTAAACACTACTACATTGTCATGAATCAGTATTACTGCAACAGCAAGACCAAGGCATGATTCTATAAGCTTCCCTTCTTACCAGCATATTGACTTATCCACTAGTACAGAAAACATGTTGCAGAAAGCACTTTTTGAAAAATGTTTTTCATTAGGGCTTCACTACTGGTAGTCATCTTGCTGGAAGGCGACACAGAGATCGTTGTGTCTGAAATCAGTGTTGTTGCTGAATTTATGTCTGCTTCCCATCTTCTCCCAGGCATCTCTATTTCGATTATGTGGGAAATCCTGGCCCTCTTAATCAATGGCAAAATTCCCACTGACTTCAACGGAGCATGGGTTTCTCCCTATGAATGTTTGAATTAAGTCCCTTTGTTTCATTCCAGGCTAAAAAATCCTTGGAACACTATAGTTCTCTGCTCATCAGCACATTATGAAAATTTTGAATGTCCCTGGAACAAGGCTCCTTTAGCCTTCTGTCCCCAATTCTGTCCTTAATATATTGGTTAAATCATACAGTATTTTAAACTTCAGTACTTTCAGCTCCGATAATAAAACCACTTCCTATTGATAACCTATGGGACTACACATGCTTAAAAGTTAAATATAAGTTTAAGTGATGAAATGTCAGGTTCATGCTTTCTGTATAGCTTTTTCATTATAGTGTATTTGGTAGCTTTCTGCTGAATCAATCTACAATACTGTTGCCATTAATAACTTCTGCTATAAATTAATAGAAATCAATAAAAATAATGAAAGAAGCAGCTGTTGTGTGATAATTTATCATTCAATTGCTAGAAAATACCAAAAAGTCAAAAAAAAAAAAGAAAAAGAAAAGAAGATTTTAATAGACCTGAACAGTTACTTGTAAAATCAACCAGCATGAAGGCAGAAACAAGGGGCGGGGAGGCAGAATCAACACAGGAAACCACTCAGAGAGGGACCGTATCAGAAGACCCCCTACCAAGTTTCAATAATCGCATACATGTTCAACTCAAGATTACAAATGGAGTCACAGACTGTGAAGGGCCCAGTGCCTTTGTATACAAAAATCCATGGCCATGGAGATCCACATTTCTTTCACAGGCCTTTTGAGAAATGTGTCTGTGAGGCATCTCATTTGAACCACCCAGCCAGGAAGCATTATTTCTCTCCACTGTTACACTACATGGAAGAGTGACATATCGCCATTTATGACTTCAGCTCTCCCCTCTCTGTAGTTATTATAAAGCTCATGTTTAAAATCACAAAGTAAGTTTAAAACAGTTACTTGTATCACATTCTTCCTCTGCTCTGTATTAGTCTATATAGATTGTAAGTTCCTTCAAGGAGGCATTAAGTCTGTCCAGAGCCCATAATACCAATAGTTCTAAGAACTTTGAGGCTTCTGCTCCTACTACCAGGCCAATGCACTATGGCTGAATGTTGCAAGTATGGTTTAAGCCAAGAATCTGGGGGTACCTGCTTTAAAAAGTAGAAACATGGCTTATTTTGCTGCTTTTGGTTGGTTGGTTGGGTTTTTTTGTTGTTGTTTCATTTTTTTTCCAGGTCAAAATATGAGGACATAGACACTAAAAGAGTATTTTTTTTAAGAATGTACCTGGGTATGTCCAAACCATCCCCAATGCTGATGTTCATTCAGAAACCATAGTGGGAAGTCGCTACCTTTGAACTTTGTCAAAGTAGGGCTCCCCCAAGTGCTTGCATTATCCTTCTTCCTCCCAAAGCACATGTTCACAAGGGCACATGAGTATATTAAGTTAGGCATTTGGGACTGCTCCCAAAAACACTCTCATCTGTTTTGAGGCTTTCAAATTCTTCTGATTTGTAAAGTAAAAATGCACTCTGAAACCAGGGAAAGAAACTGAAACAGAGCACAACTCCACTGTGCCATTCTTCAGCAGTGGACTGTCAACCACCACAACACTGCAGAACAAGCGAAAACTTGATGCTCATATAATATTGTTTCATCTCTCTTCGTATCACTGACCACAGGCAAGAATTGAAAGGATTTGATGGATCTTTCCCCACTACTCAGTACTGCTTTGGATGTGCAAAACACAATCTGGCTCTGATTTTTAAAAGAATTCCAAGAAGAATTCTGTACAGAGCAATAGCAAGTTTCTTTAACTTAGTGTTGCCACATCCGGATAGTCCATTACTTGCCTTATAACTTTTTAGTTATTTAAAGCTTCAGGTCCTTGCTTATCTGTCTCATCTTTCAGTGGAAAAAAAAAAAAAAAAGAAAAGGAAGGTATTCATTTATATCTGTCTTGCTTGCAAGGCAGAACATAAACTCCAGAAAAAAAGAGCCTAACATGAGTCTTCTAGATCTCTTAATTAAAATCCTCATGATTTTTGTGGCGTACTCATTTTTGATTGCTCAGGCTTACTAAAACTTTAAATTCACTCAGGCTTTAGTAATACATACAAGACGTAATCAGGTATTATGACTGATGAATGACCATATAACAGCTGTTCAACTGTCATGTATAGTATACTAATAGTGGTACAAAACAGAAATTATATTAATGTGCTTTATGTCATACAATAGGCAAGACAGACTTTCAAACAATGTTATAACCAAATTTTCAGGCTGGTTGTAAGTTTGTGTCTGAGCAGAGAAATCTCCCACTGTGACTGCGTTTTTGTTTTGCAGGCTGCCAGGAAATACCTTGCAGATATTATAATTATCTCTACCTGTGTACACAGATTTTATTTTCTTTCTTAAAGTTAGTAACACCTGTAGCTGAAAGACTTGAAACTACCCATACAGATTTGCAGACATTTACCCAAATGCCAGAGGTATTCTCTTCTTGATTCTAATATGGTGCTGGGTATTATACATAGATCAAGATAATCTGAATGACCAAGATTGTAATTACATTATTTGTAATGTATTTCACAGAAATGGAGATCATTTGTTGATCCTCCTGTTTCTGTATGTGACTAGGCCAAGATATGTCAAGTTAAAACAACAGGGGGTTAACACATTCATGGATGTTTTGCAAGGCAGAGTAAAGAAGTATTTGTTCAGTAAGTTCTGAAGTATTTCAGGGCTGTCTCAAACTCTACACTCAGGATGAAAAGAAAAGTTAAAAACTGAGAGATATTTTTAGTAAAGAAAAACAGAATATATCTTTGCTGCTTTTTCCTCACTTGCAGGCTTGGAAAGATAATGAGGCAATAAATTTAGCATTAACCTGAACTGTAGCTGACTCTTCCAACTGCAAAAGCTTTGTCTGCATTAGTCTGTATGAGACTAATAGATTAGGTCAGAGTATGACATTCTTGTGGGCAATACCACTGAAATAACAGGATATTATGAGGAGCATGGACTAAGATGCTATGTAAGAGAAAATGTATCCCATTTGTTCAAAGCACTGGGAATGAAGGGCTTGTGGAAAATAGTCCTTTAACCTCTCAGTGCTAATGTGGCAATCCAGCAAAGGCTGAGCACACACTGAACTTCAGGGAACATTCATGTGCTGAAAATTAAACAGCTGCATAGTATTTTCCTGGATCAGAAACATTGCCAGTCATTATGCCCTTCACAGTTTATAGACTATTTATTCTCAGGTTGCAGTTCTAAACTTTCCCAGGTCTGATGATGATCACTAAGAGGTACAAGAAGATAATATTCAAGCATTCCTTTGTAAATTCAGTTACTTTAGGTTTTCGTAACTGAAGAGGTCATAAGCTGCTCTAGAAAGTCTGTGTTGCGTTGGCCAAGACTTCGCAGTCCTGAGGAGAAGATGGAGCATTCACTCAGGATTCTTGACAATTCCTATTTTTTTCCCTTGCCTGTTAATGCCCCAATTCCTTTCATTTTCTAATCCTGCTACAGCAATTTGAGAAGTGTGCTGATCCAACAGCAAACACAGGCAAAACTTTTGGACTCAGGGTCTAGCTTTATAGCAAACACTGAAACATAGTATGTACTTCAAAGTGCCATTCCCATGAACATACATGTAAGCGCTGTCAGGGTCGGTTTTTCAGCCTTGCTTTAACAGCCTACAAAACATACTGCTGTCACAGGCTGCAACCCTACCACAGGCTGCCAAGGAATGTTCACCTCTGCATTAGTGTATAGCTGCAGTACGGAATTAAATTTTCTGTCATCAAATCAATGCACACACACAGGTTCGCAGCTATCCTATGTAAAACTATTTCCCTGGATATAGTGACGGAAAATGTATAAGTTTTGCTATACAAGTTGTAACATCAATGTCCGAGGAAGTCGGTGCCAATTGAAATCAATGGGAATTGGGTTTACTGTGGAGTATTTTTCCAGTGGGAAGAGCTAGAGCTGCCTGTGTGAATTTTCTGAGCTAGGTATGACACTAGGTGGCAGCAGTTGTTTTAGAAGCTTTTTTTCCTTCTTTCTTGTTTAATTTTGATCCATAAATAGAAGTGAGAAAGCACACATAATAAAATCAGTGCTGGTTCCACCGCCAGTTGATGAGGTAGGGAAATTTACACAGACCCAATACCAGATAGAAACATACAGCTTTGAGAACCAAGACAAATATACGTCCAAAAGCCGTGATGGCAGTCCCAAGAACTTTTAAGAAACCTCTGGGAAGGACAACAGAAACCTGCTAAGGAGCCATATACTCTGTCATGGGAAGGTTTCTTCCAAGGCATTCCCAGAACTAGACATATCATTCTTTCCCTTCTAGAGCCAGTTACATGTTATCAACAGATTATGGGATCTTTTCTCACATGTGAGAAAAATGTTGAAAGTTCACTTCTTTTTTCTTTCCTCCTTTGTAGATAAGTTATCTTGGGGCAAGAAGAAGTATGTGCATTAATACTGAATTGAAAGGTCTACTTTCTACGTTGCATATAATCAGATATTTCTTAATTAACTCTAAAAGTAATATGATGTATTCCCATCACATCATTTATTCAAGTAATAAACCAATAATTTACCCTTCTGGAAGTTCAGTCCTTTGAATTATTTAAATATCAAATCTCATGAAAAAAATGTGCAAAGAAATAAATTAAAATTTCTACACTTTCAGTGTATTTCTACACTTCAGTATGCAAAACAAAAGATTAAAACCATGCAGATCTGTTTTTTACTCAGGAGTGTCCTAAAAATATAACACATTTCAGTTTCTTCAGAGCCTGATATTTCCTGATGCTATAAAAGTATATATAATCAAGTTTTTCTCTATATCCATTTTCATAGAATGAGGTGCTTACCTTTTTATGAAACTGAGATTTTCACCTAATCATTGAGTCTAGGAACTGAAGCTTTATAAAAAGTGTTGTGAGGTTTTCACATAACTTGCAAGTTGGCAGTGCTGCATTCAGGAACTGCTGGGAATGGTGCTCTTAGAGACCATGTACATCAGTGGTTCAGTGAGACAGAGCACCCTTCAATAGCCCTTTTGGGCATCAAGAGAAGTGAGTAATGGCTAGGTCAGCAAAGGGGATTTAACAATGATATTACTCATGTTGAAATCTGGGCAAGAAATCCCTACTTATAGAAAAATGTTGAGATTTTTAATAAGAAGTCATTAGGAATTGGTTTTCTCATCATCTTCAAAGGCACACTGCATCATCACCAGCTGTGTTTCTCCTTGGGTCATACTGGGATGTTGGCTGTGAGCAGGCACTGGCTTGGAACTACGTTTTTTCTTAAAGACTGAGCACTGACTCTAAGTGAAAGCAGTTGCAGTCATGGCACAAAATATTCTGGCTAAAACAGGACCATCTCTCTGGAAGATTTCACTTTTGAAACCTCTTCCATGTCTAAGAGAAGAGGTCAGGACAGCACTGATGATCACAGTATCCCAGTAGAGAACAACAGCACTACTGGATTCCTAGTAAATGTGGAATTTCTGGCCACAGTTCATACAGCATTTTCATTTCTCTGATCCCAATGTTATTTGCCATCAGACCAGATATTTGAACTAATCTATCCTAATCTAGTTCTTACATTCTTCTGTTCTCAAAGAGAAAAGAAAACAGCACACTGATTTTTTATTTTTTTTTTTGTCTTCAGGCTGACAATGACACTGTGCAGAATAATAGTGATACAGTTATGAACTCCAGCTGTCTTTAGTAAGGAAAAGCCATTAACATTGGCTTTGCCTTTATCCTTTCCTTTTATATCTATTTTCTTGTTAGCTGAACTTTCTTTGTACCTCTTGAAACCCACTGTAATAATTCATACTGATTGCAAAAGAAGTGCTAGAAAAAAAGGCTGCAAAGCCACTTATTTGTAGTTATCTCAGTCGTTGATCTTAGCCAATAAACTGCTGACTGATCACTGCAAATGTTTCTGCTTATACCAGATATGCAATGGGCTGATACTTAATTCATTTTAGCTTCTGTTGCTGCCAGTCTTTTAGTATGACAGCTAAAATGCTGTACAAAGTCCCAGCTCAGGCCCCAGCACAAGTGACGCACCATCCCAGAAGTGGGGTGGTGCCTGTACTGTTCTGAAACAGGTCCTGCTAGACCACCTAACACATGCCATTGGTACCACCTCTGAAATGCATGGTGATCTACTCATCCAGCTGTTTCAGCTGCAAATGGTAAATATATAGTTGCACTTCTAGGCTTGTCCATCATAGCTAACATATTTTAAAGGAGATGGGGAAAGGTACAGAAAGTCACAGGTCTGTGTATGTACACAGTGTGGGGAGGAAACGGATACCTTAGGTGCTATAATTTCTGATGACAGCTCTGTTCTGTCTATGGTAGTATGCTGGGCTTTCTCCTATGTCAGTTTTACCTTTATAGTGCTCACTGTGATGTCCCTTCTCTAGCAGGATGATGAGGTGCACGGTGTCTTGTGCTCCAGGGGTTCACCTGTCAGTCTCAGAACAGAGCACTTCCTAGTGTTTTGCAAACAACCTGCAGTGCATCATTCTGCTTCAGGATAGGGTCTGTATTTACCTGTAGGACTCCAACACACAACAGTTAAGAAACCTGAGTAGGTAGAATCTGGATGGTAAAAACCCTTCATCTGTGCTTCTCTCTCATCTCTAGACAGGCACAGCTAGCTCCCCACAGGTACTTTTATCTCTTAAACCCAAATGGGAATTTTATCCTTCATATGCCCTCAGTTTTTAGGTGGCTATCCCAGTGCAAAACTAACCCAGCCTGAGTAAAGATACCCATCCACAGTCCTCACTCTGTGAAGGAGACAGCTAAACACAATATGCGGTGGTGTGCACAGCTGTACAGATCAACACTGTCATTGCTTCTCTTTGTTCCCTGCCTGCCCACATCCATCAGCTTTTTCTTGTCTTAGAAATGGCAGCTTTGGCAAATGGACTGACTTTTAATTCTTTCTTTGAACTAGGTCTGGGGTACCAGCCCACAGTCAGAGCTTCTACACACTACAGTACTGCAGAGAAGCATAGACAGGTACACGCACACTGGATGCCTGCCTATTACTAGCACATGGCATCTGGCCCATTCAAGGCCTGTGTAACACTGCAGCTTCATCATGCAAGATAAGAGTGCAAGTGATGCAGAACCAGAGCAAAGGGATAAATTTCAGACACATGGAGAACGTCTAATATAGATAAAATAAACTGTATGAATCAAATATTTTGTTTTTGAAATGCTAGCTGTTCCAGATGTAAAAATCTAAACAATTATCCCTGAGATAAGCATCACAAAGTATATTTATATTTCCCCCTAGGTTTTATTTTGTGTTCATTAATATATACAACATTTTCCTTTTTAAAAATATCTTACGAGCCACATGCCCTCTTCTCTGTGTACTTTTATGGAATTGCTATTAGAGTTGGATGAAACTGCATTTGCATTCAAGGCAGAACTCAACTCACTATAATCATGCCTAATTTGTCGGAGCACTGAGTATTTAAATCAGGTTATTATAATGTTTACAGCTCCCACAACCCCCAAATTGCATGATAATTGTCATGTCATGCAATTTATAGCTATGCAGACTCTGCATTTAGACCGACAGGACCATTGTGTACCATTATTAGTAAAACAATTGTGAATCTGAAGAAAGGATGAGGAATCCAAAAGAAATCATAAGAGCAGATTCTCACTACCATGCACGCAATGCTGTTCAAAGTAAGCCAACTCCCTTTCAGTAGTGAAAATGTTTGGTCTTTCTGTCATTTGAGTTTGTAGAGGTAGACTTCAGCTGACATGTTCAGAGGTTGAGATGGTAAGCAGTCCCAGAGTAAAGACTGTTGAAAGTTGAAACGCTGCAAGCACATATTCTTCTACTATTAGTCACATTTACCGCCTCAAATTTATTCCTGATATCCAACAAAAATACAAGGACTGGACTGTGAAATGTTCAAAAAGAAAAGAACTACAAAGTACCTGAGCAACAACTTGCCTGCTGCTTGACTTCCTCTGTAGAAGCAGCTCTATCTGGAATTCAACAACTGGATTTCAAACTTGTGAGTAAATGTATGACACTGAAAGAAACACACCTTGCTCATTTTACAGCACTTAGCACAGTGCACTAATGCTTCATGAGTAAGTTTGTAGATGTCACTGTAAAATCATTAAGAATACTACTTTCTCAATAAGAGGGGTGAGAGAAATGATGAGAAAATTATGTTTTCTCTTTCCAGATTATAATTCTCAAGGGCAGAAAATACACAGCTCTAGAAACCCAGTGGCTATGCTACTGCTAAGATTCTCCTCTAGAAAGCTGGGAGAAAAGTGGCCCCCATTTTCTATTTCTCGAACACAGATTCCACGCCGTGGTGCAATGGCTGCTGCTCACTTTCCAAGATGCGCAGCCAGTGGTGACTCCATGTTCTCCTCTTTTAACTGAGTAATGGCAAATGAGTGGGGAAGAAAAATGAAGGCACTGTAATGATCAAAGAGGAATTTTTGCAAAGAGGCATGTGTGGTTGGTTGCTAACTGAAACACAATGTCAGTGGTTCTTTCTAAACAGGAAGCAGATACTCCTGTTACTTATGGAAAGGCTGACAGGAATTTGCATGGCCTTTGAGAACAGTTGTTTTGGAACATCCTCTTTAAGAGATCTCAGGCCCACTGCCGGCAGCGAGACAGAGCAGTGGCAAAAGGCACTTCCTTGTGGCTTGTAAGGAAATCGATTACGAGTAAACCACTGCATGGAGGCAGGTTCTGTGCTATCTATGTGACGTTGTGGCAACCATGTGGGACCATGAGCTGAAAAACATGTGGTCAGCAGCAACTGCCAAATCAGCATCTTGACCCCATCAGTAGCCAGTAAAGAAATAGAACAGAAACAAGTTACAGATGGCAAATGACTGAATAAAAAGACATTAAGCTGCCAAAAGGAGCTCTTCTGGGAAGTAAATTGGTCCTAATACCACTGATTCTGACTAAGAAAAAGAGATTAAATTGTTTGCATAATTGACTCTGTGTATTCAATGCATGAGTATGATTCATATGCTCTACCATTCCAAAGAGAAATAGTTAGAAATATTTAGATGGCCAATGGTTATCAATAAGGCAAATATTATTTATAAAGATGTAAAAATATTTTAATTCAAGAAACATAGTCAGGGGGACAGAAATAAAACAGATCCTAGAGATTTGCTTCTAGTAGAAGTTGACTCTAAAACAAAGTAGAGTGGGAAAATCACAGTCTTGGATTACTTTTAAAATCAAGAATGCTAGTAAGTAAAACAATTGTACATTTGTTTTTAGAGTTGAAAAAATTCAAGTTCAAACACACCTGCTAAAGATTTATAATTTAAATTAACCTGTGGGATAGAAGCAGCAGACAAGCATGGCCACTGGGACACGCTACAGGAAAAATGTGCAAGATAAATGAAACACAACAGCTGAAGTACCCAAGTGTCCTGTGAGCCATATTAGATAACTGGCATGAACATGGTGGACAGTGATATCCAGTGAGCCCAGAAGTTCCAAAAGACAAGGATGAAATATGAGGTTAATAACTGCCATTTATAAAAGGGCAAGGAGTAATTGTCTTCTTGTCATATAGGAAACTGTTGGATGAACACATTCCTACAACAAGTAAGAAAAAAAAGATGGTAATTAATGAAGGAGAAAGCAGCAACAATAAAGTTATGATTGTATCGCTTTGCTAATTTTTATTTGTAAAACAGAATTAAGTATTGCATGCTACAGGTTTCTAATACAGTAACCCAGACAGATGAGGAGCAGATGGTTGGAGGATTTTGTGCGTCCACAATGCCTTAGAGTAACTACATCAAACAGAAAATGGAAGCAGTGTCCAACAGGATTGCCACGCGCTGAGGCATGAAAAATATACCTGAGAAACTATCTATGCAAACTCAATTATTACCAATGAAACACACAAGATAAAACGTCTTCAGAACTGCTTGATGCATAGAAAAGGGTGTGCTGAAGATCTGCCGGGCCTGTCAGCTTTATCAAGATATTCCTCCCTTCAAAATTCTCTGAAATAATAGTATTTTTATTAATATCTTATTATAATATCTTTTACATTAACATCAGTTTTCTTGCTGCTTTCTGCTTGTTTGTTTTACCATTTGGTACAAACAAAACAAGTTTGGTAACTAAATTGAGGGGCATTGTTAAATCTCAATGGTAAATGAGGACAAGTCTCAAGAGAAACAAAACTAAACAAAAAAAAAACTAAAAAAAAAAACCAAACCAAAAAAACAAACAGGAAAAAAAGCCCCAAAATTAAAAAAAAAAACAAACCAACCAAACAACCAAAAACCCCCAAACCAGGTGCAGGAAGCATGGTACAGCTTTCTGCACTCAGCCATTTGCCCCAGGACTCCACTTTTGCCTTACAGAAAAGCTGGGATGGGCAGAATCACTGTGGGAAACGTCAAACTTGTGCAGCCCCCTCCCCATCTCTAATCATCTCTGTGACAGAGAACAGTATGATTTCCATTAAATCCTGCAGTCTCCCTGTGCTCCATCCAGCCTGGCATGGTAGGACCAGGATGCTTCAAACAATGAGCACAGGTGTTTAGGTGAGAGCTATGCTGCCACCACAGCACTGCCTGGAGTTCTCCCTTTGCATCTTAGTGATGATGGGACAAACCTACAACAATCCTAAACCTCAGCCATTGTAGGAGGCCATTGATGCATGAAGCTGTGTCACAGCTGTAAGGTCAGATTGTAAGCATCACTGCTGGCCTGGGCTCAGACTACAATGACAGTGGCCATGCAGACAGACTTCATGATTTATAGATGTTCAAAAGCACCCAAACACTTCCCTACAGTGTGTGATCTCTGGTCCCATGATGCTCTATGTATCCAATGTTACTGCGTTCAAAAGTTCTCCAATTTTCCTTTAAAAACAGGTAACTACTTATTAAAGGTAATTATTAAACTTTAAGTTTCAGCAAATGTTTAAAAAACAGTATGTTGTAGAAGCTCATATAAACTGCACCTGTAAGTGACATCTTTGCAATACTCTTGTATATAGGAGGCTCAAAGCTATTTCTTGCCAGCAGCAGTGATCCACAGACTTTAGATGTTGTTAAAAAGCTTACAATATCAGCAGGGCAACTGCTGCCTCTATTAGAAACATGATACTAAGATGCTGATTAATACCAGGAGGGGGCTTTAATCAGCCAAAGCCATATGCTATTTCACTTAAGATGAAAGTGCAAATGATAATCATTATTTCAGAAAGGATGTATTTAAAAGAAGAGCAGAACAGCAAGTGGCATCTTTTTATCATTAGAGCTTCTTCATGCAGCCCCTTTTTTTCTAAAGTCTTATAAGCTTTTATGAACATCTGGATCATTTCTTCATTATATAGGCTTCAAATATCATTATGTTTGATATAGCATTTATACTTGAGCTATGCTAAACATTTAAATATACAATTAATTCCTATTAATTATAGTTTTCAAACTGGTGAAATTATCCATCATTAACTTAATCGATTGTATTTTACCTTAAAATTATATTCACTCTTTTATAATCCCTACATCTAAAGCCATTTCTTCCCTAGGCTTTACGTGATGTTTTGCATGCTGTTTGTATAAAGGTTTGCCAGCCATTTTCAACTGCTTGTAGAACTGAAGCTGTCAGTGGCAGACCATTTTAAAATAGAACCTAATTCAGCTCAGTTGTTTTTACTAAGAAGTGATTCAGAGAAAAGGGGGAAAAAAAAAAAAAGGAGAATTTGGATCTGCAAGACTTCATTACACCCGATGAAACTTCAGTGCTGTGTTCCTTACACCAAGGCAGGGGGTGAAGAGAGTTTAACAAGAAGGGAGCAAAGCAATTCATTGGCTTCCACTCCATGTGGCAGTAATTCAGCATGAATGATTTAGAGCCAAAAGATTTAGAAGTCTGCAATCACTGTACTTGAACAATTAGGAGTATCTTTAATATCAAGTTATAGCACACCAAAAGAAAAAATTCTCCAAAAGTTTTTCTGAACACCCTGGCCTCATTTTAGACTTATTTATTCTGTGACATAAACTGGAACTTAAATTATGACACTTTCATTGAATGCCTCCCTGAGTTTTCAAGCCTGAAGTTGGATAGCTGTTTCCCTTCCTTTGGTACGACATTTGCAGAATGAAAAAGAGAAAGAATCAGAGGATTAAAAGCATCAGAACAGACCTGCTTAGTTCTCATCAGCCTGCTTCAGACACTGGAAGACAGAAAGAGCACAGGGAGCCACGACTGCCGTTAGCATGATGAGACACAGGTATCAGCTTTGTGGGGTGGGGTATGTCCAATGTGCAGTAACCCAGGTATTATCATTGTCAGATATTTAGTTCTCAGCAGTTCTTCTTTCAGAAATACATGGGGTAGGTGGTCAGGCTAAAAAAACAGGCCATTGTTTTCACACCCGTCAAGATGTCCTTAAACCCTTAATCTCAGTTTGCTCTAGGGCTCTTATCCAGAGCCATTGCCTCCCCACAGAACCCAGAGCATGCTAAGCTGGAGTTATACAGAAACCAATATAGCACAGAATCTATGCAGCAATGAAGTCCACCCTGCTAACCCAAACTTCCTTGGCAGAACCTCTTTAATTAGAGCTGAGGCTGGACTCTTACCGCATTAGAGCAGAGAGCATCCCTCAGGTTTCTGTACACCTTAAGAAATGAAGCCACTGGAAAAGACAATCTTAAATGTTCATCATCTTGAGCAGGTATTTTCTAGTTCCATCACACTTCTTCACTACTGTAGATTTTTCTCTGCTGGACCAGAATGTACTTAAATGACATTCTCTTGCATCTTTTACAAAGAATATAGTATTATCCTGGGTTTGAACAAGGGGTGTACAGAATACCTTCTCTGCTTAAATTTACCTAAGAACTGTTAAATACATCAAAAGGACAAAGATCTCTAATTCTCACAAACAAAGGTGTCTTCTCCCTGCCTTTGTTTTTACTGGTACTCTGTGATAGCAAATACTTTTTGTAATGCCAATTCTTTAAGTCAATTGTCTTCTGTAATTTCATACACGTCTAGTGATAGCTCTGGATGTCTCTTTCTTCTATTCAGATTATTTTAGGCTATTCTTCTCTTTATTCATTATATGATGTGATACTGAATGATCATTTTTGGCTCAAGATTCTTTAAAGTAATAGTTTTGATTTCCACCTGTGTCAGTATCAGAGATCCATGTGCTCCTGGTCTGCCTGTCTCCTAGGCTCCTAGTCTGGGAGGCTAACATACTTAAAAACACAGCTCCAGTGCCTCAGATTACAAGGAAGCTGATTCTACATTATTCCCCCTCTCTCCCATCACATGCTGGAAAAATCTTGCTTCTGTCAAAAAAACCCAGGTTGACTGACACTAAAAAATCCTGTTCCAAGACAGACACTAAGCAGGAGCTAAAATTTGTTTTATTCCTTCTGTAGTGAGACAAGGCTGTTGCTGGTTTTGAAAACTTGCAGCAGCATGTGAGACCCAGCAGCAAAGCTGAGCTGGCCAAGGATGGAATCTTCAGTCTGTTATAATCACGACTCTATTTCCTTTCAGCTCCTGCCCCTCTGTTCTCATTCTTACTCCTCTCCTCTAAATGAAGACTTTCAAAAATAAAACTCAGACACCTGACCCTTGGCTCACCTCCAGGTGTGCCACAATATGCCTGCTTGTCATAGGGACTGCTTTTGCTCTGGAGGGTAAAGCTTTTACCTTTGATCACTCCAGATGTATTTTCTGCTCATAGTAAACTGAAAATTACAATCATGCCTTTTGGGTCTCTGACAGTTCATTTGCCTATTGTTTCTTCAAATACAGCATATGATGAGTGCAGTGGTAAAAAGCTGCACAGTCTAATGGAGTTTTAAACCAAAATTCAGAAACAGTGAAAATGAACTTTCTCTCCACAAGTAAACTAGCTGCCAGGTGCTCCAAGGTCGAGACAGCAACATCCAGATCCAACAGGGCTGAAACTTATGTTTTATTTCAGAAGCTTCTAAGTCAAGGATGGCCCAAAGTTGCCTCTTTATAGTTCTACATAGTGTAGGTACCTCTCTTTGTAAATCACTCATGACTAAACACAGAGAGCAGAATACTTCCAGTTGCTTCTAGGTTGTGCAGAAGACATTCATATTGCACTTTGCAAACTTGTCCTAGAAAACAGACTGTGGCTGATTCAAGAACATAAGAAATATCATATTAGACTAGCATTCTGTCTCCAGCAATGGAGAAGTAACCTTTAAGACCAACCCTTTATTTCCTGTCTTTTAATAAAATAACCTGTCCACCTACATCTTAGCAATGGAATTTCTTCAAGAACCTTTTGTATGGATCCTTGAAAATCAAAGCATTGAAGTGCACCTCATTGAACTGCAGCAGGTTAGGAGCAGGATTCACCTTCCCAGGTGTTCCTGCCCAATACACCACATTTCTCCATGGACTCACTGAACCTTTTCTATATGACAAACTCTGCTCTCACTTTCCAGTTTTTCCCAGGATCCCTCTTAGACATCATTTTGTATTTCACTTACACAGCAATTGAGTAAACTCAGACAGAGGTACTCAGATGGATCCTGAAATTTCTCATGGTCTTCAAGGTACTTAATATACTCACTGAATGCTACAGCTAGAGTTTGAATGTATAATCTGAGCATCCAAAGGGCTCAGTGGAGCCCTTTGGTCCACTGAGGGACCAGTGGACCAAAGATCCACCACTAGATCCTTGACATCTAGTGGTGTAAAGGATGTCAAAAAGCGTGCATCACCATCTGGCTATATGACATAAAACCAAAGTCTTGTACCTTCACTGCTGCACTAAATCAGTCCTTCCTGAAGAGTGTTTTTGTAGGTTTTGGGTTTTTTTTTCATGACAAGGATCTTCAGAACTAATACACAGAGCCTTTAAAATGATTAAGGTACTTGGGTCCTAATGGTCTCTTTGCTTACAGAAAGGGCTGGTGCTTTCAGGATAGAGGATCCAGAGCAAACAAACAAACCAGCCAATTTAGTCAAGAGCAGCAAGGACTAATGACTGAGAGTCTCAGTTTGTACTAAACCACCTTGAGCTAGAGTCCCAGCTCTGCTTTTGACAGGCTGCAGGGCCTTTGAAAGTCTTTCTGTATCCACTGCACTCTGTAATTATCTTGTCTGTTTAGACTGTGATTTCTTCATGTCAGTGATTGACATGATACACTTGTACAGTGCCAGTAAAACAGGAGTTATAGCACAGCCCAGGGTAGGACCCTGAGGTGCCACTTTAGTAACAACATTCACTCTCCTCTTCTGCCACTGCAGTAAGCTATGTCTTACATTATAATATCCACCAGTTTTGGGCCATCTGGTATACATAAATGTCCCCATGTCTTCTTACATGTAAATATAACTCTTTGAAGATGCTTCTTACTGTTACTAGCCATTACTTGTTAAGTGCTGTCAGAGTTTTCTGCACTGTCTGAGAAAGAGGGGAATCCAAGCAGCCCTACAGTCCAAGCAGAGCAGCAAATAACTTGGAGCCAGGGTCTGCTTCCCATTGCAAGTGTTCCACAGGAGCTCACTGCTGTGCAGTTGCGGCAGGTTTTCAGGGAACTGGCAAAGGGGACAGTGTTTTTACTTTCAGTTGATAGGCATGTTTCTGAGTGTGGAGGGAAGTTTCAGGTTCAGGAAGCACAGCACATGACACTGTTGAACAAGGGAGGAGATTTAAAGACAGAAGGGTGGGAAGCATGCAAAAGAAACGACGAGGGACAGAACAAAATCAGAGCTGTTCTCTAGGGAGGGACAAACTAGATCAAAGCTTTTAAGGCTAAAAAAGATAAAATTTATATAAGAGGGATTAACTGGATGGAAAGTTTCAAAATGGGGTGGGGGCTTTGGTTGTCACATCCCTTTTAGTGGTCAGCATCTCATATATGTCAGAAAATTCAGGAAAGATCCATTTGAGACCCTACCTTTCTCTCTATTCCACAGAGATATCTGCCTTTCTGTGACAACAGCCCTGAACTTCAGAGCTACAGTATGACAGAAAAGTGATTCTGTAGCAGATCTGTTCTACTAAGCAGGGATTATCTTTGTATAAGATTTGTATGAAGTGCTCACACAAGTGACGCTGAAGAGCACTTTTAGACCCAGCTAAAGTACACACGATACAAAAAATCATCATTGCTGCTGTAAGCTGAACCAGTGTGGCACTCGGTTGAAGAATATTGCAGTCCAGCAGCCCAAGAAAGAGAATATACTTTGAACAAATTAAGCCACAGGTTCTTCTGTCTTTTAAAGATTCAAATGCCAAGATCCCCCCTACCCGCCAGTTCTATTTCAGTTCCCTCTTTCTGGAGAAATTGTACTGAGGATCATAACAAAAAGAGGTGATTAAGCCTCCTAGAACAAATACAGTTCTGTCTGCACAAGTGCTGAGGGGTAAAACTTTCTTGCTTCCAAAGTCTTTTGAGAGTCATGAAATTCTTTTCTTCTGTGTTGCATTTTGAAGTTGCTCCCCACGAATATCCTTGTCAGACAAAACTAACTCTCCACCTACTGACTGTCAGTAGTTTTCAGAGAGCTGACATTTAAAAGACTCAGAGCTTGAAAGCTCATCTCTCTTCTCAAAAGTTATATTTCCCAGCAAATATTTGGATGTCTACCAGACAAATAAAGTGAGTGTGGATGGCTCCATGTCATGGTTCTGCCACAGAGGTAAAGACAGTATAAAATTGGGATTTAATTTGACTGTAAAGATACTTGAGACAAAATAGTGTCAGTTTCAGCCCAGACTTCTATGTAACTGCAATTCTTTAAACAAAACATCTGAATTAAAAATTCACATTTGTAAATGCAAGACTAAGTTGGATGCTGTTGTCTGCGGGAACCACAGTTTCTATGAACAGTGAAGCAAATATATATTCTAACCAGCTCACTTTTATCCTGCCTTCACCGAGAGAGAAATATGTTTCTGGCTGTTGTTTCTGGAAAAATGTTTCCCTGAGCCTCTTCCACACCTAATGCTCTTCAGTCAAGACCATTTGAATCTGGTAGGGAGATCTGGATGAAATAAAAGATCTCTTTTATCCAGATTTTATTTTTTTGTCTCTGCACATTATTTTGTTAAGGAAGAATAGAAAGAGAGGAAAATTGAACAAATACAAGAGGTGATTGTTAGGAGTCATAGATAGCTTGCCAGAGAAAACGTAGGCATCCTCCTTATTAACCTTCCTCACAAGGTGTCCCATGTATAAGAATGAAAACAGATAAGTACCAATGTTCCCATGCTTTATAACCCACATGTTTCTAAGTTAGCATCCTAAGGCTGCATTTGGGCAGCTCTGAATGACGTATTTTCCTATACAGAAAATGTCACTCTCTGTTTATGTTTGTCTCTTGCCCATCTTCAAAGTGCTCATAAATATTATTTTCTTATAATTATTCCCAACAGAAGAAAAGACTGACAAGGACTTAAGTGCCTTGACCAAAACTATGGAGTTTTGCCTCCTGTTTCCCTGGATTTCTGTGGATACCTACTCCTCAACTGCCACACATCAAACATCCAATCATTCATTTTCTGATATATATCTGATCCTAATGGGTAAGGCTTGTTTTAGTGTCATGCAGGTTAATGCACATAAAGGGAGTTTGGCTATGTCTGGAAACTTACCTTTACACGTATTTATTCAGATACACCCTACCACAACAGGCACCCACTGCAGGGTTTTTATGCCCTGTTCATTAATCAGAACTATTTTTCAGTCTCAATCCAGTTTCTAGTAGACAGATGGTAACAGTAAGACACTGATATGTTTCAGACTTGAACCCTGCAGAGTTGTCTCAGCAAAGAAAAAGACTGGCTGGTGCAGAGCCCAAGCTCCCCTCGCACTAGCTGTGTGATGCTCCCTTTTCCAGGGCATCATGCCTTGTGCACTTGCTCTGCAAGTAAATCAAGCAAAGCACACACAGTTCATCAAACCAAGCTTTACACCATTTCATGCAAGCAGCAGAATAATACAGTAGTAATACCCTCTTCTATAGCCGCATTTCTAGTGACATCACTATAGATTCTGTGACTGAAAAATGTGGGATTTGCATCCAGAAAGTACTTTTCCCTTCATGGGAAACCTGTTTCACCTCCAAGAGTGACTATAATTCCATTACAGTCTCTAGATCATAGGTACAAACCAAATTAAATAATTGACTTTAATTCAGCACACAACTTTTGCCAGTGGTGAAACACTAGACACCACAAAGCATCCACTATAAACTCTGAAAATATACTATGTTGGTTTATATTTTCTTCTCTGATGCTTTTCCTGGTATTAACTCTGTATCTTCTCAAAATAACACATTGTCAAATTAAGCACAGTGGGTGGCACATATTTGATTGTTAAGTTAAACCATTGAAAGAGAACTCATTTTTTATAAATTAACAAGGTTTTTTTACAGCATTGCTGTCTTGGTTCCACACTTTAAAAAAAATCCTCTTTTCCTTAATCTTTTAAACTTGGGTTGAGCAGAGTTTTAAGGTTTGCAGAGCTGTTCTCCAGCTGAGTGTTTCCTTTTAGATATGCACACCTCCTTGTTGGACATTCATTATCAAACCTTGTGTTTGCCTTTTATCTACAAGTCCTCTTCAGTGTTCAGCATAAACTACATGGACACCTTGCAGATTGACATTTCTTCATTCATGCTTTACCTTAAACAGCATGCGAAGACATCAAAGAAGAGGAGCCGACTTTGATGTTACAAAATGAAAAACGCCTCGTGATTTGCCAAGACCAGGGGAACTTGTAGTTTGCTCTTTTTTCCCTTAAAGAAATATTACTGCTTTCCCCATGAATATGTGAAAATCTTTGCTATTTTCACCAAACTTGTTTAAACATTTTGTTCCTGGTAGAAAACAAGCCACATCTCATGGCAGTTTATTAAATACAGACCCTAGTGCCTAAACTACAGTGGCTTGAAGGAACGCACACACTTTAGTTAATAAAGAGCTTGTTTGTTTCACACCTGTGACTTTGACACACTCCAGGTGTCATGACCCCCAGCATCACCTCGCTAATGCTGATAATAACAGTGCATGCCCTGTGTTTTTCATTCACAGATCACTGACAAGGATTTAGAAAAGCATGGTCAGGCCTGTGCTGTAGATTAAGCAATTGTTCAATAAGAGATTTTACATGGTTTGGCCAAGGTAGCAAATAGCCAGCAATAAAACAGAGCAGCCCTGATCCCTGTGTGGATGCTTGACTCGGCAGCTCACTCTGCTCATGAAAGGCGATGGTGCTCAGCACTGTAACAGACACAAAATGTGCCAATAACCCTGGGAAGAGGCCAGCAGTATCTTATCAGAAGGTGCTGCACTCCACACTGGGAAAGATTCAATTTGGTTCATAATTTCTGTTCCTATTGCCTTGAAAAGTACCAAGGGAGGTTTCTTTTGCACATTTTCTTTCACTGTTTCAAGTGTCCTTATAAGGACAGTAGGAATGTACATAATTAGTCCAAGGCTAGAGAATAAAGACATTCAAAATGAACATTTGTTACTGATTTCCCAGACTACAGTGGAACTGAGAAGAGTATCATGAGAGGAAAAGATATGTAATTAAATGTGATTTCTTAGAATGCTGCCTAGCTAGGTCATTGCATATGTATTATTTGACTGCATTGCTACAATGTAAAGCACACAGTTCCTCTCCCTGGTACAAAATCCTTTGATTAACCAGCCTCCCTTCATTGGTGGAAGGGGCCAGCCCTTCTGTTGTTGAGCTGCCGGCAGTGTTGCTCGTGCTATTTCTTTAAGACTCTTCATCAGATGTGGTTTGTCAGGAACATGCCTAGACTGTAAGCCAGAATAGAGCTCATTTTCTTTGATGTGCATTTGTAATGTGCTGCTCCAAAAGGAGAGGAATGAAAACTTTGGTCACACTGTTAATCTGTAGGAACTACCTTTTAAGCAACTGGATGTGAGTATACTCTGCACATACCATACTGTCAGCTACTCCTTTCAAATAGAATTTTATCAATAATTGGTGCCAATGCAAGGACATACGTCAAACATGTGCCCCAGTTGATACAGCAAGAATGTATTTAGCCCAGACTTTCTGTTGTAGAGAGACCTTTTAATTTCAGTTTAGGGCCTGAAATTTTCCAAGCCAACATGTATAGCTACTTTACTTCATTTCTTGCTGTACTGTACTTAAAGACCAGCACAGATACAATCAATTTGACAATTTGGTTCCAGTGCTATATGTTTTCTACTCTAGGCTTTTACCCTGCAGCAAGTGTTTTGCATACCAAAAAGTCTGAAAGTGAAAGGGTTACACTTGCTTGAAGGTCCACTTGAATGACTGTGAGAAGAAAGCCAAAATGGTAATCAGATCCCTATGAGATCATATGGAAACCAGCCATGCCTGTTTCACAGAGTCTTCTGATGTTGCAGGGGTCTGTAAAACATTTAATCACTGGAGTTTCAATAAGTTGAGATTTGTTGTGAGTACTGTAGAGAGCATTCATCTTACATAAAATGCTGCCTGGTAATGCTCTTAGCGCTACATGAGCCAGAATGCAATCAAATATCCATGGGGATTTAGCCTTGCACCACCATCTCTGTGAAGGGGATACAGGATTTTCACAGCTACATAGCAGTGGATTAATATAACTATTCATTACAATTCATGGGAGGCCTGACCCAACTTCTGTCAGAGTCGAAGGAAAGATGCCATTTGATTTTACTGGGAGTTTGGATGGGTTTTTGTGTACCTAACCCTGCAACTGCTCTCCATTGCTGCAGCAGCTTTTCAACGTTCAGACATGAACCCTGCTGCCCAGGTGGCACCTGTATGGCTGATAACCTGATCTGATTACCCGGTGGAGTCCAAGTGATCCTAATTCTGTCAGACAACTAAGCATGGGTACAGAGAGGTTTAATAGCTAAACCTTGTCTACTTTGCTTTTATTTTATTCAAACCTGTGAAGTTCTGACTGACCTAGAAAATTAACTTAGCCATAAACCAGGTTGATGTCTGTCTCTGAAAGAAGTGAATGAGTAGAGTTTTGAAGATGGCTCTGCAAAACCACACAGATGTGACTGCAGGTGAATGAAACCCAAGTAGCTCAGCTCACAACATACCATCTCTTCTGGCTCAGTTTGCTGGAAGCCAAGAGAAAATCCTTGTTAGCCTATCTTCATTAAAGTACAAACAACCATTATCCAAGCTAAAAATGGACCTAGATAAAAGAGCAAATTACTCATACAGGTCAATCCAAATAACCACTTCCACTTTCTTGCAAAACTCCAAACCTGTAGACTGTCAGTGGACCTTAAAAAATGAAGAAATCTGAAAGGTATTTTATGTCTCTCAGGTGTTTAAAAGAAAACACCATTTTACGCGGTAGTTTCTGGTTTTGATACCAGTACTTAGTAGCAGAACAAGCAAGACTGTAGGTACAAAGTCTAAAAGATGGTTCAACATAAGATTCTATTGTGTTCTGTTTGCCTATACAAAAAAAAATATCCATTAGATTTAAAAGAGAGAGAGAGAGACAATGTGCTTAAAAGTGTTTCTTTTTGTAGTGTAATTTAGACCTTATAACATCCACACAGAAAAAATTATCTGGACAATTTTCTGTGCTGCTACAGCCAACCAACGGAAATGGATGCCTGTGATAAAAGAGCACTGAGTTTTCAGAGGTGGCTCTTGAAATAAGCCAGGTTTCAAAATGGAGGCCTTAGAGCATCAGTCCTTTCCCCTTGGCTGACAAGCACTTGCTGAAGAATGGAAGAGTTTTTTCAGTGGATATTTTGAGTGTCAGGTTAAAAAAACAACAGCACGTGAATTAATGCAGATTTTGAGGAGAATGATATTGCCTAAAAATACCATTGTTAGCGCGGGGGGGGGGGGGTGTTGACAGACTTGGCAGATTTCTGCAGCACCTTCTGACTGTATGAAGTTTTGTGTGTGTGACTTAACCTTTTTAATTCTGCCGTTTGGAGTTCAATCTCTGTCACTGTTGCCCTCTGCATTCAAATCCTTTGTAGACTCAATACTCCTGACACTCATTGTTATTCTGCTCTCTGCTTTCAGTGTTATTTCAGAAAGATTACCTCCTTGTCAAAGCACTGTTTCAGCCTACCTTGGAGGACTGTTTGTTGATCTCTAGGATGCATAAGAATCTTTCTGGTTTCTCTCGTTATTAGCTGGCCAAGGCTTGCCAGCACTAAAACGTCTAACAGAAAAATGTTCACAGTATTATTTATATCACTTATAGTAATATCACAACAATTTAGTGCTCTGCTGTGCTTGAAGGTTGTACATTACTGAGAACTGTTTATCAGGATCACATTCACTTCCTTTCACACACCCATCCCCCTTGCTGCTAGCACCCAGGTACAATACTACAGCACCTTTTTCAGGCTGCCTATCAGATGCTGTTGAAAAGAATTGCTGGAAGGCATAAGGATTAGCCAGGTGAAATCCTGCATGCTCCCTTTCTTTCCCAGGCCAGACACTGGAAAGTACAACATCTACACACTGTATTTATCCTTTTTTCTTGAGCCCAAAGTGAGTCCTGGTCACATTACAAATCGCCACAGATATCCTCCTTAAGTATTAGCCTAACTTTAAAGAAACAGTTGTCAGTACCAACTCAGCTGCAAGAAACTCTTTTTAGCAGCAGACTAGAGGCAAAGGAAACCGACTAAATTCTCGAGCAGCAGTTATGCCAGTTTAAGATGCCTACATCCTGACACAAACTATGCCTTTGCAGCAGCAGTGGTACACTTCTCTACCAGTATCAGTGTGTTCAGGCTATGGAACTTTCCCAGTCTGAATGGGTCTAATTTCCAGGAATGGTTTCAGCCAGCACCAGGACTTTCTGAGCTGCAGCCAACAGGGGCTGCAGGTCCCTAAGGCTAGGCTTGCAACTTCTCCTGCCTCTGCACTCCTTGCAGACTCCTTGCAGCCCTGCCAGTACCCTCTGACACTCCAGCATCTTGCTTGAGCACACTCAGTGTGCTCCCCAAGAGGAAAAGCAACCCCCCCCCCCCCCCGCTCCCTCCCTGAAAACCCACCCCCTACTAGAAGGCTAAAACCATGGACAAAAGTAGAAAACTAAATACTGTGAGTCAATAAATGGCAAATGAATCATCAGAATTATAATTGCAAGACTATTGCCCTGCACAAGGGACTGGGAGTTTTTGAAAGGACAGAATCACTTGTTTCCAGGCCTCCAGACAAGCTTCTGGCTGCTGAGAAACCTTGGGAAGTAACTTCTCAATGGTGAGGCTTACATCCCACCCTTTAAACACATGCAGCCCTGGCTGCTGTCAAAATTGCAATGCTAAGCTAAAATACCTGCTAGCATTGCCTATTTTAGTAGTATTTATTTAGTGCAGATTTGGGATCTTTATGAGGCATTGTGATCTCTGGAAATTTCATAAATAAACCAGCTTATTACTAGCCTAATTAACTGATATCATGTAGCTGTAAACCCTGGTTAAGGAAACTGGTCCATTTCCTCCACACTGGCAGATAACAAGCATTACACAGCAGTGACCTGAACATTTCTGTTAAATCTTTCCAGCATCTCTGAAACCTTCCAGAAAACAAGGGATATGTTGTATTTCTTGCTTGGCACTACAGCTATAGTACGTAGTACCACTGCAATGTGAGACTCTCATTTACCTTCCCCCAGTTGCACTTGCTGTTGCAATTAAGGGAGAACAGCTCATGTATATTTAAAGACTTAAGAAGTGTTATCACACTTTGAACTATTACATCTCTCGATCTAAAGATGTTATCTACAGACTAGTCTCCTTATCCAAAGAGCTCAGAAGTAGGAACTAGATGTGCAAACTCCTTCAGCAGTAAGCAAAAAAGGAAGAGGGGAAAGAAAAGAAATACAAAAAATAATTAACACCTCCCTCACCCCCCCCTCCCATTCCACTGCAAGTGGCCAACACAGCAAATTAGAGCTGACACTCTTATTGCTAATTGAAGTACTACTATATCAAACAAAATGATTAAGGACTTGACTGGGTCTAACCTTCTCTCAGTAGAGATATGAAACTCAGTCATGATAAAATACATGAGCAAGTCTCTTACTGTAAAGAATACATGTGATTATGTGATTCATTAGTGGCACAGCAGCCTTAACGATATGTTTTGTGTGTTAGTGAGGCCTCACAGCTTACAGGACGCCAGGTCTCCTGTGCATGCAGATGTAGCTTTGATTCATATTTCCCTTAAGGAATCCACTATTGTGGACAGTACTGTTCAACAAGTTCAGGCTGAGCACTTAGGTCTCAAAGAATGAACAACGGGGCTCTTTCAAAATTAAACCAGGGACACTTTAGAAAGAAAGATCGTAATAAAAAAAAAATGTGTGTGTTTCTATACCTTGTCATAACTTAATTACTGGGAATCAGGAATGAAATAGGCATTAATGATAGTGCCTTCTGAAAACTCAAGATTTCAGCTGAGACATTTAGCCTGGAATTAAAATAGAATTAAATTTAAATTCCAGAATCGACTGGAAGATGTACTGTAATAAAAGAAAATTTGAAGTCAGGCCTATGCTTCTAATTGAAGCAACTTAGCAATGCAAACATAGAGCTGACTATTACACTTGAAAGAAAGAGCATCTCTTCACACTGAGCATTTTCATCTTTAAGTCTCTATCTGAACATCATTACAAGCAAAGAATTCAAACCTGTCACAGTCCTTCAGCTTCACAACTTAAAATCTGCTGCAGAGCCACAGTTGCGCCATACCTTTCTCTCTTGAACTCACTACTGGTTCCTGTTGGAGCATAAGAAACTTTGAAACATCAAAAATTAATTTTTGGAGATGATTTTCAGAATTTTTTTTTCTGTATGTTTATCCTTAAGGTGATTTTCTACTCAGAGTCTGGCTCCCATGCAGTCTACATCAAAAGTTATCAGAGCTACAAACCAGTTAGGAAGTAAGCTGACCAACTTAACCAAGAGCCACCCCTGAAGGAAAAAAGAAATGACTGAAAGACATTAGGGGAGACAAAATAAACTAAACTAAATTTCATTCTGCTGTGCTAAGCTGGTCAGAGAATGCCCACTTTCCCTATATAGGGTAAAAATATCTAATATAGCTGTCTGGGAAAAATAAAATGCAGGCAAATAAGCCCGAAAGTTCTGAGCAATTTTCACACTTTATTGGTTGACAGTGCTGCTGATGGCCCACTCGCAGACAAGAGGCGACAGTCCCCGCCTGGTTATGAAATGGTTCCGTGTCCAGACCGAGCCACTCACCCTGAGGGAAGCATTGACAGGGCTGTGAGAGATCCCCTGCCAGCCATAGTGAGGCAAAACAAGCAGTTATTTTCATCAGTGATAGAACCAGAGCCGATCAAAACAAGCAGAAGGCACTGTTCTGTTTGGTCTGTACACTTTGTACGCTGCCACTTGAGAACTTAATTAGCCCACATGCTTCATGTTTCTATCTTTAGTCTGATGGCATACAGCTGTTCTTTTCAACATCACTGCCTACTGCCCTTTCCCTGCTGTTGGGGTACGATTGTAAACAGACATGGTGAGGTCTTCTCAGGTTTAACCTTCTGCCAGTGTGGCCTTGGCTTACTGATGAGCTGCCAAAACCAGGAAGTTTTGGCCCAAATCATGAGGTAGATCATTTTATTACCTCATGGGAGTTTTAACTGCAGATACACCATCAGCACAGGGACAGTTGGCACAGCCTCACATCCCAGACTAAAACTGCCCTCCAAAGCCAAATCATGAAAAATAATCACCCTTTTGAGGGCAACCATACCTCCTCACCATGCCTCAACCCTACCATACCTCATACCTCAGCTGAGGGGGCAAAGCCGGTGTTGCCTAGGGGCTGTGGTGGCAGCAAATGGTTTATCCTGCTGCAGCTGAGGTGGGTTTGGGGCAGAAGAACAAGCCCTGGATATGAAAATGCATTGTGAAAGTATGAAAGGATATAGCTTATTTCAGGGTATCAAGGCCTGGAGCTTTCCTTAGATTTCCCAGCATGGCAGATGGTGACCAAGACTATGCAAGGATTTAAGAATTAAGAAAAAAAAACAAAGCAAACCAGGCCTGAGGTTGTGATGATCTGTTCAGGCTGGAGTGCAGGAAACACCTACTGAAGATGCCAAGCTGGCATTGCCCTCAAGCTTGAGGAAAGACTCAGCAATGAGGCGTGAGCTCCCACTTCTGGTTGCCTATGTGTTTAGCATCAAGATGAGCATCAGCACCCCTGTGCCCAGCAGTTTCAAAGCAGGAAAAAATACAAAGCTGGCTTTATAGTCTGAAGGTGCCAAGGGAAGAAGGGAATACACCTCTGCAGTACATGTGATAGATGAAGTTTTCTAAATCTCTTTGCTTCTGTAATTTCTCACACAGGGTGTCATAGGCTTGTACTTTCAGCTGGGACATTCCTGTATCCCAGCTGGAACGCAGCCGGCATCCCTGAGCCCAGCCATAACCCCCAGTTCAGAGCACAACTAATTTTTCTGAGCATTTAAGAAGTTACGCATTTATCTACTCCCAAGATTTACCGTATCAGTATCCTCCACCTCCTGCCTCCCCCCCAGCCTCCATTAGTTTTTGTCTCTTGTAATCATTTTTTTCCTCACATCCTAGAAATTCCTGCCTTGCTACCTCGACAGTGATGTTAACATCAGGTGCTGCATATCATGCCACACTCAGGAGCTTTACATTCTTACAACATGGCAGACTTTGATACAATTACAGCTTGGCTACATATCTTAATTTATGTTACAGTATTGCTGTAGTGATATCAGAGACAAATGTTTAATTCACAGAACCTCAGTTTCAAATTACAGTCCCTGAATGCAAACAGCATACTTCAATATTTTTTCATCAATTTCTTAGTTCCTAAAAATCAATTTTTGTAGAGTTTTTACACTGTACATAAAAGACTGTGTCATCAATTAGCCTTAATTCTTCTTTTTTTTTTTTTTTCTTTTTTGGAAACCTCTTTGTAGGAAAATCTCATATTTCAGCAATTTGCATTATCCACACAATCTGCTTTGAAGTTCTAAGTTATGGTAAGAAAAGGATCCACTTATCTGCACATAAAAAATGTTCAAAGCTTATAAATTCCCTGAAACAGATGTACATTATCATTGGATTTGCCTTTCTCTCTTTGCTGTTGCATGGCTAATAGAGTTTCATGTGCCCCCTCACATCCTCCCCATTTAGCATCTTTTCTCTACAGAAGCATGCACCCTACTGTGCCAATCCACACTTCAAAGATTTCTGTCTATCTATTAGAAACAAAGCACAAAGTGAGAACATATGGCCCCTTTTAAATTTCCCACATTTAAGTCAATATCATTTCTTTTCTCCTTTGGCAAAGAAACATAATAAGGTTTATCTTCTCCCTTCCTAAATCTGCTGGCTCTCTCAAACTGCTTGTGCCAATTCAGCAGTTACTTTGCAGTATCAGACTTGGCAGCACATATGAAAACAAAATCTCTAATTTTTAAAATTGCTTTTATTTCTTCAGATCAAGAAGATGCATTTAAATGATGAAAAAGGACAAAAATGTAACTGCAGACTTTCAGATAAGTGGATTTTAAACCCATGAAAGGGCACAGCAGAGAGTCAACAGCAAAAAAAAAGAAATATTGTCTTGTTCAAGTTCTTTTCACAGTGACATCTTTCAAAACGTTTCCTATCCCCGACTTAAGGGGTGGGAGAACATTTGGAAGTTATGGCCTTACTGAGTACAAGCATATGCTTGCCCATGTCCCAGGGCACACACAGACTGGCATTGAGGGCAGTGATCAGGCAGTACGAGGCGCTGATGCCCCTCTTGAGGAAAAGCAAGAGTTACTTGCCTTGAATTCATTCATACTCCTAAAATTTCTCTGTCAGGGTTACACACATAGTGACCATAGCTGGAAAGAGTTAATGGGCCTGGAAATTTCAGGCTGCTTCTTTGGAGTGACTCCATCCTGCACATCCTTGGGGAGGTGGGTAACAGGGCATGCAGGATGCTTATGGTGAGGTCTGCTGTTCAGTGGATTTCCTTTACATTTCTGGGCAATAAAAGTGGTATCTATATGAACAAAGGCTCCAAGTAAAGTAAACTTCATTTACTATTGTTAGAAAGATCAGCAGTCACATAGTATCCTGTGAATGCCGAATTTATGATTCAGTTATAAGGAAAGGGGTTGCATTGATGAAGTTTTTAGCAGACTAAGGTATGAAAGTCTTGCCCTGCTCCTGAAAACACTATGACTTATGCTTTTAATTCATAGTCAGTAGCTAAAATGACTCTTTATTTTGGACTCCTAAACTGTCAAGATTGTAATCTTTAAATTAATTGATTTTAGCACCCATTTATTTGACCAGGAAAATTTTTATAAAAACCTGTCCCTGATCAGTGCAAGCTATAAGTGTCCCAGGGCCATGATTCCAAGCCCAAACTACACTAAAAAGAGTGTAAATTGAAGTACCTCTGTTTACATCTGCTGATCCAGTAACGCTGCACAAAGTTTCCATTGAAACCCATATAAGTCACGTATGCAGAGCCGCTGAGGGTTATGGCCTTAAGAGATGGCACACTCAAACAGTAAGAAGTTGTGATTATAGACATCAAATGTAAAAAAAAAAAAAAGTCCCCGAGAAGACTGTAAAGAGACAGAAGGAATGAGAGGCCACAGTGCTGCTTTTTGCTTCTCTTCATACTTTTGCACTTACTGGAAACTCCGAGTCTCTTTAATTGAGCTTTTCCTCCACTCTATTCCTTGCAGAGTGAGAGGGTTAATTGCTTCAGACTGAAACATTGCAATTTTCATACTCTTGCTTCCTAATGGCATGTTGAGTATGCAAGGATGCCCTGGGCAAGCATTGCACAGGAGTCCATACAGCACTCAGAGAAGGGCGGAATAAATACCTCCAGTCCCCATGGCCATGGGTATCTATAAAGCACTGTATTTACAACTTTAAAAATCAGCACTGGACAAGTGAGACCTTAATGCTCAATTGCCATAGCATTTCACTGTTTATCTTAGTTGCACTAGCATTACCAGTCCTGGTTGTTAACAACCTCAAGTGGCACTTTATTCATCTATCAACAGTCTTATCCTGTGAACAAGCAAGTGAAGAACTATAAACACCCACTCCAAAGACACTTTGTAGGTTTAAGCTAAAGCCCACAGAAAGACAGTTCACAGAACTCCAGTGAGAACAGACAAAATACAACCTCCAAAACAATATTTTAATCTACAAAGTTTTATTTGTCTTTTTAAACTTGTAAACAATAAAAAGAGCTTATCAAATATCTGAAATTAGTACAAGAAAAAATGATGACTCATACAGCAAACTGCATTTGAAGGTCCAAATTCCAAGACATGCATGGGGCATTTCTGGCTTCCATTTGTGAAGTTGAAGACAAATTTGGCCCAGTTTGTTTGGTGTTTTATTAGAAAATTCACAAAGCCTCAGAGTGCTATATTTCTTGAATGGAACAGAATGGGAAGGATTAAGTGTAAGAATAAGCACTCAGCACCAGAAGGATCTGAACCCCTATCTTTATCCACAAAGTACAGGCTCACCAGAAGAGTACATCTCTTACCTGGTAGCAGTTACAGGCTGCATTGGCTATACAGACTAGGCACTCAGAGGAAGACACAGACCCCACTCCATAGGCATGTCATGAAAAACAGAAAGCACAGTGCACATCATTAGCATTAAGCCTGTTTTTGCTAACGTTTGCCCATTGCCAAATTTATTAATCCCCTTAAAAGATATAGAAGCTTTGGGCAACGTTTGACCAACTTATGTATGTTTGCAATCAAACAGAAAAAGAACTGAGGCTACTATTCAAAACACATTCTACAGGAATATTGAAAACATCTGTAGAAACACATTCCTCTGCTTCTGAAAAAATTTCCTTCAGCTTGGACAGGGACTTGGGAACCGGGGCATCATCTATTACCCTGTTACAGCCCTAGTGGTGATTATCTACAACTTCTCTTTCTTGCGTCTCCCACTGCACACTGGAGATTGACCTCTTCTAGGAAGTCTTCAAGCTTTCCCAGTGAAAAGCATCCTATGAACTACTCTTGCTGTTTTATAAGCAATAAATGTACCATAAGAGATTAAAAAAAGTAACATGAATATAGTTTCTCCATACAGTGTTTTCCTGCCTCTTGTCTGTCTCCCTCTGCACCTCTATCAGACAGTTCTATGCTATCCATACATATCTCAAATCTTTCCATTCTTCCGTTGTCTTTCTTCAAGCTCTTTCACAGTAATCCATCTCATAGTCCTTAAGTCCTGCTATTTTAAAGCATATTTTAAAACTCATCCGTATGATTTCTATCATTTTAGCTCAGTAGGATCAAATTATCTAAATTATATAGAAATATAAAATTAAATTAAATCATAATTGAAAACCTCATTATTTAATAACTATAATCCAAATTTCAAATAAGATGCATTTCAATGTCTACTAAACAATTTCAATATAAAGTTATTTGCTTTTCTGTCTCTGCTCTTTTTAGCTCATTTTTAGCACATTTTAAATGTACACAAGCAAAAAAAAACCCAAAACTACAAAACCAGCCCCTTCCATGTTAAATCAACTGAACATGTCAAATATGAAAAAAAAAAAAAAAAAAGTGATAAACTGAGGCTGGTTTTGCTGCTAAGTGCATTAAAAAAGAAATCTTCCAGAAGATGTTTAGAAAACACATTAAGTGTTTGGATTTTCAAACATGTTTCTGCTTGGTACCTTTGAAAAAAAAGGGAGCCTGACAACTAACAGGATGCTGAATTTGACTTGGTTCCCAGCAAAACCATGAATAAGTCATGTTTGAAAACGTATTTTCAGATCTTGATGAATTTCATCAAGGCAATTGAAGGTGAGCCTTGTTTAGCTGACACGTTTCCAAACATGAACATTCTTGTCTGTATTCCAGAAAAAAATCATGGTGAATGTTTTGCAAATTTTTTAGCATGATGAATTTTTCTGAAGTACAGTCTTGGCCACAAAGGGCCTAACTTTCCTGCTTATTGGAACACAAATGAAATCTGTCATTCAATAATTGAGGTACACAATGAGATATGGAGAACAGTAAGCATTTGTTGTATCTGTATATTTATGTGGCAACTTGTAGACTGTTGAGCATACACAGTACTTATCCCTTTACAAAAGATCACCTCTGTCAGAATCCACCTTGTGCCATTCACTAACTTCTGCTAGACAACACACACATGTATATATATATATATACACACACACATATATATATACACACACATATACAACTTTAAAGTACTCCAGCTATACTTTGCTGTTCTGTGCTTATGATGACTACAGTAGGAAGGCAGTTATAGCAGTCACGTATTTGGCTTTTTAATTTGGTGTGGCCTTAAGAGGCTGGTCTGCCAATATGCCAGGAGAACTGGTACTTCATCATCGGAGGGCAGAACTGGGTCTTCATATCTAATAGTGACTAAAGAACATGTGGATGTTTCAAAAACATCTGGAAGTGCCTTGAGGTCCTCCAGTGACATCAGTATAAAGCACAATATTTGCTGTTAATCTTCATTAATTTACCAGCTTGATCTCTCACAGTAAAATTTCCATTTAATATTAGCTACTACAAAACCATCAGCAGTAAAATGCATAAGAAATAAATACTGAAATCACTCTCTGCATATTATGTAGACTTCAAACCCACATTCCTAGAATGAAATTATAGGTACCCTGAAGCCAGTGGGAATCTGGCAGTCTTCCCAAAGATTTCACTAGGACAAAGATTTTACTTCATTATGCTTAGCTTAGTTTACTTTGTGTAAGCTGGTCATGAAGTTGTGAGAAAAGCCTAGCAACCTTCATTTTCAAAAAAAAAACTGGCTTCCCAAAAATTGGAGCTGGTAAAGGTGAGCAAAATTTTTCCACTGAAATTTTTTTCAGCAAATAAATAGTGCAAACTTTGGGATTCACTTTGTTTTGCTGAAGTGTTTTTTTTTGTAAAAACAGAAGTAGTAAGTGAAAAAACTAAAGTTTCCATTTGGAATTACTTTATCCCACTCCATTTTACTCTTAAATAATAATAATTTCTTTTTCTTTCCTCAGAAATGCAATTTTTTGTTTAACCAGAAACTAATCTATTTTAAATTCAGATTCAGCCACAGTTTTGAGCAACTTAAAGAAATATATACATATCTGTTTTAAATGGTCTTCAGATTTAAAAACAAGCTGAAAAATCAGTTATTCAACACAGGTCTAACAGTAGGGGACAAGAAATTTAACTTTGAAACTTGGTAGTTTAAATATAAAACCGAAGCATACTCAGTCCATACCTTATGGCCTGATCCTGTTCCCAAATATGTTAATGCAAGCTCTTTCATCAGTGGGATATGCAAGCCCTGACAGCAACTGCAATAAGCCCCTGAAATCCACAACAAGAAGGAAATCTACTTTCTGAACCAGCAAAACTTTAATTACCAGGGGGTTCTCTTGGCACAGTTTTTGCTGTTAAATAAATAAAGCATTTAGTCAAAACCATCTATATTTACTATACAAAATACTGAGAAGCAAACTTTTTTAAAAGATAGAGAAATTTAAGATTCTGTGAAAAGAAGCTGTGCTACATGTTATTCACACCTAACACACGTAACACAACTGCAAAACAGTACATAGATACTGTATACCCATAGATGGCTGGTGTAAAGTTTTAGTATGGGAATGCCACGTTATTAAAATGTATTTGTATTTCACAGAATCTGAGCAAGGTAAATTTGTCTGTTGTATCCCCAAATACAAGAAACCAAAATAAATCAATGCAAGGTTATAACCAATGGTCAGTTGTGTTACACTTCAGAGTTGACTTGGCAAAGCTAGTACTGAACGCTTTTCAATCAGATAGGATTTTGTTATTCGTGCTGTTATCTTTTCCAGCAAAATATCTTTGGGTGAAAGATTTATCCCCCTCTGTTGCCCCTTCTTAGAAAAACCCACAATTCTGAAAGCACTCTTGTTTTCCAGAACATTTTCTGGCTTTCGGCAACAGCCTGTGTTAAAAAAAATTGACTAAGGAATAATTCCCACCTCCCAGTTTTTCTGGCAGGTGCTCCCCTGAAAAGAGAACAGCTTTAATTACATCATCAAAACAAATAGCATGGCATCCCTTCTTAGCCGGAATGTACATTTTTGTGTTTTGCATGCGGTATAAGTAAGTTACTTGAATACATCAGACTTTGTTAACACTATAATATAAATAAGCTTATTCCTTCTACTAGACATAAAATGTCTTTTTTTTTTTCAGTCCATAATCATATATACATTGAAAAAGAATGATACACAAGCAGCAAAAAGGCTTAGAATAGAACAACTCAGTGGTAACTAACCAAATTTGTGGCCTTTTCATATTTTTAATACAGAAAATTCTGTATGTAAATATTTTTGGACTTTAGGAATTTTAAAAATAAACAGAACAGTATAGCTGTCACACAGATCAAACACATTTTAAAAACAGTTTGTTAGATTTAACAGAACACACTGCTGACAGCTAAAAAAAAAATAGAATAAAATAAACCAGATTTTTTAAAGAGGACAATAAGTCTAAACAACTGCTGATCCAGAGAGACAAGAGATGGACCTAATTACCACGAAACAGTGATTCTATTCCAATTCCACAAGAAGGCAAGGCTTTAAATTTTTCTTTCAAGGTTGATGTCTCCATGTTCTTAGAAAGGACAACATCCCTCTAAAACTAGTCAGCAGTAATGGGGTAGTACCCCATTTTGGACTGATCAAAGCTCTAGTCAGAAAAAAAATACCCTAATCATAAAGGGCTTATAACAATGCGGGATAATTACATTTTACAATATATACTATAGACAAAATACCACAACACTTTAAATAATTAAAACCAAAAGCAAATACTTTTATAGAAAAATTATATTTTGATGTCAGGAGTTCTCTAAGGTTCCAAAAGTAACATAGGTGTTTTTCAGTCACTTTCTACCTGCAAAATGGTGATCTGTACAAAACACAACTGAATGTATTATAGATGTGGGCCCCATAGAAACTAGAACTTGACCTAGAACTAGAACTACTGACCCTTTTTTTCACTTTTTCGATTTACTTTTGACCTTCAAATTTCTCAGCATCTAGTAAGGTCTTGTGAATATGGTCTCATTCTCCTTCATGGAATGGAAGCCCTACAATATGGAAAAAGCAAAGAGGCCAGAATGACTGTGAATTATGGTTTTTTACATATTGAATTGTCTCAAAAATTTGTAGGTGCTGGGGAAATTTAAACTGGAGCCACCTAAGAAAATGCCATGGCATATGCTTCTAAAAAGTCACTGTTGTGGGAAAAAAAAAATAAAATGCTAATATTCAAACCACAGATTTCTAAAACACAACAAAATGTACCTGAGAGTGTGCATATTTATATATATATATATTTATACTTTATATATATTTGCCAACATTTAAAGTGAGAAAGTATATTTTCCTCAATTCTTTCTCAAAACAAAGAACTGTGGATTTAAACAAAACAAAACTCTAAGCAACCTCTCTCCTTCTCAAACCCCCAAGAACTGTACTTATTGCCCAAGCATTAAAGTTTGGTGATGCTTTTGAAAAACCCATTTCACATCCTCCTCTTTTCAAATGGTTACTCCAAACAGGATGGGGAGTAAGCAAGAGGAAAAAAAAAAAAAAGGAAAAAAAAGGAAGTATATTTAAATATTACCCAGTATATAACAGACTATATTTGTGTCAGTGAAGAATCTCCAAGAAAATAAAGTGTAAGTTGTACAAATGTAGCTCTGTTGATAAGTATAGCTAATATTTCCTTGTAATTATTAAGATAATTTGAAAGGATGTGAACACAAACAGGCTACACGAACGCAGTATATTAAAATTCCCCTTTTGTAGCACATTACAATCAATAAAAAAGAAAATAAAATCTGAATAATACTAGAGGTAGCAGCTGTTTGTATTTTCCATTATTCTGAGTATCTCTGGAGTCCAACCCTTCGAACATTGCTCCCCTGATAGAAGGCTTGTGTGCGATCAGCCGACATACAGCAGAGTGGTAAGCTAGATGTCTGCAAGAGTGTTTGAAGTATCTTTCCTACTACAGTGGAAGTAGTACTTTTAAAGAAGTGCGTTGATGACCTGCATTAAATCACAGCTCAAAAACCTATGGCTGTTTGCTGTTTTACAGCCACTTAAAAAAAACAGTAAACCAACAAGGTGTTTAAGTAAGCTATGCCATTCCACAACATATAAATAGGGTAAGTTTTAGGAGTCCTGTATAACCTCTAAAATATATGCTAGTTGAATATTAATGGAGTAACAATAATATTAATCATAGTAATGCCTTAGTTCTGGTATCACAAGAACACATTTCCTTCATATGGGATGATTCTTGGAGGATGTTGGTGGGATCTCTTCTATGTCTGGTAGAAGTGATGGTAGTGGTGGTGGTGCTCGTGGTGATGGTGGTGTTCATGTCTTTGTATCATCTGTCCAACTTGGCCTTCATATAAAATAACTGTGGGTAGGTCTCTCACATGTTCCTTTTCCACAACTGTTCCTGGAGAATGGAAGGTTTTGCACATTTGGTGATTCTCCTTTGCCCTCTGCTTATGCTTCTTGTGAACCTGTTGAGATTGCAAGGGAAGGTAAGGAAGATTCTGGCCCACCCTTGCACTAGGGGAAGCCATTGGCATGGGTGCCCCTTGAAAAGGTTTATTTCTAACTGCCCTTCCAGGATGCAGAGGGGCAATGTTTTTGCCCTGGGCCTTGGGAGACCTCACAAAGTGCTTGCTGGAGTCCTGGTTCCGCAGCCTCTGTTGGATTTCTGCAATCTTGGCATACGAACTTTCAGCCAGATTGATGTGGCTTGGATCCACCACTTGAGATTTCCTATGGTGTGCATGGAAGGTTTCAGGTTCATGAGAACGGGATCTAGTCTGATTCACAGCTCTGCATGGTGGGTCATGTTTTTGAGCTGCTGGAGGAGATCCTAGGAAATAACAAGCTGAGTTAGTCATCTTGTATTTCAAAGTTTTAATTACTAGCATGCAGTTGGCAGGGATAGCATTATTGGCAGAGTGATTTTTTCCTAAGGAAGTGAATGCAATTATAGCTGTCTAGTTTAATTACACTTAATAATTCTGGCTAGTAAATAATACACAGACAAGTACATATCTATATAGGAGTGAACGTCTGTCTGTATGTATAAACGTCTTTATATTATCCTGCCTTGGTCATCATCTATCTGAAATTCACCAAAATAACTGTGAGTGGAATAGCAAAATCTTGGCAAAGGATAGGGAAAGGGAGAAAATTTAAATCTCTTTAATGTGGGGACAAAAGCCAAAATTCCAGGTACGAACCCACATTCTCCTATTTTTTGGTCAGTAGCAAGTACAAAAGATATGCTGGTATCATCTTGGGAACAAACTCTAACATCCAAAAATCAGTCCTCGCCTCACCCATAGACTAAACTTAATTAGATGTAGAGATTGTTCTCCTAGGCTCACCTCCAAGTTCAGCTACACAAACAAGCACTTCAAAGCAGGCTTGCAGCACATTAGCCACTCCATTGTGATACCACCTTCACTAGTAATTATCTTGCAGTATTCACACAGTCCAATTCCTTACAGTAATTCATTACAGACAAATCACACAGGTTCACAATTCACTGCCCCTGATGTGGAACACGCAACTGAAGACAGGAAAGATGAAAAGGTAAATTACCAAATTACCTGGCCCAAACTTTGATGTGTAGTTTTCTATTCCTGCTAGATCCAAATAGTGGTTTCTCCTTTCAATGTTCTCATCAACACAATGACGATAGCACCCACTTTGCTCTGGATTGTTCTCACTCTGGTGATATCTGTCAGCAGGAAGCAAAATTACAGTTCAGCAGAACTTCTTTAAAGTTGTTATCACCATCTGCAAACCAACAACTGATGGCCCCTTTGAAGTGACATGAGTTGCTCACAAAGAAACAACAAACACTTGAAATCCTGGATGACCGGATTTGCTAATTTGATAGGCCTGAACTGACTGTTCTTTCCCCTCATATAAATCGACCCCGATGTTGCAAAGCAAGGGAGGCCTTCAAATTGTATTACACATGCAAAAGCAAATAAAACTCTTCCTAGGGTTTATTACATTGTGACTTAGGGCCAAACCATTCAACTCAATCTGGACATGCCAAAGAAAACCTACTCTTTGATTCATGACTGTTCCCAACACTGTGAGGAAGCACTGGGGCAAGCCTCATGTCAGGCAAGTCACATGTATCTGCTGCAGAAAGGCAACAGGACTGGTTTAGTAACTAGAGAAAGCCTGAGAAGCGAAGGTGTTGGCCAGGCACCCAGAGATAACTGCCACTTTCCAAAATACAATTAGTAGGGTCAGATAATAAGCTGGATTCAGAATCTTGACTCCTTTTCCTGCTCAACTTTGCAATTTTATTTATAGCACAACTATTTCCTGAGAATGAATATCTGAAATACCATTCATTTATGAGGCAGAAAAAAATCAGACAGAGGTTTACAGTAGTGTAGCCCATAATGCCGAACAATTTAATTCAGCAATTTAAATGGATGTCTGCAGATATGAACAATATTTTTAATATAACAAACAGGATAAGCAGTCAACTCTTGAATAAGTTGCTCCCTGTCGTTCAGATAGTTCAGTCTCCAAGTCCACAAGATAGGCTTTGCTATTTCGCTGTGAGATTGCACTGTCAGCCTTAGACAGAATTTGGCCTTGTATCCTACACCAGTTGCTAAATCTGGGCTCTATACTGTATGGTGCCTAATACTATGCTTTAAGTCTATTAACACATTTCCAGGTTCCCAAAGGCTGCTGATCCCACTGAGCTTTGGCACAAACTGCTTTCCTGGTCTAGTGTATTACTGTTCAGGGACATTACAGAACTGAGTCCCCTGTGTCACTGTCAGACAGAGGTCTGCAGTATCTTTGATAAAAGTTGCAAGACTTGACCTACCTGGAAGATGATTTTTGCTCTACTTTGATAGAGGTAGAGTCTCCTGAATGGAGGAGAGTCTGCCTGGGTAGCAGGTAAGCTTTAAAGACTGAGTCAGCTTGAACTCCAGAAGTGACATGTGGTACTGTCAAAAACCAGGGAATGTCCAGATATCCCTTATTCTTTTGGATACATAGCCAACTCAGTGCCTTTCCTGCCCCAGACACACCTTTACAAGTTGTTACATTTTCACAGGTCTACATAAAAGATCTCTGGGGCTAGACCCTGGGTAATTTGAATTGCCAGGCATGAACTGCCTGTGGAAACCACTGGGACTTGCGCACACATGCTGCACAAAACTCATAGTCAACCCAGGAAAAACATCACTGGGTTTGAGTCAACACAATAAAGCAACACTGTATACAGCACTGTCTGTTGAAAACGAAGTTAGCAGGGAACCTGGTTTTTTGTTACTGTAATAAATTCTATCTCTCATCAAGACAGTAAAGAAAATCTATGCCAGTACTGCTGCACTCTCGAATTTCAATAGCTTTCTTACATGCAAGATGCCATTCAACAGTATTCAGGCAAAAATAAACGGTGAAGCAATTATATACTCATGAGAGCTGTGCTCTACTGCCACAGAGAACTTTAAGTTAGAGAACTGAAGCATCTGGCATCCAGCCCCATGATGATCTCCTGCATACACATGGGAAGACGGGAAGACACAGGCATGCACCAGCCATGCATCAAGCATGGTGTGCAAACATACACAGTGTTGATACTGGTTTTTGGTTTGGCTTTGTTTTTAATTAAAAAAAGGCATCTGCTTAAGTGTTTGTGGAGTATACGAAAGCCCTTTCTAAAATTTCTGCCATGGGGTGTCATGCTGATGGCAATAAGCACACAATGATATAGAAGCAAGGGGAATAGCACAGTGACAAGCCCAGGGTAGAAAAATGCAAGGACATTTCCTGAAAGCTATACTCATTGATAACATAGAATTTAAGCCAGTCAGTAAGAAATCAGCAGGAAAGAAAGAAAGAGCGAGAATGTGTATCTGTGGGTAAAAAGATGTTTTAGAGGCTGATGTGAAACATGAACTAGAATGGCACAGATTCCCAACCCACAAAGCTGCCTGCCAGTGCTCTTCCACCACCCATTTTGTACCACACATGCCAGGCAAACTAGCTATGAATGTAGCTACTTATCTTGATACTTGCATTAGCCCTAAAGGGGAAAATTGCCTGTAGCTTCCAGCAGATGAAAAATTTAACCCATCTATCTCCCACCTTCAGGATAAAAACACTTCTATCCATTTTATCTTGAATATTAATCAGATCTTGCCTAGAATTCCTAAGTGACTGAATTTATGAAATGTGTGCACTTCCCACAACGAACTCATTGCTGCTTTCAAAGGAGAAGACTCTGCATTAATATCATGAGATATTCTTTGTCCTGTCCACATTTTGTGAGATGCAACAAAACCTGTTAGATACTGACAGTTGCCTGATGCTGATCTGCTCAGCTCAAGATACAGATTTGTTCTGGCTAGGAAGCCTCTATCCAAAGGGGTTAGAAGGACATACAGCAGAGCCAAGATTCTACCCCAACATTTGATGCCTCTGTGACTGTGGATTTAAGGAAATGGCTGCTATTCATAAGACCGCTACATTTGCAAAACCAGGACTTCAAGGGGATTTTTACGACTGAAAGGGGATTTTTGCAACAAATTATCAAGCAAAAAACAGGCCTTTAAAGTCACACAGGGCAAACCTTTGCTAATGGGCAGAGGGAATCTGAATACTACATTGAGGCCAGCAAGGAAAACCATGGAGTATTCTTTAGTTCACAGAAGATTTTGTTCCTAACAGAAGATTAAGTCATTTTTAGTCTTCTTTTAATCTGAAATTTGATTGTACTGGGATATACTCACTGGGACAACTCACTGGCATTTTTACTCTATCCAAAAAAGGGAGGCACCGTTTTGTTGTCATCTTTAATAAGACTGAATGCTCCTTCTCCTGATAAATGTATTATGTATTTGAACAAATATCCCTAAATCCAAGGAAAGCCAAGAGTGGATTTTTATTTTTTTTTCTTAAATTTGCAACTGAAGAAACAAATGTAACAAATGATTCAATGTCATTGCTGTAGCACTTCAGTGAACACTTCCCTCTGCCTTAGTGTTAAACTTAAAATCCTAAAACAGGTCAAACCTATACACCAAGATGACCTGTTTGGAGCAACTGCTCTGTGTTCAAATCTACGAAAATTATCTGGTTTTGATTTGGTTTTCTATCCATTAGAATACCAAATTCAGAAAAGGAACAGTACACCTACACGTGACTGAGAGATTAACATTTTTCTTCGCTATAAAAAATTATAGTACCTGAAAAATATATTGCAAATGATTATCACATACACTGAAGTTCAGTGCAGGTAATATCTATCAGGTAGAACCCTTGATAACAGGATAAATACACATGATTACACATGTTCAGAGGAAGAACGCCTGTTCTTGACTGGCATCCAAAATAATATTGTGCATTCTATTAGGGAAGAACTAAAACTAATTTTTTTTTATCTAATCCGTAGATGGCTGCAAGTCTACCTGCATCTCTTAATAAAAGAAGCCCACTGTGCTTGTGCTTTACTGGAAATGGCTGCACCCTGAGTCACACAGGCTGGAGTCCATTGAAAGACACTAGACATATTTTTTCAAGTGGTGAAATGTATTCTGAAACTTATAAAGAAAAAAAAAAGTCCAAATTTTCCTATAAGATTACATTAAATATATTAGTTCTAAGCAAGTCAGCTAATTCCTCATGGATACTGCCAAATAACTAATTCTGGAGAAGTTGACCTAAAGCTGATGTGGCAGCAGGGAAGCATGGTTTCTAGCAAGGGGGAGTCAGCAGAGATGGCCCCTTTGCTAAGTCACTGTGGAGGACGGAGAAAGGCAGGAGTCGGCCTCTGTGGAGATTAAAGGGGTCTGGGACACTTTTAGCCAAAGGCTGTGCTATGAACTCCACTAGTAGGCACAATATTTGCAGATAGTGTCTAAAAGGCACTGCATGTCCTCCAAAGAGCCAACAGAAGAAAATTTGGGTCACTGATCCTACAGATTTGCTTTTTGGGTTTCATTTTAATGTACAAAGTATTCACCCTTGGAATCTGCTAATGGTTCCATAATGAAAATCCTGTAATTCCTTTGTTTTAACATAATTTTAAAAACTAAAGCAAGGAAGCAAACAAGAAATCAATGGTAGAGGTTTTCTTAGAAGTACCCAGTGCCTGTTAGGACATAGGGTTCTTTCCCCTTACCTGAGAGAAGCCCGCTGCTTCTTCTCAGAGCTTCTTACTTCTTCATTAACTTTGCTTTCAGCTCTATGCCTGGCACTCTGCAAATCTGCCAAGAGAAAAGGACATTATTCTCACATTACTGTCCTTGCTGATCAGCATAACATGCCACATTGTAAATGCAATTTTCTTGTTGGTAAATCAAGATGTAATGTATTATTTCATGTACCCTTCTCAAAAGTGCTTTTGTCCACACAACAGATTTTAGGCAGGCATAACCTTGACTGTAGGACTATAGGCTGCAAGCCATGTGGCAGGTTAAATGGAGCTGCATTCACACTGATATACTTGCCTCTCAGGAAGACTCAGCAGCTTGGAGCTTCATGCTGTACTAATGCATTACAGAGCTCCCCAGAAGCACAAATTTTCTTATGTCTGCACTTGACTGAGTAGATGGATATATTAAACCTGAGGTAACAAGGCTTTCCTCTGGGGTAAAGTGCCCACATTTTCTACTGTAGTATTACTTTAAATACTTTAAATTACTTTAAATAAGTATTTTTAGTACTTAACCTACTGAAGGAATTATACAACTCTTATTATAGTGAATATAATGTGAATTAGCCACCAGAGTATGCATCATTTTCACTGGCAGACTCTGCCACTATAGAAAAGTTCAATTTTTATGCATAGTTTCATGAAGGCTATTTATGCTGAATTGCTTGTCCTTATCCAGCAGCAGTGACAGTTCTGCCCTTGCAAAAAACATTTTATACCACTACATCTGTTTTCACAGAAGCTGGGCATTGTAGTATCAGCAGAGTTAAAGTGGTACAAGTTGAAAAGGCCTTAAATCTGCCTTGTGGTACACAAAGGTAATTACATACCGTATGGGCTACTGCTGCTTCCAATGAGGAACAATCAATCAGGTAAGGGAACTCTAATTTGCTTAAGGGACACTGAAAGGAGGAGGGTAGGCAATTTTGCACCCATAAAGCAGATTCATGGGGTTTCAAATACCCACATAATTATTTGCCCTTACGTATATATTTAATTGTAGTAACAAAATACGAAGTTGTATTTTTGAGGGATTCTTGAAACCTTTTGAATTTTTTTCCAACGGCTGATTTCATGTGCTTACCAGCAAAGATACTCTTTTTCTTCTGGCTGCCATCTGGTGCCACAGTAAGTTTCACTCGCAGAGTTTTGCTGGAACTAGGAGAATGATTTACTGATGCATCAACTACTTCATAGATGGTATGAAGCAAGCTGGTAATATCCTATAATTGGATTGAAACACATAAAGACACACTGTTGTGAAAATGGTATGAAACCTACAACTTTGATACAACTATTTTGGACTTGGGAGTATTAAATGTTGAAATAGTCTCAGAAGTCACTGAATTTAAAAGAGCTGAATTTGCAAAGAACATTACAATCTACATCACGTGGCATAAGATTTTTTAAATGGGGCAAACTATATCAAAATAATAACAACAATGCAAGATATTCAGCCTTTCCAAACTGTGAATCAGCAAACTTGTGTTCTGCCTTTTCTTCTCTTTGATTTCAGCAGAACTCAGGGATTCTATGATTCTATGTTAACCATTCATACCGCACTAAAAACTGAGTTCACATAACCAAAATAAATACATCAATGAAGAAAATCTCGGATGTTACAGTCTCATGTGTTTATTCTTGGGATAGTTGAATGGTTGATTATATAGAGGAAAACCAGTAAAAGACGTGGCAGAACTGTAAACCTCAGGTGTGGAAGCAAATAATGTCTGAATGTCACTCTAACATATGCATTTTGGGGTCTAGATTATTTTGCAAAATTCAAACCAATCCTAAACTTTCCTTTTTGAAGAGAGATTATTCAGTCAGGCCTATTACAGAATGTTCTTCACACGTCTCTTTGAAGGCAAAGGGACATGAACAAATGCTTGCATGTCTGGCTACATCAGAAAGGACACTAGTCAGTTTGAATAAACTGATTGTTTCAAACAGGAGAAACACTGTTTAGTAGCTTAGAGGTCTCTCGGACTGATGTAATCCAGTCAGGCTCAAAAAGGGTACCATCTTAAATTGCCGGGATGAAAAGGAGAGCTCTTGGCTCACTACTTTTTCTCAAAGGGATTTCATCCAAACTGGTCTTAGGCATTAACCTAAACCCAGAGCATACTGATCACTGTAGGCTATGAAGATCCTATTCAATGTATATATGAGAATTTCTTCCTATTTCTTGCACTTTTTGTACATAATATCCTTCCAGATGCCTGTGAGCACAAAGGAAATACCTAAATCATCTTTTGCTAAGTATAACTGAGGATTAAGAGGTTTATAAAAATTCAAAACCTCTACAATTTTTCTTTTGCGTAGAGGTCATACCTGTAACGATGGCAGCTCAAAGTTTAGTATGCTTTAGTGGGTCCCAGCATTTTAGTAGTCAATATACCACACAGTCCTCACTATCTAATCAGTTTTAAAGGTGACACAGAAATACTGATTTCTACTCACACAGAATTTAGGGGAATACTGACCTTATGGTCAGGAAAAATTATTTTAGAGTAGATGATTTTCCAGCTCAACAGGCAGAATAAGTAACTAAATCCCAGACGGTTCAGGCTTCACGTTACCATGTAACCCCTCTAACCTTTCTGCACTCAGTGGAATTGTTGCTAGAGTGTTTATATATGGACTTTTACTACCATGTTAGTAGCTGTTTTCCATCCTCTGGACAAGAACCATGGTCTAAAGCTTGAATGAGGGAAAGACTGCTCAGTGACAATTTGGTGGACACCTCACAGCTCTTTAACACATCTCACTTCTCACACTTCCACCCTAAGCTGAAACCTAGCCAGACCTCTAAACAGACACAGCCATATCTAAAGACCAGCTTGAAGGGCTGGATTTTTATTCATCTATGAGAAAAAAACAACAAAGCAAGAACACAGACATACAAAAAACAGTATCTGTTGTTTTATATGCATTCATAAATTATGTTCTAGAAGCATGGTGCTATAATCCTACACCTCGATTAGCCAGCCCATGCCTTTCATCAGAATACTTCAGAACCATATTTATTCAAAACAGGGCTTCATACACTCAGCACTTTGGTGAGTTGAGCCTTTCCCATACATTCCTTAACAAGTGCTGGTTAGCCAACATGGCATCTTTCCACACAAGACTACTATCAAGAGGTTATTATCAACTCTTTCTTAGCCATCTGTCCTCTTTCCTTTTTTCAGCTAGGCCAGATGTTTGTACAAGCTGACCATCTAATCTATTTTAACTTCAACAGGCAAAGACAGAGTCTTTGCTCCCACTATCCTTTTACATATTTTTTTCCAATGATGAAGGCTAACTTGCTAACTGCCATACAATCTGCCCCTTGTATTCTCTGAGGGTCTTTCTCAACAAGCTGCTTGACTCAGTGGTTTAAAACATACTTCCAAATGCTGTCAGAGAAGGCCAGCATTTGTGTGACACATACTTGGGAAGTCAGAAATATGCGCACATACATATCACACCAGAACAGTTTAAATCCGTCAGCCAAACAGGCCCAAATTAACCCAAATCAATGTCCAGGCTCCAAGCAGTTTAAGATGCTGCACAGATTAATCAGGACACCTTGAGGCCTTATACTCTACTGCCTTTGCATTTTGTTCTGCATTTAATACCCAGCTTCCTGCATGACGACCAGAACTGCTCTGCATTCTGGCAGTAAATGAACGTGGTCGTCAAACTGGATATATACCAAGATCGAGGTTAGGGATATCCATAAGTAACCGCCTAATGTTTATGCTGATCTTTTAAATACTGTCAACAACATTTTTATTATAGGATTCATTTAGTTGTGGTCCTAATTTGGGGTTGGGAATTCTAGTAAACTGACAGTTCTGATTTGGTCCAACAAGTCTGCTTGGGTCATTTGCTAATCTGTCATCTACCAAAGTTCTGGCTGAGGAGGTACCTACTACAAGGCAGCTTGAACTTCCTGTTGCTTTCCAGTTATTGCTTCACAGCTGCAACATACGAATTCCTGAGCCACTGTTAGGAATGGCCTCTATCAGTGAGTTTTGAGATGTGACTAAAACTATCTTCTCACAGCCCTTTTTTTGGCAGCTAATATGCTAATGGCTTCTTGTCAAATCAGTAGCTCTAGACCATTAAAATACATATTACAAAATCTGTATTTTATAGCTATGTCTATATTTACCCACAAAAGAATTTTCATCTGCTATTAGCCTGCCAGGAGACTGAGGAAATCTATGTTCTCCTTGAAAGCTGTCCCACTGAATATTATCTATATTTAAATTCCTTAAAGAACTGCCTAAAATTGAGACAGCTTTACCTTCTACACACCAGCTTGGGCATTTCACTCTCCTCAAGAAATTTAGCATTAAACATCAAGAATAAAAGCTATTTAAATCTTTCTCTCTCCTAGTACACCAACCAGCATGTTTCAGAGACCACCTACCAAGGAATCTAATCTTTCTGTACTGTGGATTATGACTTTTATTAGTCACGTGATTTTGCAACTGCTTTAAGACTGCTTGAAACTTCCCCCACAAAAAGTTTCATCCCACATTTCTCAAACTTCCTCCCTTTTTAAGCAAAAAATGAACAAAATCAGAATTTTCAGTGTCTCCCATTTCTCAAAAATATCATTTGCTTGGGGTTTTTTGTTTGTTTTTGTTTTCTTTCCTCTGAAATGTACTTTTATACCACTTTGAGTTAGAAATTGTTATGGATTCTTAAACTAGTATATTAAATGGATAAAGAGAAATAAGAATAAAAGAAATGATCCTTTACAATAAACATTATATTCAGAGGGGAAGTAGTCTGCATGAATCTAACTTCTGAAGAGCTTCTAGTGTGCAGATTTTCTGCTGGAATAGCTAGTTTAATCAAGTAAGAAAACTGAAACAATCATATTTTTCCTCAAAGAGGAAAATAAATGTTTGCTGGGTAATCTTCAAATGGCCAGCACATGTCATACCCAGATTTATTCCTCTTTATCAAACACTATGTTGTTTTTTCCAGGCCTGAAGGACTTAACAGCGTTAACCTGCATGTTTTCAACATCCTGTTTTATCGAGCAGCTAATACAACAAACAAAAAGTATATTACAATAAAGTATATTGAAAAGAGCAGTTTTTTATTGCCAGAAATACTTGCATTAAAAATACTAAAAATCAAACAGTTGAGGCTACACATGTATAGTGCCCTCAGAAATGTATCCACAGAATACTTTACAGATCTCCAGTAGGAGATTAGCAGGAATTTAAAACACTCAGAGAATCTTATGGGTCTGAAAAAAAGAACAAGAGCAAATTGCACAGAAGTATTCTTCATTCGTTACAGAACTTCATTCCTTACAGTGACTGAGGAAGTCCCTATTCCAGGTATTAACATTTTACTTCTAAGGAACATTAGTGGTTATTTTTCCAGTATTATTGTAGCTTGTCATCAATATGACTAGTTAGCAAACTAGAGATTCTGTAAACTAAGAGGCTTTTCCAGCAGAATTAATTTGACAGAATGAGATATTTGCACACACAAACACACCTCCTACAGCCCCCCAGGAAAAAGGAAGAAAAAAACCCAAACCAACACAAAAACACCATCACCAATAACAAAAAACCCAAACAAAACCAAAACACCAAAGCCAAAACAAAATAACCCTAACACATTTAATAACATTGAAAGGAAGCATTCAGTTTTATTCATAACTTCTCTGGGAGAGATGTCTTTGTGTCTTTAGCTCCCTTCAAAACTGAAAGAAAAAGTTCTGTTTTCTCTTAATATTTCTCCCTGACACAAACCCACAAAAACTTAATGGTTGAAATGATGGCCCCTCTGCTAAAGACAAAAGCTACTCTAGCCATTGGTTCCATTGTTCTTTCCTCACCATGAGTTAATACAATGTTGACAACCACAGTGCAATAAACAAATTTCAAGATAAGGGTCAAGCTGATAAATGGTAGCCCCAAAAGAGCCAGCATCCTTCCCCAAGGCAAAGAGTTGGTGCTGAGATCTGAATGAAGAAATAACCTCAAACCTTTTCACTCATTACAGAGGACAGGAGCAAACATAACTAGAGGGGGGGGGAGGGATGAGAAAGAAAACAGGAAAAATTGAGTATTTAATGTAAGATAGAAAGAACATTTTTAGCATTAAAAATGCATGAAGAAAAGCATCAATATCAGTTCATTACCTTTCCCTCAGAAAAAAAAACAACAAAAGTACAAATGTCTCATTTGTACCTTGTTTGTAGTCTGATTTCTACGTACAGTGGGATGTTTTTATTGCAACATCAGCTTTGTTTGATCACATATGTTTTTGAATCATTCCTATTTGTAGCCTGAAAGGAGCTTCACTTGCTATCTACTCAACAGCTACTTTAGAAGAATTTCCCTTTTTTCACTCCCCACAAGCAACCCTGTGTTCTTATTCCTGTGCAGCCACTCACCAAAGAAACTTAATTTTCTAAGAAAGAATTGATTGATTAAAAAAAAAAAAAAAGGTTACTGTTTATGAAGTATAATTACATTCAGAGAGCTCAATATAAAAACCCATGGATCAAAACACATTAGTTCAATTATCCAAGTTTCAAGTCCGATTACAAATATCTGTGTGAAGATAATTACAGTGCAGCTGTCAGTTCTAAAAAGGCCTGCAGTACATAATGAATTGTCCTCTTATGGCTTATGGAATGAAGGGAAACATCATTAGCCAAGTTTTGTAATATACACATTAGAGCAGGAAAAGTTATTTCCCACTAAACTAAAACAACTGAAAATTGTGGGCCTCTATGACAGAAAAAGCAGTAGTTTAACAATATACAGTAATGCCAATTTTATGATTTGCCATCCCAATAATTCTGCTTTCATAATGAGTGTATCTCTTCAAGAAGCATTACTAGATCTGGATTTCTAATTATAAGGACTATGAATAAATCATGCAGACTCTAGAAGGAAATCAAAGCAGTATTAAGTTCTGAAGATATTGTTAAGATCCAGAAGAAATTCCACTACGATGGAATTTGAATGCTCTTGCGGTGATCTCTCATTGTGTAAAGCCCAAGAGAATTTTTGTCCAGTAACTAAATCAGTATCTCATTTACAATTTTCAAACATTTTAATGAAAAAAACATTTGGTGCACTTGTAAAACTGCACCCCACCCACATGTCTCTTACAAACTTCATTTAACACTCTCTGTTCCTTTGGAAAGTCTCTGGACATGAAGTCCAGTATTTTAAACACAATAACTGAATCAAATGAAATGGAAGGGCTCCTACAAGGATTTCAGAGAGAGATTCTTCATCAGGGACTGTAGTGATAGGACAAGGGGTAATCAGTTTAAACTTAAACAGGGTATATTTAAGTTAGAAATAAGGAAGAAGTTATTTACTGTGAGGGTGGTGAGGCAGTGCAACAGGCTTCCCAAGGAAGTTGTGAATGCTCCATCCCTGGCAGTGTTGGGCAGGGCTTGGAGCACACTGGTCTAGTGGAAGGTGTCCCTGCCCTTGGGAGGAGGGCTGGAACTAGATGACCTTAAGGTCCTTTTCAACCCTAAGCATTCTGTGACTCTGTGATTCTGTGATGTGGGTGGCAAGTCACATCCTTTTCCAGTGTCTGTCTTTACCAAGGTGAAAAATAGAATGATAAGGCTGACTCCTTTTGGTACAGATCCTCAATGTCTACAGTTAGAAATCTAACTTAAGAAATCTCATCTCCCTGTTAAATCCAGCTATAAATCCAGGAGACATTAAAGTGACATTTTTAAAGGAGAAAAGGTGAACACTAAGCTTTTCTCATCAGAACACTAGACCCTTGTTTAAAAAAGCTGACCAGCTGAGAGCATTTTCATCAGCTCATTAAATGGCACTGGTAGAGCTAGCCCTCTTCCTCAGACTGTCTGTTCTGCCCCTGATCCAGCAATGTGCTTTGCATATTTCTAATTCAAAGAATGTGTCCCATTCATTTTAATTCAAATTATTCCCATGTTTAATGTTCACCATCGTTAAGTCCTTTCCTGGACCAGGAGCAGAGCTGCTTAATAAAATACAGTATCAGGCCCACTTTGTTGAGTGCCAGTCTCTCTGAGGCTAATAGAACAACAAATTCTATGTCACATGAAGAGACTAAAATTCCTCTTTTGTGGCCAAGATTATCTACAAGCTGCTATCATTAGTCATTCTTGCACAAACAACTCTTAAATTTCATCTGGATTAAACAGAAGACAACCAACAAGATGGATGATACAATGGCACTGGAACAGCTTGCAAAAGAAACGTGTAACATAACTGAAAAACTCTGCAATGGTGCATACTATCTGTTTCTATCTTTGGTCACATGTAAAGAGCTGAAAATTATCAGTCTCTTTGGTCCCCTGGTTAAAAGATTTTTTTTTGGCACAGGCTCAAGCCTGAATGTAGCAACCTCCAGACTCAGAGTAGTATGATTTTCAATCCCTGAACAGATTTGGTTTCAGTTAAGCTGCAGCCTGCTCTTGGAGCAGGGAGAGGTAGAATTTGGCTGTAATACATTCTCTAGGTACAGTCAAATTAAGCTCTTTGGTGTACCACATAATCACAAATAATTATTGTATACATACTTGAAAGCACATTCTCGTTATGTTCAGCACATGGAACTCCCACTGACATTAATGGGAATTCCATGCCTGAATGTAAAGGACACCCATGCGCGTGGGTTTGGGTTTTATGCATTTTTGCCCTATTCTTCAAGAGTCGTGATAATCTTATAATGAAGATTAAGCCTTGGGTCTCAAAAGATCTGGGTTCAATCTGCCATTAGGTTCTTGTGAGACTTCAGGCAAGTTATTTCATTTTTCTGGTCTCTGTTCCCCATACATTAACAAATACAGTACTACTTCCTCATTCCACTCACCCCTTCTCCTTAACCTCTCTCTATATATCGCATCTTCCCACTTGTAACTCTGGACTTGGCCTGTAACTTTTCATCTGCTTATTCTCTTGCATGAGGGACACAGACTTGATTATTCAAAGCACTATCAGAGCAGAGATAATAAAAAGGCCTAGTAATGATGTTTATATACATATTAAAAACCCTGAACATCCACCACATTTGGAATTTGTTCATAAATGTCAGAAGAAATTTGCTTCAGTCTTTTAGGGAAAAATTCTGCCCTCATTTGGAGTCTAAGGCCACTGCTCTTTCAGTATTTACCCTCTTCCTTTCAACCAGCTCTTGGCGATTTTCACAGACACCAGCATAACAGCCAGGAGAGAGAAAACCTGTCAATTTTCAGCTGATTATCCAAAGGCATGGGAGCAAACACACCTCACCAGAAAAAAAAAAGCAAACCAAAAACTAATGACAGCACATTGCAGTATATCTCAGTAAAAGACATTCTTCTAGAGGAAGTATCATTCAATTTGGATAGAAATAGTTCTGGAAAAGGACCATGTTCTATCTATACATACTCTTATTTGGCTTCTTATTTGCACAGGTAATATTACTTGAAGACATCCTAGCAATAAAAAATATATGTGGGTATGCTTTGACAGCCCTTCGCTACTGTCCTCTAGTAAATATCATCCACGTTATTTATACTTGGAGGAAGAAGGCAGGGATCAGCCTAATATTCATGAAAATAACAGAACAGTATAGTTAGTCCTACTGGAAAGAATGTCAGAAAGCAACCTTGCTATTTGGGTAGCTCAACTGAAAAGCAGGATAGAAGCCAGAACAATATACATTTGCAGGGGGGTATTTTGACAATGTTTAGTTGTTTCAGGTATTTTCCTCCGCAAATGCCAGTACTACTTTACTTACAGGCAAATCCCAGGTATTAAACAACAACTGGCTTAAGAAGACATACAGTATATCTGAAAACAGTAAATTACTGGTGGGATTGTTTCTAGGAGGGAAGGATCCATGGAAACTGCTGTTTAAGTTGGCAGGACACCTCTATTTCACAGATGAAAAAAATGTTCCTGTTATAAAACATGTCTCTTTTAGCAGACGCTGCACAAAAAGGGGCAGCAGTACTTTGCTTACCTCACGTGTGACTCTTCCGTTGTTATCAAAGTCATACAGTGTGAAGGTCCATTCTTGCCTGTTATCTTCCTCTACAGACACATCACATTGCAATTCCTAAGAAACATGCAAAGAGCAGCTGATTACCTAAAGCAATAGGCCTGTCTCCATAGAAGGAGGCTGCTTGCTTTCTTCCTCCCTCTCTCATGGGAGGAAGCTTTCAGGATATGTCCTGGGGAGGCCTCTTGTCCACCACAGTGAAGAAGTTTCATCACAGTCACATGATAATCCTAACTCCTTTGGGACAGACTTTGGGGAATCTGCAAGATGCTTTTTTTACTTTATTGTAGAAAACACAAAAAAGGTGTAAGAAAACTACTCCCTGAAGCTCTTGAAATATAACATTTCCCACTTAAAAGTGAGAAAGACCACTGCTTAACTCACAAAGAGAAAGGTAACAGAAACAGTCCCACAGAATGAGGAAGTACACCACAGTGCCAGGAAAAGCCATCAATACAGACTGGGCCTATGCCACAAATCCCCACCAGTGAGACCTGTCCTTGATGCAGGCATTTGATACAACCAAAGGTTGTCTGTTAGTGCAGTACAGCATCATGCCACTAAGCCCCTGAAATGGAGCCTGCCTAGGACCTGTTATCTAAGAATGACCTGGGAGTAGTGCCTGGCCCTTATTTTAACTGCGCTTCTGTTAGTGAGGGTGTGATCTCTGGAAAGCCTGAAAGAATCAATTTGTTAAAGAGAAGAAAAACCCTCAAAGCAAGCGCAAGATTTCAGTCAAGAACAAAGGATGCACTTTGACTGACTCCAGTCACCTGGGTGCAAATCATTTGCTTTCTCTCAAGACCTGTGCAATCAGAATTATCCAGAGCCACAAAAAGGCAAAACAGAAAAGTTACAGTGCAATTAAAATGAAAGTCACTGTATGCAAGTAAAATAAACAGCTCCAAATAGCTTCAGCATGACAGAGCTCAAAATACCTGGTTGATCTTCTGACTTGAAACCAATTCCCTACAGCAGTTACGGGTACCTCCTGTCCCCTGCTGAGTTGAAAGGCAGTCTTCTCTCAGTTGTAACAAGGCTGGCTGAAAGCTGCCAAGTGCCCCACACTCTACTGTGGAAACACAGCTTCATATTACATAAACATTCCCGGCACCTTTAAAAGCCAAATCACATCCACCTCAGATTTAGACCTCTTGATTCAACACTTGCGTTTCTAATTCTTTCATACCTTTGAAACGTGTACCAATCTCTTGGCTCCTAGTTTACATAGCTGGAAAACTTTCATTGTAGAATAAGGGAAAAAATATCAATACTTGGTTTCTTGCCACAAATTAATACTTTCCCTGTCCCACATTGCCTAACATAACAGCTTTACGTGAGGATGTGCTCTGCTTAGTGAAGAGCCATGGCAACTTTCCCTGCATTAGTCACAGTGCCTAGTACCAAGTGCTAACCTTTATGGCATGCCAAGAACTACTTGGGAACAAACAGACTTTGCCGGCACAGTGGAGTTCCAGCTACTCTGGCACCAACCATGTTGGCAGGTGCCCTCCAACATCCAAATATCAAGGCACTGTTAATTGCAATTTATCATGCCTTTCCTGTCTGCAAATATCTGCTACCCAAGGCAGTACATAAAATATGCTAGAAATGAGTTACTGCCACGCAAAAAAAGGCAGGAAAAGTCACCTCCCCAAGAAGGCACACAAGCACCTAGCAACACCTGAACTGCCTATGGGAAAGCTACCTTCCTTTAATCAGCCTTAAAACAGTAAAAAATAAATTGTACCAGATGCCTAAATCTGCCCTAGAGAAGCAAATGAACAGTTGAGCTGCTGCGAGGTGGCTGCATGGTCTTTTAAATAACAATCGAGCAATGCAAAGCTCATTACTGTGACAGGCTGACAGCACTGAAAAGCAGAAGTTTGCCACATCTGCTGGAGCACAGCGAGATGAAAATTCACGCTGTTTCTTGCTGGTACCAGAGTATCTTCCTCCTCACAAAGACAGACAACCCTCTAGCTGAATGACAGCATGTTTCAATGCTCATATTTATTAAATCACTCCCTGTATAAACAAAACCTGCCAACTACACAAAATGTCTGGCAGTTTTATGATATTTGTAAGTCTACAAGGAAATAGACCATCAGATTCATTGCCCTGCAGGATCCTTTTCCTCCTCCCATGTGATCAGATGGATTTCCAGTGTAGAACGTCATGTTTATTTCACTTTGAAGGCCCAGGCACTGAAGACCAATGGTTAGGGCAGCTTTCACAAACACCTTTTTACACTAATCAGATTTAACAAAGTGCAACTGTCCATGAAAGTCAATATAAAGATTTGGTAACATGGTAGATGGCATAATGAATTACTAACAAAAGGTTCAAAGATAAAGCTTTAAAGAAAATGCCTCTTGTTACTACACATTTCAGATCCTACAGAGGATCCAAACCTGGAAATAAATCTCACTAATCACCTCATAAGGCGCATCAGGAGTAAGACACTGACTTGTGCCAATTCTGCTCCCTCCTGTACCCACTACAATCATTGGGAGCTATACACATGCATCATAGGACACTATTTGTTTCACAGGTTATTTTTCTACCACAATGCTTGTCAATACAGTGAAACTTTAAATACAGAGGACTTACTTCAAATTTCAGTTGCTTCTTGGAACCTGTGCGTGTGTCATTTTCTTTTTCTGCTTTCTTTTCATCTCCACTGCAAACTCCATCTGTCTTCTCTGGAGGCAAAGCCACTGCGAAAAATGTATTTAACAAAAAACTTATGAGGAAATGTCAAAGCAGTCTTCTATTTGCAAATCTGTCTTTATAAATAGGGTGAAATTGATTTCAGCAAACTTGTATGAGAGGATCATTATACTTGATTTGCTTTTTTGTTCACTACACATGTGGGATAATTTCAGCAGACAATCTACCAACAGCTTTCAGTACACAGTGTCTCTTAAAAACATCACTAGAGTCACAGGAAGTTCAAACACAGTATTATAAGAATACAAATCAGCAGAACTGTTACTGTTAATAAGTTGAATAATTTGCAAAATACTGAAAGCTTGTGACATATTGCAAAACCACACTGCATTCACCAGCAGTGAATGAAGTAATGAAGCTGAAATGGAGTCCTCGTTCTATTCCAATTTCCCTCTCCAAATACACACAAACCTTACTACCTTCCAAGAAGGTAACGCTACCTGCTAAAAAGATTAAGCTGCATAGTTTCTTGTATGTCTGAAAAAGTATATTTCACTTAAGTTTCAAGTCAAAACATCATGTACTTGCATAATTCAATAGCACTCATAAAGAGAATCTGTTAACATCAGACATATATCACAACACACAACATGTATCAGATATGTAACAGTAAGATATACTTCTTGTGGATTAAAAGACAAATGCTGAGTAACTTAATAGCCATGCCTTTGGCTCCTGCAGAGGCAGTCAGCCTTACACATGGTGAAGCTGTATACCTGAAGAAAATTAATTCTATATGAATCAGTGGTATGAAAATATACACAGATCTTTAAACCATAGCCTCAGACTTTATTTTTTATACATCCACATACCTCTGCCAACAATGTCATGCCCATACCTATTCAGCATAGCAGTAATCATGCCTACTTCCCAAAAACCAGAAAATATTGTGAGAATGGGGGTATTAGAGTCAGCACTTTTTCACTTGTACTGCAGCATCTGCATTTACCCGAAGTCTTTAATGTTATGTAGGAACCATTTCTTGGGATACCTTTGTAAGATCTCATGGAAGTGCCAGTTCAGTAAAGTCGGATTCCTTTCAAAATAGAAGACATGATCCCCTCCAGTTCAGGATGAGCCATTTCACACTGTCCCTCCTGGCATTCAGCAGTGCTAAGGCATCTCCCAGGCATTCTCCCAGAAAAGCAAGTCACTAACATGCTAGAAATTAAGGTATGATTTTGGCCATTTTTCAGCATTTTCTTTCACATTTAAAACCAAAAAATTACCTTAAAAAAAATTAAAATCTACCCTTACCATAGCTTTATACTCTCAGAAATTCCAAAAGGTAAGATTTCTGCCACAATATTCATGTTGCCACACTACAATATATATCACATTTTCTAGTCTTATGTCTTTGTTTAACATTATTTTATCACTTTGCTTGTTTTCGAAACTGCGGTATACTATGAAAGATTCTGAATGTACAGTAAAGAAAGGAGGAATGAGGTAGAAATCCTAACCTTTGGAATTTCCTGACTTTGATACTTATTTGCAGACTTGACATTATACTAATGCTAGCTTCCCAGCAGAGGCATGCAATTTGCATTGTACAAATGCAAGTAGACATGACATTTATGATACACATACTGACACACTTGGATTTCTGCTCCAAGCCATGTTAGGACTCTCCACACCAAACATAAGCTAAGCAAGAGGGTCAACTGAAGGAGGAGAAAGCTTGCTTCATTGCTGTTTCTTCCCTTGTCTTTTTAACCTGGTGTTACTGGACAAGCAGGGGCTGTTTCTTAAGGAGGTTCTGTACAGTGTTTATCAACAAAGGCATGTATTAAAATACATATTACTTACAATACAGAAATTTGAAGTATATCTGTAGAAGGGCCATTTGCTCTGTACTGACTTTGTCCATAAATACAATTCCATATTCCTGTAAGTTCAAAGCTAAGTCCACAAAAGACTCCCATAAAACTAGAGATGACATTGTTCCTGTACATAGTGCAGCCTTGTGTTTTCCTTCTAAAAGCAGCAAGAAATTGAAAGGCAACATGCGCCTTCACAACAAGGATGGTTACATAGACAGCAATTCTTCATAACTATTAAATATGCCCCTAGATTTTCAGTGGCTCATTTGTACCAGTGACCAGCTTCTCACATGAACAGTTCTAAGAGGACAGAAACATTTGTATGAGGGGCTTTTGCAACCCCTCACAATCTCGGTCTAGGGTACATGAAATAAATGAAAGGTGGGCTGGTATGACGCCCAGGTTTGTTGAAACAATGGACAACCAATTGAAAATAAAATTCATCCTCTTATCACACATACTTTTAAGTGTATAAAGGTACACATTGGCCAAAAGACTTCTACAGTGGTCTTTTGTCTCTAAGGGACAGCACCCCCAACACATTGGCATGGCATGCTCTCATGGCTGAGAGCAATGAGGAGCAGATCTTACAGAAGGTGACTGTCCCCTGCTATTTGCTGGGCTCTGCTGTCAAAGTGAAGCATCTCACAGAGCATTCCCTCTCTTAAACCACAATGCTCCTGCATTGTCCTGAAAGCTGCTGGCATGTGCAAAGAGCACCAGAGTTCCCCAGTCCATGGGGTGCTTCAGAGAGGAACAGCACAGAGTTACCTTCTGGTTTCAGGCACAGCCCTTCCACTGGCATGTTTAATAACCTTTCTGGATGTACAGTTTGTGTGTTCAGATAGGAAGCTTTCACTTTAATGTATAATTTATGTAACGGAGGAAAAATGTGCTCTGACAAATTAGTCTTCTCAAAAAACAAGAGTTCAACTATTGGGGAAGGAGGAGATACATCTTGCAGTACACTCCTTCAGAGAGTTTAAATACTGTATGCCAGAAATTATCCTCTTTGAGCTTTGCTGACCTTTGATCTGAAGAACTTACTGGCCTTGTTGCTCTGGGGAATTATCCTTTGAAATCAGTTACTCATTTTGGAGCTCACATGAAATGGGAAAATCTGGTGATCTCATCCTGATGTCAAGTTTCATTCAGCAATGAAAAATGAAATGAAGAAAGTTTAAAGGGGAATATGGAGGTATTTAAATAATATTTATAAGTGATCAAATAATGTGTCTGTGCATATATCCTCATGTGCCTTATCCAAACTCAATGAACATTTAAAAATCCATACTGGAGTATGACTATTTTGTCTGGGAGGGGAAGGGTGTTTGGTACCTTGTTTCTATACTTAGTTTTGACTATTGACATGCACTTGATTTCATGAAGGATACAAACACATGGTGAACCTACTTATAAATAAAATGAGAATGTCTGCTTGAGACAGTTAAAACTAGCAGCCTGTAAACAGAGCTCCATCAGTGAGCTGCATGCCAAGGTTCAGATACATTCACAATGTGAACTTCCTTTCAGCTCTGCCAATGATACTAAACTAGACCAGACAAGACAACTATCTCAAAGGAGTGTGGAGAATTAATAGACTTGTGTTTCCAAAGTCCAGGCCATCAGAAATAGGTCCGCATATCATCTGTGCAAAAATACTTACTTACCTCCCCACTCAAATAACAAGTCCTGACAAAGGGAATCCACTACACAGACGAATATACAGAGAAAAATATGCCTGTTGTGGAAATCCACAACTGGAGGGGAAAAATATATATGTATATATATTGCTTCTCATGGGAATAGCCATATGCTTTCAAAAATAATATTCCCTAACAGAATGTTTCATGAATTGAAATACTGCATATGTTTTCTTTATGATGTTCTCTTTTCTTGTTCATTATTAATGGTCTTGTATTCACTTCTATAACCTTAAGACACTATAAAAATGCGTCTGGACAATATTTGAAATTGGAAAGACAATAAAGGAAAAATATTAACTTGGAAAAATTGTGAAATACCATTCTTTCATGAAAAACAAACTTACTGGCTTAAGTGTACTAGCAGATGTTTCTCTCTAAGATTGTTAATTACTACCACCCAATTGCTCATAATCGAGGTGGGGGAGGAAAAGAAGGGGAGAATGAACACCAGTTTAAAGGTATTAAGAATTAGGTCTTTTCTTCAGGGGTGTATTCAATCCTAAGAAAAGTGGGGAATAATTCCAACTGTTGCTTAGGAATTGCCGAAAACTCCCAAAAATAAAATAAAAGTGACTGCTGCGCTATGTGTTATTGAATGAGGGCAGAATACTAAACTTCAGCCAGCCAAACCATTTGTCACTCACCTCCATCCTGCATTTGAGAAAAAGAATCAAACCAGAGCTTCACTCAGGTGGAAAAGTGACTACTTAAACTTTCACCCTCACTCAGATGGCTTGTCATTTCAGATTTCTCAAAGCCTGATTGAAGCAAAGCTCCAAGCTCCATAACAAACACTCTGCCTTCTCAAAGTAAGGACAGTTTCACTCTGGTTTTCAGCTGTATTTAACGTTTTCATCAGATGGATTAAGGTGTTCTTGTGGTCAGAAACAAAAGAGGATGCAATTCTGATGAATGTTTAGGTCTAAGTTGCAGCTCCCAAGTCCAAATTTGCACAGCAGTTAGGAGAACTCAGGCTAAAGATGAACTGCTTCAGAGCCTCCGTAGGATGACAGCCATTCTGAAAGGTACGTGATGGATCACAGGGCCTTAATTCAGAAGGCGGAACTATGGGGGAAGCTACCAATTCCATTGTAATAAATTATGACTGGACATTACCAGTGACTATTATCTTGACATCAGGGTCATTACTGTAATTTTTGAGCAAAAGCAGAGTAAAAGAGGAGAATTGACAAAAATGCCACCTATGGAAGTCAGCATCTGGCATACATGAAACCAAATCCTATGAAGTGAAGTATTACTAGCCCTCCCCTCAAATCAGATAGACTGGATTCCACAGCAATTCTTTAAAACTACTACCAGAAACAAAGGGACACGATTATCTGTACAGGGGCAAAGCCAACAAACCACACACTAGAACCTAAGACTTGTGTGAGAGTAAGATAAAAGGAAAATTAAAAAACACATAGCCATATCAAGACAAGGAGATGAAGTCATAAGCACTTCTGTAACGCTTAAACTGAACTTCATATTTGACTGGTGGAATTGAGCATCAAAGAGGTGGCCCAATCAAGCTCAGTACTAAATTCCTATTGACATGAATGGGCTAAGGGTTTCACTTCCAATTCCCAGATTTAGCAGATGCAGCAGAACTTAAAATCAGAAACTGTGAGGACCAAAGGGATAGAAGTCTCTAACATCTAAATTATCTGGTTCTGTTAGTATTTTTTTCATTGCAAATCGGGTTTGACAAACGTAGCTGATATTCCTCACTGACTGCATGATGACAACAACCACAGCAATAACTATGTTTGAAAGTCTAAATTGAGAAGTTGTCTGTTAATTAACAATGACATTCACATTCAGATTTCACTTTTAAATTCTCCTGGAGGCCTGGATTAAGAAATATCACCCCATTAAGAATACATTTTGGTTTTATTGTACAGAGTTGATTGAAATACATCCTTGTTGGGGATAACTTTGTTTGACCAAAGGTCCTCTTTGCTCAAATGAATGTGGCAAACGAATAGGCAGAATACGGCCAGGAAGGGAGCGACATTCTTGTTCCACAGGCACCAGAAAAAAAGCACAGGAAAACAGGCTTGTCCTGGGTCAGTGCCAGAATCATGCATTCAACTTTCTCTGGCTGAAAGCTGAAGCTGATGAATTAGACACACCCTTCAAAACAACAAAGATCAAGCTGCCTTCTCTAAAACTTACTGTAGGGAAATTAATTGTCCATTTTAAGTCCAGTGGGACAAGTCAAAACCAATTTAGCAATAACTGTACTAGCAATGCTTTGTACTAGCCTGGGATGGGCATGTCAACCTGAAAATATGGAGAGAAGTCATGATCTTCTATTTCACAGTTTCCTGTTGATGATCACAACAAATTAAAGGTTCAACTGCACACCACAGGGTGAAAAAAAGATTCATGATGTGACAAGACCCATTGCCAGGACTTGGCTGGAGGGGGACAGTTAACTGCAGAACAGGGGGGTGGTAACTCAGACTGAGGGATAGCTTACCAAAAAAACCCAACAAAAATAAACAAAATGTGTTCTAATCATTCAGGCATTAGATAGTGATTCTGAAAAGTTTCCATTAGGACACTATTGGGAATTGGTAGACTGAAATCTACTCAAACACTGGAACACCATTTTCTCTCCTGAATAAAAAATAGCCAAACTCACAGGTCTATGCAACACCGCCTCCCTTAAAACTTTGATACCTTTTGCCAAGCTCCATAATTTTACATATTTAAGCAAAATTATTTTCAAGCCTTGATACAGAATCACAGGTTTCTGTCTAGGTCTGGTGTCTATATTTTTCTGGCTGCTGAGGTGGGTGGAAAATTTTTTTTTACTATCTATCTCCTTACCAAAAAAAGGTTTGCACTAAAGATGCAGATACAGAGGAAAATATGGTCTCTCTTTGCTACCTAATGTGTAACTCATGCATGCTTAAACACTAAACCTAGATTCCTCACACTCCTTCTGGAGTGAGTTTGCTGAAAGGAGGGAGCTTGTTGGATTTTGCCAGATTATGGTTCGCTTTTCCAATTAGTTCCCCAACTGGCTGCATTTCATCAACAGCAACTGCCAGATTAAATGCCTTACTTGACCATCTTCACCCAATACACTTTGATGCTCAGTTCTCAAGCTTCAAAATACCTTTTGGATGAAGATCAGACAGCACTAAAGAGACTTACTAATTAATTAAGCAAAGTTAAATTTTAAACAGTGTTTGTTGTGTTAGCCAAAAGCCTGAACAGAAGAGTCTTTTTCTTTCCTTCCTCATCAGAGATCAAAGAAGATAATTTCTCTCTCCTCTGCTGTCTCAGAAAAAAACAAACGGGGGGGGGGGGGGGGGGGTGGAGGGATAGGGACAGGGGAAAGGATCTCCATAAGCTTTGGTCAGAATACTTCAGGATGATACCTGTAGCAGCAAGATTGGTGTTTGATCTCAAGCATATCAAAGCCACATTAACAGACTGCAATCTGCTGTAACTATCTATATCATTTAACATGGGCAAGTACTTCTTAAGTGAAAACTGTCACTGTCATATGGACCACTTACCACTTTCTAACAGCATTGTGTGTCCCTGGAGCTGTGAATGGATCTGCAAAGTGTTGAATTCTGTTGCTGAACAGTGACAGATGGGGACACCAACTGATCACTTGAGACTTAATGTAAAAGAAGAAAGACCTCTCTTCCTTGAAGATGGCCATACACTGATTTTGGTTAGTTACTGGTAACAATTTTGCTTTTTACAAAACCCTTCTCAGTGTTAAGTTGCAGATATGCATGTTCACAATGGATTTTCCATCTTAAATTTTCTATACCTCTTTGGATTTTTCCCCCCTGAGATTCAAAAGAGAAGAAAAAGAAGAAATAAAAAAACCCATCCACTACATAACCCTTTATTCAAATGAAGGCTGAGTAGGTAATGTTATTAATAATGTAGGCTTTGATATCAACTCGCTCCCATCTAACTTAGATGTTCAATGAGAAAATGTTTCCACCGCCTTTGCTATGATAACGGGGCCTCTAAAGGCACCTGAACTGTAATACTTATTTCATCAGAACTGCTTCCCATGAGGAGGAATGTCACTCTGACCCTCACAAAGCCAGCCTTTTAGGGAGAGCACTGTTGTGGACCTGTACTGTAACATCATTTTGGCTGTGATCAATCAGTTGTACATCTGACAAATCTCTCATAGTTAATATTCAGTAGCAAGTTCAGTTTTTTCATCCTCAGAGCCCTACATCTTACTCTAAGAAACAGAGGAGAATGGAGATTGATTCACAACACAACTGAAAAGCATTATAGTGATTGACAGTCCAGCACACACAATTTCCCTTTTCATATGGGAGGAAGGGGTGAGGAACAGTACTGAGGTGATACACTACATACTGCAAAACACGCAGAGGAATAAAATTCATCAAGGCTTGACCCAACCACCTTATTTAAACACTAGAGAGCATCCAGGATTACAACACAAGAAATTATTCCCACAGAACAAACGCAGGTGACTGCTAACTGTTATCAATTAGTACAGCCTAAAGACAACGACCAGAGATGGAGCCATCCTGTGCTACATACTACTCAAAAGACAGAAGAGGAGGCATTTTGGAGCATGGTTTGGAGCACATTTTACAGGAGGAGCCAGCCCTTCCTATTGTCTAGAAAGCCCAGTGTGATTTGCAGCTCAAGATTCAGCTTCTCTCTCTGAGCTCCCTCTTTGCAGGAAAACTCTGCAATATCCTCCTAGACAGTGTCACTGTGGATTTTTGTTCCAAAGTAGTGTCCTGAAATCACGGCGTAACAAGGCCTGGGCATCCACCCTGCAGGGCCACGGGGCAGAAGAGAAGGTGGGTGCTTAGACTAGCTCCCAGAGAGTCCTGCAGGAGGCACAGGGAGCAGTCTTCATCTGAAGCCCTTTTGCCGAGAATACCCTTCCGCACATGGATGGTGGATGGCCCCACACTCTGCAAAGGCTCATTAAAATAACAGGACAAGGCTGTGCAGCACCACACTTCAGCCTCATATCTCCAAGTCTGTAGAGGGACTGCAGCTCCCTCCTAGATAAATATACGAAGAGTTCGGGACTTCCTTGGCTGCCATCAGCCACTCCCCTGCTGGCTAAGCCCTGCTCACAACCCCCCTGCCAAGCACAGCAAAGCTCTCTGCTCCTCCAGAGCCCTGTGAAAATTCCTTGGGTAGCACCTCTTGTACTTCTGGGTAATATTTTTTACAACTACTATTCTTTTCCTCTCTTTCTGTTTAAATCCTTTTTGGTACAAAGCTGGGCACCTTGTATGACATATTTCACTGGTGAAAGAACCTGGATTGCTGGATCAGATTTATAAAGCAAGAAAAACCTGATTACTGGCATTTTTTTTTTTTTGGTGGGCTGGGGGTTGGGACTTTCCACCTAACAAGAGCAGCTGGACTCCATGCTCTTTCCAGAGCAGAAATGTTGCTTCAGGTTCATTTCCACAACCCCGTAGCATTGCATTTTTTATTTGCTTTTACTCACAAATTAGTTGTGGTTGCAAAAAAAACCAAAAAAAAACAACAAACCAAAAACCTCTCTTCCAAACACATGACATTTTATCTTTTTCTCCACAGAATAAGGTTGCCTGCTACTTGTGCTTTGAGGTTTGGATATGATTGAGATGAAACATCTGTTAAGAAAAAAGGTGTGTGTGGACTTTCTTCTGCTAAAAATATCATGCCTTTTTTTTTTTTTTTTCACCAAACTTGAAACATGTGATGAAATTCAACTTTTAAAATATAACCCTGGAGCTACTTGAAACTGTAAAAGTCTCCTCAGTATCTGAGGCAAGTCAGAATTTCCACTGTTCAAGCTGGGCTTTTATGAAGAGCAGACTTTAGAAAAAGCTGTAATCTGTCTAGGTAACAAAGGGCACTTGTTCTGCCTGGTGAGGTAAAACTTTGGGTTTCTGTAGCTACTGCAGCAGAAGTGGAGTTGAAGCATACAAAAGCACCCTGACTGATACACGCTTTGAATTTGGAACAGCAACTGGCAAAAGCAGTATGCTTTTCACTGGAATTGCCACTTTAAGTCTCCAGATTTGCACTTGTGTGTTTGTAAGGTTAAGGAGAATGACAGGTTGTTGTGTCTAAACTATCCAGCCTGAAGGTTCAGGCATCTTTACATCTAGCTGTGTGTATAAAACCATGACCCTTAAATTCGATCCCAGAAACACAAGAACAGTTTAATCCTGTCATAAATTGCACCCTCACATAAGACACTCTGGGATACGAAATCCCTATGGGCAAGAGAGAAGGGCCTTCCAGTAGCATGCACATGGGATGTCAACAAAAGCCTATTTCAGAGAGCTACTGAAAAACCAGTAAAAGGAGCACTCTGGAGCTTGATTGCCTGACTTTGCCAAGGTCAGGTCAAACCCAAGAGAACTGGTGACTTTAGGAATAGCTGGGAATTACAGAAGAATATTTTGCCTATTAAATGCAGTATTCAAGGTTTCTAAAAATGAATGTAATGTTTCATTTAAAGACAAGGGATTTGAAACAAGTAGTATATCATCTTCTGAAATACTAAGGGATAATACTTCTTTCAGTTACAAGAGCACAAAACTGGAATGATTCCATGAACATCAGCATGACAGTATTATCTGGGCCCAAATCATTGCATGGAAATATGCTTTAGTTTCAGATGGATTATAAAAAGAAATTTAAAAAATAATAGAAAAAAAGAGCAAAAAGAGAGAAGGAGGAAAGGGAGGGAAGGGGAGGGAAAGGGGGAGGGGAGGGGAGGGGAGGGGAGGGGAAGGGAAGGGGAGTTAGAAGAATGGCATTTTGACTCACTTTTCAAAAACATATTTAATAAAGCCTCCATGAACTGTGGTCAAAGCTACAAGAAAAATAACTGGTAATAATCGTTGCTGGGAAATTCAAAGTAGAAAAGGACCTTTGTTCTACAAGTATAATAAATGAAACCACTGGTATTCATCATGTTTCCAGAGAGATTGTATTCAAACTTTTGACTTGTACCCATATTTCAGTCTTTGTTCTTGGTGGTAGATATCCTGGGGCAAAGTTCAAGAACATTTTTATACTGCTGCATACAGTAACACAGCTTTATCTCTGTACCATATACACCAGATCAACCGTCTCTCACGGATATGCCTAAGTCCATCAGTTTTTCAAGGTGTTATCTGATGTTAGACCCTGCCTTCCACATTAGTCACTACTGCAGAAGCAGGAGAGCAGGACACACACACGGATGTGGCAAGCTGTAACCCAGCCACCTTGGGTGGTGTTAGGGGTGTGACGGGCTACCCAGGTGGTGGACAGCTAGTGCAGAGCTGGGCCCCATCCTGCATTCCTGTGCGCTCAGTGTGTTACTCAGCCTAAGTTAGATGAACAGCTCAGATATGCCTACAAAGGATACAGTTCCTTCCTTCTCTGAATCACAACCTTGAAAGCCCAAGGGAAACACCAATGACCAAGACTGATTGGGTGAGTCCAAACTACGGAGGCTTAGCCCTTTAAAACCACACACACAGAGCATAAGCCTTGTATCACTGGCACCCATTTCTCACCCCATCTCAGTCCTGCTATGTGGTAGCTTCCTTCGAGCTTCATTCACTGACATGAGCAACCAGTTGGCTGTCCACAGTCTGCTGCCTAAGTTCTGCCATGATGCTTCACTCAATTTTAGGATGTGGAAGGCATGCAAGAGCCCTCCTGCCTTTGATGATATCTTCCTAAGCTCTTTTGTCCTTTGATTCTCCTGGTTCAAACATGTACCCTGATGGTCTGGATCTCACATGCTACAAGAGAAACACCTTGAGAGCTCTATAGACCCAGGTTTTTCAACAGCTATACCCACTTGTGAATTTTTGCCTCCTAGTAAATTAGTTGAGAGGAAATGAATATTCTTATTGTTAATTGATTCTTTTTTAATGATCACTCAGAAAGAGCATTAGCTTCTCTGTGAAAGAAGGAGAAGTTGTCAGTCTTAGGTAGAAAGAGCATGGAAAAACAATGTTGTTATAAATACCAAGCATATAATATTATTTTAAGCTTTCCATGTTTAAGGTCTTCACTAAGGATCAACTCGATGTTTTTGAGGTGCTAGTTTTGCTTCCCTTTTTATTAATTTTCTTTTATACTGAAATATTTTTTTTATACATCACACAAATAAATTAACATTAACATTTGTCTTTCTTTGGCCACCATAAAGAATAGAGACCACTTGTAAGTTTGGAAGGTTTTCCTCTGTACAGTACTCTGAAACTGGCTCTCCATTGTATAAGTAAGGGACAGACATGGATGCAGGAAATCCCAGGCTCCGCTCTCCACTGCAGTGTAGTGTCCCTGAACAAAACATGCAAATTGCTTGTATTCAGAAATAACAGAATTCTAGCAACATAGGATGATCTGACTACAGAGATCAATGTGAAGCTATTACTTACAGAAAGGATGATCTTCCCAGTCTAATGCAGAGAATTAACAACCTAGAACAAAACTCTCAAACCATAGACAAAGCACACCATGTATCAAAAACTGTGAGGCAGCACTCATAGGAGCTGGTGGGTTGTCAGCTACAGAGAACGATAGCCTAACATGTATGTAACGAGCAGCAGCTCTGCTTGAGGAGGAAAGCTCACCCTCTGAGGTGACATAACAGCCTGCTTTTCACTGCCTTTCTGTGCTCTGTTTGCCAACATGTGCGGGAGCTGTTAGACACTGTAAAGGTCCATTTAGAAACACCTGGAGACCACTAACTCATTACACAGAGGCCATGGGCAGCCATTGGATGGTAACAGTCTTTCATCACTGCTGACCTGGCTGCACTTGAAACAGCAGCTCTAGAAGCAAAAACTTCTGATCCAAACACCAACCCCCATCAACTGGAACAGCTAATGTTAAGAAACACTTGTACAATTTTTCCTTTTTTCATTTTATTTTTTTTTAAGTGCCTTATGCCATAAGATTTTCCTTCCGCTCATGGCAAACAGCCTACCTGCTTCTTACAATTTCCTGGATCTGTGCGTGACCACAGGAAAACTTCTGCTAATCCTACCAGTCTCATGTTCTTTGGTGACTTTTATTCTAACTGCCAAACTAAGCAGTTTTCTCTTGGCACTCTCCACTGCTCCATCCCCCCCCACCCCGGCGTGTTCTTTGGTACTCCTTCCAGTTCACAGTAACCAGCTTATCAGCATCCAGCCTCAGCAGGGACTAGCTGTTTGGCAGATAATGGTGGCTGTGCCAGTGGCTTTTTTTCAGTTGTTTCATGTCATACTGAGTAGTAGGAAAGGGTACAGCAGAAACCTCTTGGCAGCCAAAAAAATACAGCCATTGAGCAAGTGAACACCATTCTGAGGTGATCACATAGCAGATACTCTTGCATAGAAAACCTATGGTAAGTGTGCAGGACTAGCAACAAGTCATTAAAATGCAGAGTTCCCATATAACATCCCACAAAGCTGACCACAAGAGCACTTTTAAGGTAGAATTTTTAGCACCCTGTTTGCAGTGTCAGTGATTATTAGCTATTTGGTTTAATATGACAGAGACAGAACCCTCATTTTCTAAAAAAGCACCAAGCCTGTGTCAAGAGTGCTAGGCGGGTAATAACAATGGTGCTGAGATAAAGTAACTTTGCCTGTGTGCAAGATACAATCTGTATCTTTTCTATATATACACTGGAATTTCATGTACATAATATACAGAAAATTATTTAAGCCTTAGAAAAGAAATGAAATAACTCTCATAAGACATTAACTAGAAAGGAGCATGCAGTTTGAAATACTGCCTTTTACCACCCATTTATAGCCCAGCACAACACATTACTATATTACAGCTGCGAGATTATCTAACTATGGTAAATATGGTCTTGCAGGCAAATAGGTTAGTTAACACTAGTTAAAATCATGATTGTTCAAGTTTTCCTTTGTTGACAAGTTTATAAACAATTTGGGCCCAAGTACCATACCTTGGCAACATTCTGAAAAACAGGATATAATCAGGATATGAAAATCGGATAATAATGTTAAGAATAGAATTAATTATCTTTCTCCTTTGCTGAATACAGCATGCCTTGAAGGTTTAGAAATTCCGCAATGTCCTGTAAATACGTGAAAATGCTACAAGTAGTTCTCTTACAGATATAATAGATTTCGTTTTCAGCAACGACATGTGCTTTGAACTCTGCTGGAGGGCTCTCCAATATTTACAGGCAAGAAGATGACATGAATAATTTTGTCCTCTCTGATACCAGGCAAGGGAACATCTTACATCTAGATATCTGGTTTGGGAAACATAAAAAAAAGGGGTTGTTGGTACAGGTCACGTTCTGACACTACTTTCAGCAGGACTTTGGATATCATGTTCAGATATCATGTTTGGATATCATGTTCAGACCTTTCAGTGGGAAGGTTTGGATCCTCTCCAGTCTTCTGTTGAGAGAATAATAATCAAGACATCACCCTCTCCTGACAAATGAAACAGGGAACAGATTGCTATCAGCATAAGAAGCAGCTCCTCTGACAGGTACAGTACTAAATGGATCACACAGAGATGCAAGATTTCTGGTTACTAGAAACACTTAGGCCATACTTTTCAGGAGAAGAGTAACATGAGAAATCACACTATCACATAACTAATTGGGGCGATAGGTTAGGTGTCTCCTGAGCTTAAAGACTTCACCTTGAATTCCAAAAGTAGACTGATAGCTAAATCCCACTGAGCTTTAAAGAGCTTGTATTGAGACAAGTAGGAAATTCCCACAATCGGTCTGTGTCAGAGAGAGATTTTCCTTCTTCTGGTTCAGATGTCACAAGCAGGGAGAAAACAGCCTGCTCTGAAAAGCTAACTGTCAAGACATGGAGTGGTCAAGACAAGAAAGCTCTCCTGGTCTACAGGCTGTAGCTGTGAAAATTTCCTAGCTGTGAAAATTACCTTTTTCCTGGATCATTTACTAAGGGAAAGGGGGTGAAGAAAGTTCTGCAAAACAAGAGCAGAACTCTTGAACGACTAATTGAAAAGCTTCTTACGCCTTAAAGAGCAGAGAGAGAACCTGGATGTCATCATTGAACACACGGATAGCAAGTGATTGAAGAGTGACTTGCTGTTTGAAGCTACATTCAATTCCTGCCTGCCATTTTAGCTTCCCCAAGTGGAATGAAAAGTATCTCCCAATGTCATTTCTAGATTCTACAATTTCTTCCAGAGCCACCTCCAGTCATTCAGTTCCAGCAACCTACTATTCTATCTAGGTACAAGGAAGAAAAATCACAAGCCCTTTTATCCTAGACATGAAGGGTGATGAAGCATATGATTCCTGTGCAGAAGCTGCTGGACAAGAAAGTTCAAGCGCAAGAAGTTTGTACACAGCCACAGCAGATTGCACAAGAACTCTAAATTTGGCAAATGGCAATCTCTACGGTGCAGTGGGAAAACACTTCTAAACTCGGAATGAAAGCTGCAAATGAAGGCACTACAAAACTTATATCCAGCATGCCCGGTCGTTAGTTATTAATGAACGAGAAAGAAGGGAATCAGGGTAAGTAACACATAAGAAGAAAATGAGGTTTCCATTGTTGTCTCTTATCTAAGGAAATCACTGACCACATAAGGGAAAATGAAAAAATTTCAATTTAGTGACTTGCCCAGCAGCAAAATCAAAGGCAGGTGCCGGATATAATAGACAGTACTGGCCAAACTGTTTCTGCACAGCACTCAGTAAACAGAGTTGCCGCTATTGTGTTCTAACCTCTTGTCATGCAGCAACATTGAGTCAACAATCCACTCTCATGGCTTAATGCTTTTGATGTTTACTTTGTTCTTTCTATAGTTCAGAAAAAAAGCACTAATGCACCAGTCCTCTTACCAAATACAATCTTAATCCCAGAATCCCGAGCCGTTTGCTGTTGGCCAGTTAAGTCTGTTAAGACGAAAGGATTTGATCAAGCTTTACATAACAACACAGAAGTTAAATCCAGCAAAGAGAGCTCTTTTTATCTGTACTGCTCAGACGGCTAAGAGGGGGAAAAGAGAGAGAGAAGAAAAAAAAAAAAAGGTAATGAACTTGACTATGTAAAACAAAATAAGGAATTCAATTATTTCTCTTACTGCCACTCTGTCTTTTCAGTGAGAGTCTTCTAAAGAATTCAGATTTATTCTCCAGTAAAATCTTAGAGGTGAGGCTGTAACTTTCCCTGAACCTAAAAGAACTGTGGCACCTGCTGTGCTTTTTTGCAAATCTGAGAAATGTTTCTTTTTCATTTTTCCATCCCTACTGTGTATTTATGAAGACAGAATACAGTTCATTGATTAGACACTTGCCTGGTACTTGGTAAGAGCTGGGTTTGAGTGTTTGTTATTCATGTTCTTTGTATGCTTAGTCCAATCAACCATGTTTCAGTGTGATACAGCTCCCTATCTCTGAAACTACTTTTCAGTGATGTTGATGTTACCTTATGACACATGAATGTATAGTAATGCAACATACATGTATTGTACCAGTGTATATGTAAAGGTTGTGAGTAGCAAAATGAGGGCAGAACAACTTTTTGATGGAAAATTAATATACTTCTTAGAATATTAAGTACCTTTTCACACAAAACATTTCTATGCAGAAAAGAGCTATGAGTGATCATCGTGCACCTAAGCCGCATAAAATTCAAGCTGTGCCCTAACAAAGGTCTCAAATCATGTTTCAGCCTCACTTTATGCTAATATCACAAGTTTATGCTAGCACTATCACAATCATCCAAATATGTTATGCCTGTAAAATGTACAAAGTTATGCGTAAAGGGTGAAAGCATCCTGCTTTAACACAATGCTTCTGGTATAATCTGTTAACTAGAAGATTTCAAATGCCCCATTCAAGTGGGAAGTGGCTAACACTGTCCCCAGCATGAAGCACAGCCTGAAGATCTGAAAGCAGAAGAGATAAGGACCAAGCCTTGGCAATCTGCATATGTTTGCCTGAGCACTGGGTGGAACAGTTACCTGCCTCCTAGCTGGAAAGATGCCAAACAGCTCTTCCCCTGTGGCAGCACACAAAGGAAGGACCACCTGTCCTAAATCTTGTCTGCACTACTCACCTACTTCATAAGAAATGAGATGCATCAGAAGTAATAATGTAAAACTGCTGGAAGACTGAAATTACAGTAGCCTAAATGGCTTTACACTCTAATAAACAGTCCTGATGCTGACTAGTTTGGAAATAACATACATTGGATACTATGCTTGCTATGCAAGGCAATTCTACACACAAAGGACGAAATAATTAGAGACACAGGAAAATGAAATTATTCACCTTACTGATGTTTAATATCCTATGTTAAGTAGTGTCTCCTATAGCTCTGAAAATTAAAACCCCATCCTTTATTAGAGTTATGTCTTACTATGAGCAGAAAGGAAAACTGTTTTGAAGTTAAATACAGAAGCACTTCTAACAAACACTGACTCCATCACGGCAAGTATGTCCTGCTTTTGTGTTTAACAACAGCCTACAAGCAAGAGCTGAATTCGAGCTCATATGCTACAGGCACATACTAGGGAATATTCTTTGTAAACTACAGATGTGATAGAAACATGGGATCCAAGAAACACAGTATATTAACATATTTCACAGGTAAGCAACTGGAAGACAGACAGCCTTAACATAGAGAATCTTTCAAGTTCTCTTTAGACAGAAGTCTCTGCCACTGGAAACAAATGACTGGATTATAAAAGGACATATATTTCCCAGTTAAGCTTGACACAGTTCATTGCTCCAAATAAATTAGGCATATTATTTCCACTAGTCTATAATACAAATCTAGCACACTGCCCCAAGCAACCACTTGTAACACTACAGGGTTTCTGAAGTCTCATTTTCTGTTTTTTTTAACAGAATGAACAGTAATGCCCTCAAATTAATCTCTTCCATTCATCAACCCCCACTTGCCCAACTGGTGTTGAAGGTACCTCCGATATGTTCTCTGTCCATACTCAAGGTCCCCAAAGGCCCTTCCCACCACAACAATGGTTCCATCTCCACTTCAAGGAGAGACCTAATCATAGGGGAAGAGACCAAATGAGCCTCAGATGAAGTTCTCTGAGGCAATAATGATTCCACTCATATTCAAGAGACATGTATAGAATAAGAGCCTCTGGTCCTTATTAGAAATTAGTGCAGGAGATGCTGAGTCTGGTTTGTGTAACCCTGAAGAGTGTGCAGTGTATCACAAAACCCAGTGCTAACATTTTCAGTGATTGAGTTTACTGCCTCTGCTGGGGACAATGATATTCACTACTGCTACTAGTGCCAAAAAAAGTAGAAAATATTGTGAGACCTTGAATTCTTTTTGAAGTCACCTATCTGGACTTGTGTAAAGCGTTCAACACTGTCCCACATGACATCCTTGTCTCTAAATTGGAGAGACATCAATTTGATGGATGGACCACTCAGTGGATAAAGAACTGGCTGGATGGCCACACACAAAGAGTTGTGGTCAATGGCTCAATGTCCGGCTGGAGACCAGTAACAAGTGGCGTCCCTCAGGGATTGGTGTTGGGACCGGTCTTGTTCAACATCTTTGTTGGTGACATGGACAGTGGGATTGAGTGCACCCTCAGCAAGTTTGCCGATGACACCGAGCTGTGTGGTTCCGTTGATACCCTGGAGGGAAGGAATGCCATCCAGAGGGACCTTGACATGCTTGTGAGGTGGGCTGATGCCAACCTCATGAAGTTTAACCATGACAAGTGCAAGGTCCTGCACCTGGATCGGAGCAATCCCAGGCACAGCTCCAGGTTGGGCAGAGAAGAGATTCAGAGCAGCCCTGCAGAGAAGGACTTGGGGGTGTTGGTCAATGAGAAAATGAACATGAGCTGGCTTCAGTGTGCACTCGCAGCCCAGAAAGCCAACCGTATCCTGGGCTGCATCAAAAGGAGCGTGACCAGCAGGTCGAAGGAGGTGATCCTGCCCCTCTACTCTGCTCCTGTGAGACCTCACCTGGAGTATTGTGTGGAGTTCTGGTGTCCTCAACATACAAAGGACATGGAACTGTTGGAACAAGTCCAGAGAAGGGCCACGAGAATGATCAGGGATCTGGAGCACCTCCCGTATGAAGACAGGCTGAGAAAGTTGGGGCTGTTCAGCCTGGAGAAGAGAAGGCTGCATGGAGACCTCATAGCAGCCTTCCAGTATCTGAAGGGTGGCTGTAGGGATGCTGGGGAGGGACGCTTCATTAGGGACTGTAGTAACAGTGTAAAGAATACGAGAATGATTCATGTCAAGAACTTAGAAATCATTGTTACCAATGCACCCGTGACCAGTGTACCATGTGTGGAATGTATAAAAACGACCTTGACTATAATAAATGTTGCTGTCAGTGTAATGATGGGAAAGAAGAAGAAACAAGGGAATAAGCTAGTCCCCTCTTTAATCATTTAAACTGTTAAAACAATAAGGAACGCTTTTAGCTTTGTTTAGCTGCTTGAATGCTTTAAGGAGGTTAGGTAACCAAGGAGACACATCCTGTTAAATATATGGGTCTAAGATTGTGGTTAAGCTTGTGATAGACATCTTTCTGTTAATGTATTACCGAGAAGTTTCAGTATGTTTCTTTACCTGGAGAGAAGACCCCAGCAAAGGGACAGAAACAAATGAAAAGGAGCCACAACGAGTTTCAGGCAAAGAAGACAACAGGATTGGCTGAAACTCAAAACCAGGAACTGAAACCCTGGACCAAGAAGTATAAGAGACTGTACCCCAAAAACCCCAGTGTGCGTTGTTGGCGGAGCAGAGACTCCCCGCGCACCCAGCGCTGCTTGCTTATTGCCTCTTGTTATTAATCAATTGTAATAAAATAAGTAAATCAGATCATGGCCAAGGCTAAATTTTTATAACAAAATGACAAGGGGTAACAGCTTAAAACTTAAACAGTGGAAGTTTAGATTGGATATAAGGAAGAAATGCTTTCCTGTTAGGCTGGTGAGGCACTGGAATGGGTTGCCCAGGGTGGTTGTGAATGCTCCATCCCTGGCAGTGTTCAAGACCTGGTTGGACGAGGCCTTGGGTGATACGATGTAGTGTGAGGTGTCCCTGCCCATGGCAGGGGGGTTAGAACTTGATGATCTTAAGGTCCTTTCCAACCCTAACTATTCTATGATTCTATTCTAAAACACTTGGTCCCTATGATCCAAGTGGTTGAGTTTTTTGATACTAGGAAGACAGTGGTAGGAGATTCAGAAACAATGCCCTATTCCCACCTTAAAAGTTTTGCCAGGCAAAAGACACATCAGTATACTAAGAACACACTCATATATGCATTTGCACACTGATTATTCACTGATGTACTCCCATATCCCTTAATATTAACTAATAAATTTTGTTCTTTACATACCTTCTAGATGAAAGTGATCATCACCAATAGTGTCTCTGTAGCCTTCCCCAGATAAATCCTGTAAAAAAAAAAAAAAAAATCACAAATGTACTATATACAAAGTTTGGAGGTGTTAAGAATTTTTATTTAATTCAATTAGGACTAATTTAAACCACTAACAAGAACAGAGAAGTTGTTTTCCAGAAAGTGAGTCAATCACTTTTATTAGTGCTAGTCAATGAATTTTGTTCTATTTTACAACGTTCTGGACATACCTGAGGACAAAAATTCAATGGAGATTAATAGATTGTACAGGGGAAAGAAAAAGAAGTGCTCATATTCAAATTCCTTTACAAAGTAGATTAATATTTAGCATTTCAACATTCTGTCAATCAAGCAAGATAAAAAAACTCCACATAGAAACAATAAAGGAGAAATAAGCCCTTCACTGCCCACAGAGGAATGTTATCACTTGGTTCCACCAACAAACAGAAAACCTTTATATGCCAGAGGTCACACAAGAAAAGCAGATATCAGACTCTGAAGAGCTGCTTCATCCCTCAATCCTGAAATTAATGAAATTTTGTTAGCCACAGGACATCTAGAACAATACAGAAGCTGATGCCATAGATATGCAGACATGGATCTTATCTCAGACCCCTAAAACATTTCTCTAATGGTGCTCAAGTAGGGCATCAGTGGGATTTGGAGCTAATCCCACTTACAAAGACCCTGAAGAGCATTCTTACACTCTTATTAGCAGACCCTTCCAGCTCCAGACCCCACCTCTACCTAAACCATAAGCAGTGACAGCTATTCTCATGTTCTGCCTTCTCCCATTCATTCCACAGGCTCTGGCATCACCGTATCATCACTGAGCTTACATTATAGTGTGGTTCCCTGAGTTCTACACTTTCTGGCACTGATAAACAGTTATGGTGATAAAGAAGGATAGGGTCCTAAAAAGCTGGTGTGCTGTGCTCATTGCCACTTTTTCACCTGCAAAACGTACCAGGAACACAGAGAGAGCATTCTCGGCATCAACCTGGAATTTGGCAGTTCAGAGCTTTTTGCATAAGGTAAAAATAAAGGGAATAACCTGTGAAAATTAATGTTTGGTTGTATTCATTATCTTTATTGCTAAGCAATTTAATCTGATAAAAACTGTTCACCTTTTTTTCTCAAAAAAGCTGACAGAGATTCTTTTCTGCTTTCCATATGCCCAAATGTTATTCTTTGAGATTAGTTATCAGAAAGTAACTAAGCCACAAAAGCATATCTTAGGAATTCTTCAGTATCAGTTTCTGCAACAGCCTTTTAAAAATCAGATTTCACAAATGCTATTGGATAGCTAGCCCAGAGATCCTGCAAATATCATTCTTTTCATAAGCAGATACCCTGAAATAAAGTTAAAACTCCAGGATCAAATGGCCCTGAGAAATGATGGCAACCTGGCCCAGAATGCTAGGATTTTGCACCGCACAATGCTGCTATAAAAGCTGCCATTCTGGATTTAGCTTTCCAAGAAGCAAATAACAAAAAACATTTTGTTTCCTTGAGTTTTTGTTCCAACAAAAAGGTCTCTTTTTTGAGCATGTGATGAAGAATATCAATCATTATGTTAAAAATTATGGAAGAAATGGGCAGTGAATGAAAAGGAGCCATTACATGTTGGCATAACTTACATTTCTGCAAGTAGATGATATTTCCAGGCCTTATAAAAGTTAGTATACTGTTATTTATCGAATTCCCTCATGTCATCATTTTCCGTGAAGCTCTGAAAGTGCAGCTCTGACTGCTCTCATAATGAGATACAGAGAAGTGACTGCTTGCTCCCACAATGCTAAATATTTAATAACCGGTTGGTTGGTTTGTCTGGTTTTTACTAAACTCAGAATTCTTGCTCCCTCCCACTCTCTTGGGAAACAAAAAAATATTTTCTGTTAGACTGATCAGTAAATATGCAATGTGTAGGTATGATCTTACTTATGAGGTACCTCTGAGGAACACTAGCTAGCCGGTAGCCTTCATCTCTTGAAATTTTTGCAAAGCAAACAGTGCATCTGAGTATCAAATATCGGCTGTTAAAATGATGCCATTAGTCTCATCCTCCACAAAACCCACAAGACATTAGTTTTTATGATTTTTTTCACAAGATATCACTTAAAAATGAGCATACATTTGTTGATGTTAAATGCACCACCAAGTAACTCAATGGAAAAGAGTGGAAGGCGGAAGTGTAAAACAGCAGAAAGCAGTAATATTCATTAAGCTAGCTTCCTTATTTTCTTACTCTTAATCATTATCTGGGTCTTAAATAAATATATTTTATAGTCTAGTTTTACTCCTTCTCCATCTCCTAGTTATTTAAGTCGAAGTAGTAACCCAATGCAAGAAAATTCCCAGTAAGTATTTCTGCTTTAAACCAAATTATTATAGCTTACCAAATTCTAGGAAAGAGTTTTTATTATGTTGAACCATAACTGTTAGATAGCACAAACTGACAATCCATCCTGAAACTGATGACACTATCATTTCAACATTTTAGTAACACATTTAAGCGGAATTTATCAGCTCTGATTCAGATGTGCTCCTCTGGGTATGCAAGACTGTGACATGTATTATCTTTCATAGACAGATATGTATCTGCAAGAGGTGTGGGCAGCTCTTAAGATTTTACAGGGAAAAAACGAAGGAAAAAAAGAAACTATCATTCATCTTACTGTGATTATCTCTTCTGTCAAAAAACCTGCAAGACAGTTACTTGAATATTTTTAGCAGCACTGAGACAGATACCACAAACTGGATAATATCAAAATGCACCTGCTTGAGAAAAGGATTCTGGACAGTGTATGTAAACTCACACTCAAAAGGAAAGTACAAAAGCTGAACAAGTATCAGTGAAAACAATTCTGACTGTAGCCAGTACTGTATAATTGAGTACTTTCCCTATGACTTGTACAAATTGCCTTAACATGAATATAATAATACATCTACCTCCAGCAACCCAAATTCAGAAAATGGACTAGAGTGAAAGAGGAAATGCATAAAACAGAACTTGTAGCTCAAGAAATTCCAGTGGGTAGCAAGTGCTATTGCCAGGTAGAGATATTTAACAGTCGGGAGAAGTGTGCTGGAGCACAAAGGCCACACAGGCTCGAGGGGATGATAAACCTGCATTGGCTCTGCTGTTTGGCCAGGCTGGGCAGCATGGGCCTCCCCACACCCTGCGGAGCTGCAGGAGCCAGGTCTGCGGCAGCAGTGGAGACAGAGGGTAAAAGCAACAACATTTAGGTCATAGGTAGTTGTATATCACTGTCCTGACACCATGTTTTAAATCACAACACTGAGTTTTCGAAGTGCAACACTGAGTCATGAAACAACCAAAACCAGATGTACCCTGTTAAATACTATATAAGTGAGGTCAGTGAGCACTTGAAAGAGTAAAGAAAAGAAATATTTACATAGAAGGATTATTCCAGCATGATATTTCTGTAGGTTGCTAAACAGGAACCCATCTAGAATAAGTGTCTCTACCTCTCTGGGAGTTTCCCAGATAAATAACTTGGCCTCTGTCAGCTACCATCACAAATCACACAGAATGACTATGATTCAGGCTCAAACATCTGCTTCAAAACTCTGAACAGCTGGCTGCCTGGCCTGGGTAGGACAGGCCTTGTGGCCCACATATCTCATTCTGATAGGTGCTGCTGTACTCAGATTTAAGAGTCTGGAGGTGGAGAGAAGAGTTAATTACTGCAACTCCCTTAGAAATGTTGCTGAGTATATACATAGATGAGGAAGAAAAACAATCTTTAAGAGCTCCCACACCCCAGGGCTTCTATTCAGCTGGTTACAAGTCAGGCAATTATCACTCACTTCCCACCTTTGCCATGCAATCAGACTTCAATGGGTTCTAAGTTGCTGGGAAATTTATTTTGTTTAACCCCAATATCAGCCCTAACCACCCTGGACAGTTTCTTACTGATACAAGTTTCTGGAGAGTCCAGGCACTGCTGCTTCCAGCTACTGATTTCCTTTTCACCAGCTGTCTGAAAATGCTACCATTCCATTGTTCTGCCAGCACCACTTTATTCTTCTGATGCCTTTGCTGGCTCCTTTTCTCCTCCTACATTGGGGTTAAACTCCTTACCTTCACCTTCCAGGCTCTACACAGTTGTATTTGCATTTGGGTTCACAACTCCTCGGCCTGTGTCTAGCTCATATGCCCACTGATTCTTTTGATCTTGGTCATAAGTATGACTCTACTTGTCCTGGCTCTGCCTTTTCAGGCCACTCTCCATGACACCCAGCACGTAAGAACCAAAACTACAGAATGCAGAGTGCACATTTTATCAACCTACGTTTGGACTAACATGACATTAAATACAGTTTTGTTTTTGGTGTAAGTAGAGTCAGCTACATTCACAGATGTAACTAGATGTATCAAAGGATAACCTTTAATTTAAGTAGATAATTATGATAACAAGCACATTTTTAAAGTTTGGACCCCCCTACTCTCTGTATTACATCCCAGTCAATATTATGTTAATTAACATTTCTCTAGAAAAGTATTGCTTAAGTAGAAACAAGTTGCTTTACCTCTCCTTCTTCAAACGTCTCATTAAAATCCTTTGATTTAACCTAAGATACTCAATTTTCCACATTTTTGGCAGAAAATATGCATTTTTCCTGATTAAGTGAAGTTCTTATCAAGGTATCATTATCCACCACTTTCCCCAAGTAAAACAAGTGCAAAAGCAAATTATCAACCAAGAAAACTTTCCTCCCTATCTTGAACCAGCTGAGTGAAACATGTATTTTTTTCTCTCTTTATTCTCATATTGATGCAATAAAGTTCCAGTACTTTTGGAAAGAGCAAAGTTGAACACATTTCACAACAGCAAGGGACAAAATATGTGGTAACTCTAATATCTGTAGAGTAGATTTTAGAATGGTTTTAAAGTAGATGCCGACAAGAATGCCGTGTCACCTATGCACAAACTTTCATTCTTGATGTAGACAAAAAATAATCCCAAGAAATAGAGGTTCAAGAGAATAAAGATGCCCTTTGGCTTTTCACCCAAATGACAGAGAGCTCTGTCAGCTCCGAAGTGGCTATTGAGAAAGTTTCAGTCTCACTTGCAAGAAACAAGTTCCCCGAGCAAGTCTGATTTTTATATAGTGAGTCCTTAGCAGATCTGAAAAACCTATTCTTTTGAAGATGGCTCAGGAGACCTATCCAAACCCCAAAGCAGTTATTAGTATTATTTTATTTATTTTTCTTTTAGAATCTTGTCCAGACTTGAAGAAGTAAAAGAATTTCTGGGCAAAAAAAAAAAAAGAAAGGGTGGAAGCAACCTAGTTCCCATTTGGGGACCTGAAATTTCCCATGGACTAGAAACATAGCTGTGTGTGACTATGATTAACCCAACCCTACACTCCCCTGGTAGGAAACCTATTCACACCTCAAAAATTGGTATCATTTATTTTAGGATAATGCAGGTGAAAGCAGACATTCAGTTATTTGATCATCATTCTTTACAAATACCACTTTTCAGACAGACTTAAAACTCCAAAATAAAGCAAGCAAATAAACAAACTGTTTGTAGTCAAGACATTCTTGGAGATGACATTTTGCTAGGTTAGCGGCTTTCATGCATACAATCCCTGGCAGTCAAATATACATAAAAGTGGATGTTTGTGCACACAATTTTGTGTGATCACTACTTACAGGCAAAAGATAAGAATGAATTTTGGGCATTCATTTGGCTCTCTGCATTTGGAAGTGAAACCTTCCTATTAATATTCTCTTTCAAAAATGCTTGATGCTCCCTCTCGTAAGCCTTTTCAAATAAACTATACACTTTTGTATTGCAGTGCCCTATTTAGAACAAGAGCTTCCCTTCCTTCCCTATTCATAAGTAATCTATATACCTAGGGCCTTACACAGATAAAGTATATATTACAAACCTCACTATTATGAAAGTTACATTATAAATACAATTAAGAATCAAAGCATATAGCATATAGAAAAACACTATAAAGCAATACACATTTATGGCTTCATTTAAGCCTAATATTGTTTCTCTTACAGCATATTTCACCTTTCCTTCTGCAACCATGAGGTTTTACTTTTTGATATTGAGTTTGGCATTCTGGATAATTTAATAATACAGACAACTCACCAGGATTCAGCTTTCTGTAAAGAATATGTAAAGCACCCCACACTTGGAGAAGTCAAGGTAGCTTTTAACATTTAGACCAACATTCAAATATACATTGCAACTGCAATAATGTAGTTTGTTGAGCAGAAGCAGCAAGCTCAACTTCTATGATGTTTTCTTTGTCTGAAATAAGAACCTGATGCTCTGTCATCCATTACAGACAGGGTTTTTTTCTTCCACCATGCATGGAAGCTTCTCTCAGATAACATTTCTTCATAATATAATCACAGCAGGTAGAGTTGTTAAGAAAACAGGTTTCTCCTTTAAGGTCTCTGACAGATGATCTTGGATGGGTTTAGCTGCTTCGGTTTAGGATTTTATTGCCTTTAATCTGTCCTGATGGCCTCTATGTCCAAAGTTATGGTCTTTGTAACACAGACAGCAGAACACAATAGGTATAGCACAACAGATACAGAAAATCGTCCTTTGGTACCTTAGCACAAAGTTCGACTAATACGCCAGTTCAAAAACTATGATTGTGAAATACATTCAATTTGGCTGCCTCTGCTCTAGGAGCAGTAACTCGCAGCCATAATAATATGGTAGTTGTGTTTGAAATCAATGCATCTATATCCACCAGTTTGACAGAATTGCAGCCCCTGCAGCCTCATCTCATGGAAAGTGACTGGAGAGAAATTCCAGCTGCTGGTAAAATACTGTGAAGATAAATTCAGGATAACATAAACATCCCCCTCCCCCCCTTAATCTCCAGTCACAAAGGTTCCAGTTAGAGGCTTATGACGCAAAAATATCCTAAGTATCTTTATATCCCTGTTACCCTCAAATGGGTACAAGAAGCAGTTGTATGATACACTTTTAACAATATCTCATTCATAGGAACCCAAACATGAGTCTGTGTTGAGGAAGTGAATGTGCAAAGTAGATGGACACTTACTCAAAGCCTTCATGATAAACACCTGAATAAGTAAGAAAGGAAATGTGGTACTTTCTGCTCCAAGTTGCTTGCAACATGCAGCATCTCTTGTCCCAGTCCAACACATGGACCAGGCTTTCCAGATGGATAAACCACAAACCTTTTCTTTATTCTTCTGATATATTTCTTTTCTCCAGCCTATGAAAACCAGGTAGTGGCAATACTGAAACATGCTCTTCGCAGGTAGCTTTTTCAGCTCTGCTGCAGTGGGTAAATGGGCAGTGGTTAATGGTCAGTCACTGCAACGCACACTCAACAAAAGCCACCAACCTGCTCTTTTAACTTGAATCATAAGATTCCTATGTGCTGTGGAAGATAAGCATGCTCATATCCTGTATACAAAAAAAAAAAGGGGGGGGGGGGGGTCTGTAGAGGAAACAAAATCAGTAACAGTTTAAAATACTGAGGACGTACATTAAGGCCTGTAGATAGTCAGAAGATCCATTTAGGGGATAGTTTTATTCAGATCATTCCATTTTCAAGACAGAACATTACTGCATTTCTGTTTCTACTGTTTTCACCTTAGATTTCACTGATCTGCAGAAACTCTTATGCTAGGTGTTGCAACGTGACATCTTCCATTAACACTCTTATTGGAATTCTTGAGCCATATTATGGCTTCTACTTTTTAAGGTGTTAGGGTGAGACAGTTTTTCAAGGACTTTTGCCAGGTAAGAGATGATATAACTGAAAGCAGCTGTATGAATAGACGTTAGGATTCAGCAGCTACTTTACAGCTGAAGGGTCCAACCACCTCCAACTGAAAGACGTCATCAGTCTTCAAGATTATATAGGACTGAAACAAGAAGTGACTGCTTTTTGTTATATTTAAATTCACTTTGAAGCTACTTCAGAAGAATCAACAAACTCACTCTACAGATTCAGCTATTTACCTTACTTTGCTCTTCTAGATATCCTCTAATCTCGTTGCTGACTGGAAAATCAATTATCCTATGTCCCCCAAGATCTGATATTTAACACAGATCATACTGATGAACAAGTCTAAGGATATGAATGAAAGAGGACAAATCTTCATCTACCTTTCACCCTGGAGAAGCTCAATAACTCCTCCAAATTGCTTATTTTGAGGTTCTGCACCACAGCAGACAGACAGGCATAGTAATGTAATAAATCTGATTTTCTGTTCAGCTTCCTTTTATGATCAATTTGGTTACCAGAAACTCTTTAATAAAGTGCACTGAGGTGAGTTTACCCAGGCACATGCTGGGAAACAAGCAAGCAGAAAATGGCTACAGAGCTTAACTACAGAATGACCTGCTTGTTTAAGATGTGATCACTGAAATCAAGGGTACCCTTTCCACTGACTTCAGTGACCACTGCCACTTTAACATACCGCATTCTGAACCTTTCTTCTTATAATAGCCTGCATCTTCCTACATGGCTCAGGTTTTCATATGGCACAAGTACTTAAAGCTCCTTTAGAATGATAATCAGTGTTCCTCTATTATGTTTATAGCTTTAAGTCTTTTCCTGCTAATGGATGACGTATATTTATGCAGCTGGAGGAAACCTGGATTCAATAATTGCTCCACCACAGACTCACTGTGTGGTGTTGGGTAAGTCACTTAAATCTCTCTGTGCCTTCATTTTTCAACTGTAAAACAGAATTCTTGGTGCCCACCTTTGCAAAGAGGTTTGAATCCTCAGGACAGAAACATACCCTGCTAAATAATATTACCTTGTTATGATGCACAGGTGTGTGACCCTGGACACATATGCTAATGTTGATCCATAAATCTGTCAACAAGAGGTGCTGGCAAAACAGATGGTTCACATTCCTTTTTAAACCACTTCTTTGTCCCCAAAGCCCAGGTATGTCAAATAACCATTTTATAACTGGTCAGGGTTTTAACAGGCCAGGAAGTCACAATGAAGCACAACACCACCAGCATTATGGCTGAAAACAGAGCCAACAGAGGAAGAGACAGACATAGAGGTGTCTTTTACACTTCTCCTCTTCTCCCTGACACATAGGACACTGTGAGGCTCTGCAGAAAGCGATAAAAGAAAAAGCAGACCCCATCCCCACAAATTCCTGTCTTACATTGTACTTCACAGGAATTTGTAAGCATTTAGCACACCATCGGTGACCATGCCTGAATGCTGATTGATGCCATGCGCATAGAAACAGACACATGTTTTTTAACTGCAGGCAATAAAATAACGCAGACACATACCATTTAAAAACCTGATTTAGATGAACAGTCGCATGTTGATCCACAGGGTCAGGAGGATTACAAGCAAATAAAAAGTTCACTTCTAAGCGTTTGGTTTATTTAATTCCTTAAGGGTTACCTCTATTATTAGTAATTTCGATTCCCCATCTCAATAGCTGAAAATGGAGAACACGGCATTTTCCTTGAAAATGTCACTGTAGCAACAAGGGCTGTGTCAGGATTTGCATTGCAGGCAGGGCAGGCAGGGGGCCCATCTGCCATGCACTTTGGGATAGAAGGACTCAGAAGGCCAGAGGACCACATCAAAGCCATGGAGCTGAGCAGATTTCCCCTTCCCCTCCCCCTGAGTCTCGGAGACTTCATACTCCAGAATTTAATATCTTTTTCCTCCCTCCCCCCATCAGCCCCTTTGTCTGCGCCTCTGCTCTCTAAGAGCTAACAGATGTTGATGCCATATAGTTTCAAAGAAAACTTTTGATGCCCACATAACTCATTACAACTAATATATTCCAAGAATGCTTGTAGCTCAGGAAACACTGGGGTGAAAAAACAGAGGAGAGGGCGCAAATGGCTACACTGAATCAGCCTTGAGAGAAAATAAATAGTTCACTTCAAAGTCATCAGGGAATTCTTCAACAAGCTCTTTCTTCCGCAAAACACAGAACAAATTCAGCTGAGCCTAGAATTCCCAAAGGAAAAAAATAGAGCCAAGCCCATATAAATAGCAAAGCTGAGGGGAGCATCAGAGAGGTCTCCTGGCTCACCCAGCAACAAAGTGCAGTATTCTCAAGGTCTGACTTTCCCAAGCAACCTGCACTGTACCAGGGCACAAAGGTACCACTGAAAAGCGGAGCCTCTCAACAGCAGCAATATAGAGAGCTCTAAAAAAGCTACCCCTTTTCCCTGTCCAGAGCAAAAGCAGGCAACAGTGAGATTACTCAATGCACAGAGCACTTCATTACAGCACAGGCAAAGGGCATGTCATGTATGTCACAATTATAGAGGAGAAACATTTGCTAATTTAGCAGGTGACTAAATTTTTCAGGGCAGGCAGGCCCATGTTCTTGGCTGTTTTCTAGGGTTACCTGTAGGATGCAACCCTCCATAAATTTCTCTAGCAGGTCTCCTCCCCTCCCTTGCTGCTGCAGTTCACAGCTGCATCCTCCAATCTGCTTGATGAGAAGCCCCCCAGGAGTCACCAAGGATTGGTAGGTAGAAAGGCTGAGAAAAGGGGGGAGGGCGAGAATGCGATTACATCAATTTCCACAGCAGGAGGATCAGATTGCATCATTGTACACAACTTGGGGCCCGCTCTTTTATCCCTGATGCAGGCAAATTCCACATTGAAATCAGTGGGAGGCTTGTCTGTGCAAGGACTGCAGAATCGGGTATTCTGTGATCACAGAATTAGAAAGCAGTAGGAAGCCACACCTGGCAGCACCTCTCTCGGTGGTGCTCTGCCCTCCGTGGGGATGGATATCAAATCAAAACAAGCAAAAATATAACAATGATGTTAAATTCCTTCTCCCCCTCATACACAAACGCCTAAAAATCCACCACTGCACTTACTGCATAGAAGTCTGTATTAAGTTCTTATTAGTGAACTGCAGACTTCACACAAAAGTAATGAGTAAGAAAGTATCAGGGGGAGTCTATCCCACCACACATTTGTAGGCATCTCCCATCTGACAATGCACATGTGAAGAGTTTTAAAGGTTTTATACAAACAGGTGTGTCCTGCTGCTTGGTTTCTCCAGGGGTTTCAGGAGAAAAGGAGAAACAGTCAGCCCTACTTCTGCAGCAGAAACAAAGCGTGGTCTCTTTTTCTGTATGTTTCAAATACAATGCATAGTACTGTAGCACAACATGCAGAATTGTTAGGTTTTCACTGCGGCACATATCCAAGTACCACACTTCGCATTCACTCTCACCTGAATAAAAATTTTCCTTGTAGCAGCTCCATAGTCTCCTCACTTCAGCTGCTGCTACTCCCATGCACAACCTTCTTTCTGAAATAATTATCCCCCAAATACACTGGTGAACAGCTTAGGAAAACCAGAACTAAAATCTGCTATCAGATTTGTTCAGAAGAAAATGTGGTTCCTCACAAAATGATTCCTTATTATCTCTCCTGACTCACTGTTTGGGATGGATCATTTCCTTCAGGGAGTAACAAGGAAGGCGTCCTCAAGCCTTGCAGCTTTGTAAGTAAAATACCATATTACTGAGGTCATCCACCAGGGTGGCTGTGAAGTTTAGCAGGAGAGCAGGCAGCAGAGACGCTCAGGTAACTCAAATCTAGTCTGTGGACTTTCCACAGTGGCAGAGTGGGGCTGAGATAGAAAATGTCAGGAGAAGACAGGGGAAAATACAGAAGCAGAAAACATTACTGAGCCACTGGGGCTAAACACGTGGAATCAGAAGATTTAAGATTCTATTCCATGTATTCAAAAGCTTACTAAACTCTCCAAACAGTGCACCTGTAAGATCCAAGTCCTAAATTCCCCCATAACACCCAATGCATCCAGACTAAGAGGGCTGTTCAGCATGTGGGAAGGCTTCAAAGCCTTCCAGAAGCAATACCAGAACCACTTGTGCCACATGTCTGAGGTGCCTCTGCTGCAGCCAATGCGCCAGCCCCTGTCCAACAGCAGGTTCTGAGGTACCAGAAGGCAGCACCCAGACAGGCAAAACTACAAATGTTGGGCCATTGGTATGGTTTTTTTTCTTCCTGAACTGGGCAGAATGATGTTCAGAGACATCCAAAGACCTTGGAAGGGCTTTTATAGCTGATTTTTAGCATTTTAGCAAAAATGCTTGGTTTTCTGATTATTATTGTGTGTCAACATGGGTATGTTTGTTTGTTACTTTGCAAGGAAAACAGAAATTTGAAGGAAAAAGGATTAATTTTGCCAAACGTTAAGTTTCCTCTCAAGATACACATCTGGTCTCACAGAATATATATGCAGTTCCTTAGCCTGAAACAAAGGAATTTATCTTGCAGTGACAAAGCCAAGCCTGAGTTTTTGAAGCACTATGAGAACTAATATTTGTAGTTCTCTTTCAATGCCTTTTTTCCCTTTGTTGCACCATTTCCATTAGCAAGTATTACTGTTACCTATTACAGTTCTGCAGTACGCTAGCACAGACCACTGCCTGTGCCTCCCAGTGACATGAAGACACACAGACTCTCCCGTGGCCCAGGAAAATGGGCTCCAAAGGTATGCAAAGATTTATTTCTTGCCACCTGCAGGTGCTTGCAGTAGAGAAGACCCCCTCAAGCACTGCTGTCTGGAGCAGCTCTCTTGTTTGCTTCTTGCAGTAACCAAGCCCAGAGAAAGATGAGTGCACTGGTCTTGGGCAACCAAACTGGGTCTTTCGGTACAGGTTTTACAAGTGTATGGATACTCCAAGATCCACCCTGAATGCTGGGGATCCATCTCCAGGCACATTGTTATGATTTCAGATACAGTGCGTGCTTCTGACCAGATCTGTCCATGGCATCAGACTTCACACAAAATGGGAGATGTTATGATCCTACCTTACTTTCTTTTTTAAACCAACTCTGTGGCAAGGTTTTGTACTCATTTGCTACATCTTATTTAAACAGAAATTTATAACATCTTTTACTTAAACAGAAAGGCCAGTGAAAATCCTTTACAATGTTTACACAATCTTTAATGTTCTTCATGAGGACCAGACACATTTGCGAGGGGAGGGAGCAGGGATGATAGCTGAATGCAGATCATATGCAGAGCAGCAAGCTTGACTGAACCCATGCAGCTATTAAAGAGACAGCAGCATCTTGAAATTCGCATTTGCCCAGAAGAGTTTTACCTAGTCTTATGTAAACACCTGACAGGCATTAGAAGAGGAAGGAAACCACAGCATTCCCAGTCAGCTTACTTGGCTCACTTGACCTCACGAAGATTTGTGTCCTTAATTTTTTGATTCAGACCTGTTGGTTGATTTCATATTCTCCAGTAGGAAAGGCTCCCAAAGAGGAGTGGTGCAAACAATTAAAATGAAGGAAAATGACAAGGAGACTTTATTACCCCAAGCAACTTTCATTTAAATTTTTAAATATAAGCTAAGAGAAATACTGCAGCACTGGCATATCAGTTAACACTATTATTTTAACGTCAAATGTTTATTCATGCTGTTAATTTTTAATTGCTTGTATTTAGAGAATGAAAGAAACTGACCACAAACAATATAGATCTCTCTCACTACGCACAACTCATAATTTCAGCCCAAAGAGTCTGTCGGGCAGCCCAGATTGCAAAAACAGCTTCATAAGCTCATGACACACTAGCACCATAGCACAAACTGTTGCCCAAGCTGTCTTGGCAAGACATGCAAGCCTTGATTTTGATCCCAGTTTACCCTAGTTTCACATTTCTGTAATTGCAGTAGAGCAAAATGAGAGTGGCTGGAAAGAGAATTGTGCCTTCACCTCTTGCCAGGGTATTCACGACCAACTCATTTTACAGTGAGCTACAGAATCGATATTGATATCAAAGTAGATATTTTAACGTAAGTTGAAAACTCTTTATATTTCTTCCACAAGCAAAATATTAAGAACCCTGCCCTAGAGAAAGATGAAAGGAACCAATCTCCCCTTTAAATTACCAAGCAAGCCTGGGACTTGACTCTTTTTTGAATGGGAAGTCAAAACGTCTGACTTCAATCAGTTTGTATAAACCAGCTTTTGTTTTTCCTTTTACCCAAATGACTCCACTGTTAAGGATTTATTGTAACTGGATTGCTTTTCTACCCAGCAGGGAGCTGTAGCACTAGCAAAGCTGTTCCACACAGTAGGTTTTCCGCTGATTGAATTTCTAGACTTTCAGCTCTTCGGAAATGTTTGCTCTTGTACAAGCTGTCAGAAGGAAATTGTGTGCAGTCGATTTTGTCTCAGCTAAAGCCAGGCGGGGTTCCATATGCAGCCATCCAATGTGGAATTGAAGGAAGGAGGATCAATCAAATTGCAAAGGAATAAAAAAAGGTCTCAGCACAAACAAAAGAAAGAACCCCAAAGAAAGAAACCACACAACAAAAAAGGACAGGGGAAGAAGATGAGAATGAAAACCATTTCTGCAAATAGGTGCACACAGAAGACACCCTTTCTTGAAAGGAAAACTTTCATTTAAAAATCACTGAAATAAGAGATAAAAGCCATTTGAAGAACTGTTCCATTAAACATGCACGAAGCCAATGCCATTAAGTTGCTGCAAAACCAGGCTGTTGTTTAAACTGTCATCCTTTGGAGAAACCCACCCTATCGGTACTGCCACAACTGTCAGTTCCAGGGTCACAGCACAGCATACCCGCCACAGTGAGCACAGAAGCACCCAGCCACCTTACACTTTCTGCCCTGCTTCTGCCTGGCTCTGTGTATGCAAGGACAGGCACTGAGAAGATGTAGGAAGCCACTGCAAAGCCCTTCAACTGCCATGCTTGTCACAGATGGTGGAGAGTGATTTAATAAGAAGGATTTTTCAGCCATCATGTTCTCAGTATCTTGCAAACCATAGAGTCACCTCCACTTCAAGTGTGCTGTAGCCATTATCTTGCCATGCGCATGGCCTAATGGTTCAAATTACTGTCTGCACCTGAGGTTTTCTTATTTGGAGATCTAATAACTGACCAGGCCAGAAGGACACAGATAGGCCAACACAACCAAAGGTGTCAGAAGCAACAGAGATTAAGAAATCTGTACTAAAAGATCCCATTAAAGTATCTCAGTATAAGCAACACCTGACTGTGGCCTAGTCTGTTATAGCTTATATTTCTAAGTCAGCTGCAAGGACAAATTTTAGCTCTGACTGCTTTACAGAAATGCTTTTAGGCATAAGGCAATACTTCCATGAACGTGACAGCACAGGTGAGTATTAGGCTGGAAGTCCCTGCCCTGCCAGCCATGGGTAGGTAAGCTTTACAATCTTAAGATATACTGCAATACGACCGGCAGCAATTGTAATGACACCAGGCACATCATATTGCCTCAGCACTGAGGTCTGCATTTGGACACCCCTGTGTTAGAAAAACTGTGCCACCTGTTTTTTCTTTTAAGAAATAATTACAATTAGCGTGTCATTCCTTTTTTACACAAGTTAAAAACACAAAGCCATATAACAGAGTTTTTTAATTACCTGACTTGACCTTAAATGAATTCTAAGTCCTACTACCTTGTTTTGTTCAGGACTCATCCTCATGTCTCAGTCTACTGAGTAGCCAGACAGTAACCATAGTACTGACTGATTGGACAGTCACTCTACCTGATAAATGTGTAATGCAGTAAAGCACCTTGCAAAAAGACTTTCTTAGAGCATCCCTAGTGTCTGTAAAAGTGACTGGTGCAGAGTCCCAGTGAAGGTGCAAAAAGTGAACTTTCAGTTTACTGTGTACTGTCTTTCCTCAGAAGACACTTACTACGTAGTGAGAAAAGATGACATCTATCATGAAACAAATAACAATAATGAGGACTTTTGCCGCTATTCTTCCCCAGTCAGCTGCCTTCTATTAAGAGTGGTTTTCTCTCTCAGTTCCCACCTTATTTTACCTGTTAAGTGTAGCTCAGTGATTTTCTTTCTGGGAGTCTGTTCAGACACGCTTTCCCAACTCAGCACACTGACAGCCTGACATTCATGTTCCTAATCAAGAGTGCACCTCGACAAAGCCCCAGTGATGAAAGGAAATATCCTGTCTCCAAAGTCTTCTAAAGGGCCTCTTGACTGACGAAGGCATTTACAACACTATTTGCACTATATTTAATGAACCTCATTATCTAAAGAGTTGTCTACTCATCCTAGTCACTAAAGAGTTTCCCCATTTTCTGGAATGCTATGGTTCCTCTTTGACCATAAAGAATAATATAGAAAAAAAAATAAAAATGGCAGAGAGTGAGAAATTCAGGAATTTCTCAAATGACCTTAAACTTTGATCAGTCTTTCCTATCGATGCCATTAAGATTTAGGCCAGCTGTCCCAGCCACTAGCACTAACACTGCCGCAGCCTAGGGCTGTAACCATGTACAATAGCTAAATAAAGTATTGCCTTAAGATAGAAATTCATTTATAAATCCCAACAAAGGTTATTGAAAGGTTATAGTTCTCCAATTAAGAGATACAATGGCATTTTTAACTGAATGCAGTTTGATTTAGAGGGACACAGAATTTAAGATTCAATAATGCAAATGTATAACCTTCAGTGTTCTATGGAAAAAGCAGAACAAGGATTGGTCAATACTCTGCACATGGACTAAAGATTGCCTGAAAGATTTCTTATCACTGATTTCAGTCAAGTCTTGTACTGCACAATCCTGTTTGTGGGCACGTTGTTATACAAAATGCAAAAAATTATTGTGTAGCTGACAGATGCAACTGAAGCAAGATAGACACAGCTCCAACACAGCTTCTCACCAACACTGTCTCTAATGAATTTCTTGCATATGTTCACTTTCAGGTCCTAAAAGACCTATTGAGGACAACAATACCTGAACTATCTATCAAAGCTAGTGTTCTTCACCATGAAGGGCTTTAAAGTGTTACAGACTTTGCTCTATTTACCTGCTTTGTATAAAAGCCTACCTTCCTCTTATAAAAACGAATGCTATGAGAGGGAGAGAGAGAAAAGAGGAATGACCAAGCAGAGCAAGATGACATCTGGGGACATTGCAAAAGGAGGAGCAGTGCTTGGAACCTTACTGCTCATCTCCATACTCTCCCAGCTGAGCCACCAATGCTCTTATACTGACTTTAACTTACATATGCACTGCAATAGAAAATACACGCTTTCCTCAAAATCTTAAAACAGAAGTTTGAATGTATGACTCTCTCTACTCTGATGTATGCAATTATAGAAAATACACATTGTGGATTTGCATCTTCTTCCATTTAGGTCAACAGAAGTTTTGCCATTGATTTTAATAGAAGTGGACTTTATTTCCATTGCATAGCTTAAGCCTCTGCAGATTAACATCCTAGGCCACATTCTTTGCAGGTCTCACTTTAGACCACAGCTGCCTTTCATCCCGAACAAACTGCTATCAATCTGCCTTTATATGCTTTAATAATTATCTTACTTATTCCTGGAAGCTACCAACTGACTTCTTTTAAGAAGCAAAGCAGTTTCATGCAGAAATAGGATGGTGACAACAGTGACAGAAGATAAAGTAAGCAACCTAGGGGAAGTTACATATATATATATATACACACACACACACACACACATAATTATAATTTTTTTAAACAAAAGATCAGGTTAAGAGAAGTTAGAGACAAGGCTTAATGACACAAGAAGACTGGAAAACAGATGCACATAAGAAATTAAACGTGTTCAGTCATGGAAACCTTTGCACAGACACTAAAGCTTACTCAAAACAGCAATTCTTTAAAAACAACCTGACTCCTTAAAGGAGTAAATTTTACAGTTTGCAGGATGAACCACCTAAAATAAATACTTAAAACCAATGAAAAAAAAAGGTATTTGTAAGAGAATAACAGCACAGGAAATATCATATTACTGATGTTAATTATCCCTCATTAAAAATAAACTTCAAAGTGGAATAAGAATCCTTAATGGCAATATAAGCAATATATAAAAGTGATGATAGAAACTAGGCTAAGGTATGTAATAGAATATCTAGTGAAAAGAGAGTAATCTGAAAGACTGCAGCAAAAACAAGGCAAAGAACCAAGGACTACAGCAGGAAAAAGAAATTGAATAGGTGTAGAGAAAGAACATGCCCAGATATCTTTATCCCCTATATATTCAGGACCAGTGCCCACAAATTTTGAACACCTGATGAAAAGACTAAAGCCATGGCCACTGCTGTGAATGTCAATGACCTGGGTTTAACTCTTAAAGACATTCCCAGGTTAGGAATTACAGGGACTTCTCTTCTGAATGAGCACATGCACACACACACACATGCTCTGACTGGATTCAGCCATCGGCTCACAGCCCTTTCAGGGTTGTGTTTTTCTTACAACATGGCTCCAAAAGCCACAGCCTCATCCCAGTGAGAATGAGTAGGTGGGAGTGTGACAAAATGGGGTGCAATACAGACAGGCATCCAGTGGGATTTCTGAGAAATTATGGACAAATTCTACCATATATCTGACAGAAATGAGATGGGCTCCTGGCTGATACTTGAGAAAGCACTGAGAACACTGTCCCGGTGAGAAAAGTTTCTTTAACATGCAAATTAACTTTCCTCCAATCATTTATATGCAAAATGAAGCTAGGTATCAACACCTAACATAATAGATGGAGCTGCCTTGAAAAAAACAAACAAAACAAACCAAAAAAAACTAACAGAAAAACCTTCTCAAGAACTCAAAAGATAACTGAGTATGATGAAGATAATTGTGTGGATGGTGTTTATTTATGAAGCTCTTCTACAACTCTGTACTATTGAAAAAAGAGGCAGACTAATTCTGTGTTTGCCACAACAAACTCCTGCCAACAGTGTCATCCTGTTGAAGCAGCCTGACTAGCTGACAGGGCAGTACTTCACCCACCACCAAGTGCCCCTGGGCTGCCATGACTGTCAGTACTACCTGAGCAACCATTTTAAAGCAATCCTCCAAGTTTCTACATGAGCTACACTTGCATTAGTGTTTAGAGTACAGACATCCTCTTCAGATGCACTATATGATGCAGAAAGGAGTAACTGTCTCTAATGACATTGCTCAAAGGCAATAATCCATAAAAAGGATGCTAGAAAACAATAAAAAAAAAAACCAAGGAGTGGGAAAAGTGCATAGAGGTGGGCTTGGAAAACACATAACTGTGATGGAAGTAAAGGCCTTAATACATCAAGTTTATGGGAAAATGCAATGCTCAGATCTTAATTGTAAACCTCATTGCCTAGTTTTTCCAGGGTCTCCAGAGCCAAGGCAGAAGCACCAGCATCTTGAATTAGAAAACAGTGTCCCTAAAAAGCCACCTGCTGCAGACTTCCCAGCTCTGCAAATGAGGCACAGAGGGGTTTGCAGTGTACAGGAACAGAACCTTACACAACTTTACACAACTTTCTTGTCCGTTTGAATTTATGAATATTGTAGACTCAAATACTGCAGGGAAGCCTGGGTTAGATCGTAACACACAGTGACTGGAATAGTTTTAGCACACCAGTTCAAAAATTCTCTGACCTAGGGTGGACTGAGGTGTTTCATATAGGCTGGCAGTATACGGATTTTGCACTGAAGTCTGAGATATTCTGAATTGGCTTATACTGTCCTCTTAACAGACTATTTTATTTCAAGTTTCTCCACTTTATGGCAAATAACTATTCATACCCAACATCTACCAGTTGTAGTGCGGTGGCGAATCCCTGCTAACAGCTTAATGTTGCGCATCTCTTACACAACACCTGCGAAGCAAACTTCGCAGCTGCTGAGCATGTTATGGGTTGGGTATTCCTTTGAATCCTGACTGGATCCTGAATGTGCTCAATCAATAGAGCTCTGTTTATTTTAGCTAGGGATATTTCCATAGACCTGTTTTGATGGGCAGAGCTCCTCTGCTTTGGTGTCTTTTACATTTAAAAGTAACAAACTTAAAAGATTGTAAAATAAATAAATAAATGGAATAGGAAACCATCATGGCCTCAATATCTCACTTTCTGGATAGAATTTAGGACAAAAGACAATACTAACAAATACAATTTGTATCAGGATTTAAAGCCTACGCACATACGCAAATTCATGATGTGATTCTCATGTAAGCTTGCTGGAGATAACACACAAAAGCTTGTTTAGAGACCTCTGCTCTTTCTTTTTATTTTCCTTTTCCCTAATCTATTATTCCAACCCTAACTATTCTATGATTCTGTGATTCTACGATCATTGTCTTTATTTTTGTTATACTCTTGCACATAGAGTCTCAGCTCTCCACTTACAATGTGCATTCTGCTCTTCTCACTGAAGCAGGAGCAGAGTCATGGAGAGCACAAGTTACCTAATTATACATCCAGTAAGTCACCACACTGACACTTGGAAGCAGGCATGCAGTCCTCTTGATCAGGGCTGCATTTAAGCCTTCTGATAACAAACTGGGTCAGGGAGGTATGTCACTCTGGACATATTAAACTCTACTGACAGAAAACAATAGCTCCTTTGAAGAGAGTTTGTGTGCACAGAGGTAACAAGGCTGGCTGTGTAGTTCAGTACAAGCAGCTGTCACATACCCTCCTTGCCTGCTCGACCTAGGGAAGAGCATAATGTGGCCAAGGAAAAAAACACAGTTCAAAGGCCCAAGCCTGAAAGTAAATACGAGAAGAAAAAGAAAAGGAAAAACAAGAACAAAGAAAATCTTAAGCTGTTTTGTCTGTTTTTAAGTTTACACAACCATAAACAAATTCAGAGGTTTATTAGTTTATAATGCTTTTTGTGGTCATGTAACCCCAATGCAAGCTTTGATTTAAGACATGGAATTTGGCAAGAAAGGAGTTTCAAGACAGCCTACTCACTTTCCCATTAAGAAGATTAAAAAAGAATTCAAAATATTTAACTTTGAGTAATAAGGTCTGTACTTGTGTAGCAACTAATCGCATGCTCATGCACATCCCAATTCAGTACTGCACTTGCTGAACTTCAAGCATCCAAGTAATCTCACTGACTTCCCGCATACTTCAGCACATGTTAAGTGCTTTGCTGAAATGGGGCCATGATCAGATTTAAACAGTGTCCCTTAATGAGGATTTACCCATTAGAATAAAACATCTCAAAAAAAGCCACTCAGCCTGTAAAAAGCTAGCCATTCCCCTTAACCAGCAACTTTTTATCTCACTTTGCCTTTAAAAAGAGCTCTCTTACATGTAAGAAAGGAATCCACAAGAAGTTATTTTGGACAGAACATTTCAAGTTCAGCTAAATGTGGGAAAAATCAGGGCCTGGACTCTTAACCATATCTGGACTTGCTGCACCTATATGTAAAAGGCAGCAGCGTATAATCCCTTGGTATAGCACAGTCACTCGTGCATTCAGCCTTAACTCTGCATGTGCTGTCTTGCTTTTGTAATCCAACAGGCAACATCAGTATTTTCTGGCCAAATTCTTTTCAGCTATGATTTTTTTCCAGATTTCAGTTGTTACTTGCATTCAAAAGGAGTTCAATCCAAACATTTATTACTAAGCTGTAATTGCATACAACACATTTTTAAACACTTTTTAATCATTCTCATGAGCAGTAACTGAGAAATAACCTATTTCACCTTCAAAATACAGGATGCAGTGAGAAATAAAGGAAAAAATTACTGAAGAAATACTAGCTCGTTCCCTACCTCCAGCTCAAAGAGAAGGCTACTATTTTACAGTGAGAATATTCCTGATTTCCTTTAAAGCAGGTTAGGTGTTTGTCATGATTATTCTGCAATTGCTTTAGCAATGTATCTCCCTCTTGCAGGTGGCACTGCAGAAAAAGTCTTTATTTCACAATAAATTTACCTTAAAGAAGAATTTACCTTATCCCACACATTGCTACATCCACACGTAGTAATGACCATCCATTTACCTGTTTGGAAAAATACAAGCAAAGGCACAGAAGCTGCAGCTTTTGCGGCCGGTACCGATTTAAATTTCCCAATGGCAACAGTGTAGAGTTTTGCCTGAGCTGGTACCTTTACACTGCTTGAAGGGGCTGCTCCAGTGTTACTCCCACTGTACCGCATGCGGCCTGGGCTTCTCTGCAAAAAAGCCTCTGCTGGATTTAAATTGGTCGAGTTAAAGTGCAAAAAGCTGGGTAGACACTTATTTCATGTGGATTATTTTTATTTGGCTTAATTGATTCAGAATCATCTTAAGTCAAACAAAAAGGATAGCCAGAATCCTTAATGCCCACAATAGTCTTCACCATTCAATCCAAATTAAAGTAGCAGTTTATTTAAGCTAAAGTCATGCCACTCTTGTGTGTGGACCTGGGCAAAGCTAATCAGGTGTTGTCTCACCACAATCCCAGCAAACAATTTGAGTGGAGATAATGGAAGGCTCTGCTTCCTGCCACGGCAATTAGCAAGGAGAGAGGGAGGCTCTGGAGGTCCAGAGCTCAACCGGCAGCAATGTGGGGTGCACATGGGAGGGAGAAGGCACCCTGCTAGACAGGGCTGGCAGATCTATTTCTGCACCAAAGAAACAATCCCTTCAACATCCCTCCAGTGTGTTGTCAAACCTGACCCATATGAAATTTGAGAATGAGTATAAATCAAAGGGAGAAAAAGTAATAAAATGCTCCCGGCAGACTTGATGACATGTTGATAATGTTCTCGTCCTGGAGTCAGGGTGACACCAGCCCAAAGATGATATATAGAACTAAGCCCACATACCGACGATTTACTGGCCTAACGACAGTTTTCATTGATCAGAGGCCAACAATTACTGGATTCCTTCCCACTGCCTATTTCAGTATCAGGCTCTGGCGTAAAATCAAAACACTAGCCCTGCTTCTCCACAGTTCATGTGCCAACTTTGCAGTGGATGCTCAAGCCAAGCAAGGATGATATGCAAATCTGGCAGGTGTTTGGGACATACCAGCGCTGCTTAAAAGCCCAACCATAAAAAAGGAAACAGCAGAAAGGCTAAGGGAGTCCCGATCTGCTGCAGAAAGGCTGCAGGCTCTGTACAGTACATAGTAAACAGGTCCCAGAAACAGGAGACATGGCTCCCAGGCAGCAAGAGAAAAACTCAGTTATTTTTGCTCAGTATAAACAAAGCACATTCTTCATATCCCCTTCAGATCGTCTGAAGGCCTCTCTTGCCACTAAAGCTTATTTCAAAAAGAACAAGAACTTACGAACAAACAGTGAAACTAGTGCTGGTAACAATCACAGAACCCCCCTTTGTTTTTTGTTTTGCTTTGTGTCTTCAAGTAGGGAACCAGTCAAAAGAAATATCCTTCCCAAGTGTATGGAAAATGGATGCGTCAAACTGAATTAATATCTGCAATGGCACATTCAAATGGAGATGATTAAGCTGCTGGAACAAGATGAATCAATGTGGGAAAGGTGCTGGCAAAGAAATATTTTTCCAGTATATTACTGACTCTTACAGACAGGCAAGCGCATGTGATTTGTCTTGGTTTATCAGGATTTGCCTATCTGTTCTACAGTCAGCACAGGGGAATGCTGCAAATTTCTAAAAGCTTCTATCTATTTTCTTTGAGACTGAAAGAAAAGTTGGAAAAGGCTCCAAAGAAACAACTCCTGTTAAACAAAGTAATTAACAGATTGCTTACCATAAACTCATGGTACACACACACAGTTAGACACTACACAGGAGCACAGACTACGCAAAGACTGATACAACCGTATTTTTTATAACACTCTTAAAACTAGTGATGCCACTAAATACTTTCCTTTTCTCTTGAACTTCTAGCCTCTTATTCTTCTTACCTTTCTCTTACATCCAATTTGGCCAAGTATTTCAGCAGAAACAAAAGCAGCTCAAAAGTTCAGAAAGGGAAATACTGTTTTTAGGAGCACAGACAATAGAAAATATCTTCTTAAGACCAGATGTCATTTGAAAAAACTACTTTCTGCAATTTTATGAGACTTCTGATTTGGGTGGCTACTTTTAAAGGAAATGGATGCAGAAGGACAAGATGGTTGTGAAGAAACTCAAAAGGTTGGGGTTTTTTTAATGTTTTAAATATTATCTGCATAAAAATGATGCCATCATTAGAAATCTCATCAATGTCTTGGGAGAATAACAACCAATCAGACCAACCTGAAATTTGCACACTTCCAATCACATGTTCTTGTCTTAAAATATTTAAACCCCTTCCACAACGGGGGAAAGGATGTAACTACAAAGGGAAAATGAGGAGATTGAAAATCCAGAAAATAGCACCAGTGTACACTCTGAATAGAAAGAGAGTTTTTCTCTCTTTAAGCTTCCCTACAGTAAAACTTTTAACAGAAGAGTCCAGAAGCTTAGAACACAAGTAGATATTTAGAGAGAGTGTATTAACTTCTATGCAAATGTAGTACACAAAAGAAGACCCCATGAAAATAGATAAGATTGGCAGCCTTTACATGCTGCCCTATGCAGTACTGGCTGTAGAGCTCTTCTTTACTGCCTCTGTTTTAAACTTCACTTAACATGGCATTTTAGCTTCCATGTCTATTTACTCTTGAAATGTGACAGCCCAGCAACAATAATTATTTGCATTGCAGCCATGCCTACATACCCTGGCGATGAGCTGGAACCCTCTTGCACTAAGGACTGAACTACCCCTTAAATGAGCTTGGGAGTGTTGACCAGGCTCCCAGCTGTCCTGTGTGCAAACAGCTCCTTGTCATCCCATGCAGAAAGCATTCCCCCAGGAATCAGCACCACCCTGCCTTAACCACCAGATTAGCTCAGAGGGGAGCAGCTCTACATGAGGCTCTCTAGAGACAAGCTGCTGCCAGGGCAGGGCAAGTACTAAAAATATATTTATTTTTTGCCTAATGCAGACAGGTTGTTGGAAAGAGCTTCTCTATCTTTTCCATACTAAAGGAATAAATAAAGAATGGACACAATGGCAACAGAACCTGGGGAATATGCTTTTGTTTTCCTTCTTAAGAAACGTGCAAGAATTATTTGATAGGTTCCCATGGAACACATACTTCCCTCAGCCTCTTCTCCATTCAGCTGCCGTACTCATCTAGATCCTAAGCCTCTCCTGTAACTGCTGAAACCACCCATCTTCAGCGACAATATTGACAGAACAAAATTAGCTCCATCTCTCTTCTTTTTTAATTCCTACAATGGCATTATTTCAACAGCAACATTTCAGTGTGGGAGGAGAGGGTGACGTTGATAAACACTTCCCATCAGCAACTGATATTGAAGCTCATGAATCTGCTCAGAAATAAAAGCAAAGTAGTTCTGTCTTTCAGCCCCACCTGAAATGTTGGATCTGCTGCCTATATCACACATATACTAGGAGAAAGCACAGGACACAGCTCACCAAAGGAGTGCCAGCTTTGTGTCAGGTGTGTTTCAGCAATTCTCAGCATATTTTGTTCATGTATACAGAGGCCATGGAAGTTTTTTTGAAAGAATGTTTTCCCCCATCCTTTCCTATCACTGTTCTTTCCTTTTGATAGTATTTAGACAGTCTGGTGCACATCAGCATGCCCTCCTGGTCAGGCAGGCACCTGTTTCAGCTTCAAGTAGTCTGTGGGGAGAAAAAAAAAAAGGTCTTATGTTCAAAGAGGCCAAATTATTAACTGAAGAGGGTGCCCCAGATCAGAACGTCCACATGCAGTAAGTAGGAGTGTTTTTAAATACCAGATTTTTGGAGAAGAGATGAAATAACCTACAAATACAAACGTGAAAGATTTTTTCATATTATATACTTTAAATATCGTCCCTACTTATCAAGGTTAAAAAGTTCCTTTTTCGGATATAATTCTTTCCCAAGGAATCTGCTTTATAATTACAAGGAGAATATGGTAACCGCATGCTGTTCAATATACAGTGAATGTAATGACGGGGTCAAAGGACACTATATCAACGTATTTTTCTATCTGTACAGAGATAGTATCGTGGTAAATAATCAGCATTCTCTTTCTCAGTAGCTGGAAGTGCCACAGTGCATCCCAGAGATGCACTGTCTCTGGCAGCCTTTCAGGTCCTCCTGTGTTGGATTTGTTTGCTGTGTTTGATCTTTGATGAATCTGAATTATGACAGTGGACTACTGTACTGCATTGTGTGTCAAAATCTGGTCAACACTAAGTTTACTTTACACCTTTAGTAACATATAAAGGATTTACAGATTTCTCCTGAGCAGCAGAAAATTATTTTATGCTGTTCCAAACTGTCCTGGACTCTTAGTGCTCACACTTCTGAAACATAAGAGTACTGCGGCAGCAACAAGGATGTCTGGGTGTTGCCTGCAAACTAAGGCAGGTACTAGGACATGTGGACAGAGTACATTTGTACTCTTGTCCAGAATTGGAAGGTTATGTTAACTTTGCAGTCAGGCAAAGGAAGTTTATATTGATCATACAGATAAAAAAATCCACAATAATACTCTTCCCTCATCCTTCAATTAAAACCTTTTTTTTTTTTTCTGACACAAGACTTTTCAGGCTTTATTTTGGAGGATGGATTCCTTAGTGTAAGTGTGTGCAGTACAAGCACTCCAAAAGCTAAGTGTCAGCCTTCAGAATTTGTTCCTGCATCTGTAATTTGGCTAGTCTCTCCCTTTTCTCCTCTTACCCACTGTTTCTGTTTCTCTTTTCAGATCTTGGCCTTTTCACTGAATTAGCTTCTCCATTTCTTGACAGCTGGTTGCTTGTGTTTATATAAAAAAGTCAACATATATCAAAGCCTTCCAACCTGCCAAATCTCACAGACGTATGTCTAAACTGAGGAACACAAGAAATACATTTGCAGGATTAAACTTTAACTTATGTAATTCACCAGTCCAGATCCTTTCACTTCATCATCATTTTTAGCTGATGTCAATAATATACCATAATACAAATGAGACAAAACCCAGGTTTGCGTGGAATGGCAGTAAATATAAAACGAAGATAAAGAACAGCTGAAACATGAAATTGCTGCGCAATTAGGATAATTTATTTTTCTCATTATTTCACTAAGTGAAAGTTGCATAAGGGCTGATCTCTGCAAGCAGCTGTGAAGTAAAAAAAATAAAAAATAAAAAAAAAAAATAGCTGTTTTCAAGTATTTCTGCTCTGTCCAAGTAATAAGTGAGTAAAAGGTATAAAAAATCCTTCCTGTTCGCAACTTGACAACATCTGACAAAGCAAGATTCTCTGTACCGCTACACTGAAAAAATAAAAAGCAAAGCAATTTGCTTCCTAAGACCCCATGCCACCAGACAGCACAGCTGGGGGATCTTCTGGATCTGCTGCACCCTACCTGCCCAAATGGAATTTCTTCCCTTTATTAATCTCTCTGGCAGTGGTGGGGCTGCCACTATATTTAGCCAGCTCATGCAAGACTGGCTCCCGCTGTCTTCAAAAGGCATATCAGGTGCTGATGCCTATTTTTAAACAGGACATCTAAACTGCTCAAGTGTGGTGACCCATGAGTTTGGACATTCTGCTTTTAATCAAGTCAGTTAATTAACTACAGGAATCTAAAGGGAAAAAAGGCATCAAAGAGGAAGACCAGGCTACAATAAAGCAGCTCAAGATCTGAGCAATAGAAGCTCCTCCTACTTCAAGCACAAGTAACCAGGGAAGGAATTCTTTTCCCCTCCCCTTATCTATGCTACTAAAACACAGACAAGGATTCTTCCTTCCTGTGAGAGGCCAATATCATCTTTTGCTCAAGTCTCAAACCCTAGTATTGCTCACTCTCAAGTGAAAAGTTACTCAACAGACAAAATCTTGTTCCTAAATAGCATGCCACAGGGAAAGTATTAAGGAAATATTCAAATCCATTACAAAGTCAGTACAAACTGCTTTACAGACATTAACAGAACCTTGTAAAGTAAGTATGGCAACTAGCTGTGGTAGTGAGCAGTAATGGCAGGTGATAGGATGGTGCACGATGCAATAGGGATTGAAAATGTTTAAAGGTATTTTCAATACAGATAAAGCATGGTGCACACGAGTTAAAGAGCTCAAAAGGATTGGTCAAAAATCCAGGACTTGCTATAATGTCACCTAATGTGTAACCATTGGCCAATAATCCTTCCAAAGCAGAGTGACAGGGTTATTACCTGTGCCTTAAACTAGTTACACACATGGTGAAAAAGACATTCAAAAGTTTGCACTATTCTGGAAAGAAAAATGCACAGCTTAAAGATGTTCAAGTTATTTACACACACACACTTTCTTCCTACTGGCACACATCTCACCTCTAACATAATAAAGCTGTTACTTTGACCTGTGCTGCTGGGGAAAAAGCAAGGATTTTCTCTCTCTTCAATGTAAAAAGCAGATACAAAGAAATATGGGTCATTGTTGTAGCAGCAGGCTGAGGAGGACCATGAGTGCTTAACCAGTTCTGTGGCATACAGGTAAACACTGAAAACACAGAAAACAAGATGATTAATGGAGAAACCCCTCCATCTGCAGAGGAGATGCACCCACTGTTGACAGTGTGTGCCATATTCTGGTTCTGCAGAGGTAAGTCATTGGGCCTCTGTTTTCTCTCTCTCTGACACATGCACACACAAACACAGCATCCCTTAAACACTCACACTTCACAGAGCACAACAGAGGACAAGCTTAACAGTCAAAGATTCCTGGATCATTCCTGGATCAGCCCTCTTTCAGATACACCAGATTAATGCTTGTGTGTCACTGCCGAAATTCCAATTTGTTCTCCAGCTTAATGGCCCTCCTTAAAGCAGCAATTAATAAGGACAGACGGCAGGTTTCCTTTCTTCTTTTTCTGTCATCTGCTCTTCTTCTTTTATAAATATATATACACACACATACATATCCACTCCCAGATTTTTATTGCAGTGTTTCTTTCGATAAATTTCTTCCTTCTCAACCACTGAACATGGTTGGGGTTTTTGGTTTCCCTGAGAGAGGGTGACAGTTTTGGACACAACAGTAACTTCCAGCACACACAGTGGGCATGAGTCTATCCATGGAAACTCGATATATCTCCTCTGGTTAAAATAGCACAACTAACTGTAAAATTTCAAAGCAGCTAGACACTGCAGCTAATCCTACCTTACTTACCTCCTGCTATATATTCAAAAATAACAGTGTTCTAATGCTATAAGAAAATTCTCACCCATGGTCTATATATAACAGTACCACCCAGAGGATCCAGCCAGAGGCGAGGTCTTATTCTGCTTGATGTAACACAGACAGCAGAATAGACATTCCTGCTCACGTGGCTTACCAGAAACAGACACAAGTGTTAAAACTGACCTCACTTAAGTTTCTCTTTCTTTCCACTGATGAAAGGAGACAGCATGACTAGCTCAGTTGTCAGCATTTACCTTGTAGACATTTAAAGTTTGCCAAGATGAACTAAACTCAAGGCATGACAAGAGATACATAGTACTGGTAGAGTGCCCCAGCATTTGTGATGAGGGGTGCTAGCAAGACAAAGGGTAATTATAAATTAAATGCAGATTTTGCATGAGTAGTATAAATATTTGCAAGTTTTCCTATGCCCATTTTATTTAACTGAGTCACAAAATTTATTTAACTAAGATCACAAAACCATTACCAAATTAGTAATGAACTTGCTATTTTTGGAACTTGGAAGTATTAGAATAAAGACAGCTAAGGCAAGTTATCTGAGTAGGTGCTGCAGGTTTTGAGCTTTACAGAATTTACAGAATTCTTGATATCTCAAGTCACTAATAAATCCAGACTAATTTTCTGTATTGTGTCATATGCAGCACATTTGTCTATATTATTCATTGTTATAGACAACATTCACACCTCCAGTACCTTCTTTTTTTGGCAATCCACTGTTTTCCCCACTTATTTTTATTCCTGAGCTCTAATGGCAGTTTTGCAGGCAATTACAGCATTACAGTCATCATTGCTTGACTCAGCATGCTTATTTGCTTAAAAAAAAAAAATGTAACATCCCCATTGTCATGAGGTCTGATTCTCCCAGACAGGTTTTGCTGATCTTATTGTATGCTTAGTTTTGTTTAATAGCCTAGTCCTAAGATAAAAGTCATCAGCACATTTTGGTCAGCCTCATTTCTGAGCAATCAAGTCAGCTATTTAAGCAATGTATTTCCACTTCTCATCTTGAAAGTAAATTACTTCATGGGGAAGCAGAGTATAGTTAGCAGCATCTGCTGTGGTTAAAAGCTGGAGTCAAATTATCTCTCTCTGCTTTACAAGCAATTTTTTTGAACTACCAAGATGTCTGAAAAATTGTTACATAATTTAGGAAGAAAAATCTGCTTTAATTAAAGCTAAAAAGGAAAACATCTCTCAGCCTATTTGGTTAGAGGGATACTCAGGCACTAAATGTTTTCTGGCACACCCTGGGCTTGCAGTACAACAGCAGGGTAACCCACCATTCACCATCCACTGTAAAGGCTAAAACCAAACAACCAGCCTGGGTTTTACCTACATTACTCAAACTGCTCTGACAGTCATTTATACTCATCACAGAGAAGGGATTAGAAAACCTCAAACTTTGAAATGAGGATGAACTCACACATCTGGTAACCTGTAGAACTCTTACTTTTACAACCCAATTTTCTTCTGGCCAACAGCTCTTCTCAATGCTCATGATACTCATTCATGGATATGATTTTAAAAATAACAGTTGCCTCTAAAAGAAGGCTCTAACAGGCAAATCTACACTCCATTCAATAAAATATCTTCCTAAATAAAAACTAATAAAAAATGAAATTCTATTCTTTTTTATAATGTATTACTTTTTTTTTAATCAGCTTGAGTGTGCTTTTGCATTTCTGTTTTGAGTTTTCCTTTCATTGTGTCAATCATGCAAGCAATTAGATGTCCTCATTAAAAATTAACAAGCAGAGCAACAAATATGATAAAGGCAAATTCAGGAAAACACATTAAGAAAAGATTTTTTTTTAAATGTATTTATAAAATATTGGGCTCATTTGTATGCAAATAGCAAATTCCAGGAGAACTGAAGTTACAAAGGAATGTTTCCAAGTGGGTAATAATCATGAGCTCTCAGCTCGGGTGTCACATAGGATACAAACTATTGGAAGGCATTGCTCTTAGGATAAATCTGTGGCCTTTTCCACTGGTAGTTGTGATTCTCCCATGTGGTATCAAACGGTACGTGAGCAGATTTGGACAGACAGCCCTAGTTAAACCTTAGGAAAGTGAGAACTGGGTTTGAAGAGAGGGAAAGAGTGTATTTGGTTAGAAGGTTTCTAAAAGCATGTATGTAAAAGGATACTGCTGCAAAGGAAGTAGCCCAGCTTCAACTCCCATTAACCCTTGACAGGTATGACTTAAAGCTGAAATCTCACACCTTCCCTGGTTTAGTTCTAAGTGCTCAGATATGTACATAGATAATTCTCAAATTCCCAGATCCTAGCTCCATCTAATGAAGAAACTTCCTCACAGTGTTTATTTTTCGAACACACTAGCAAGCCTCCCATCTCTTAAGCTTCTGAATGCCCATTTCAGCAGGCTACCAGTTCATGTCACACTGTAATGAGCGTGAAATCTAACTATAAACCACACTTCACCAAATCTGTATTAACAAAGGGGAAGGAAGGCATGCATAAGGGAAACCCAGTTCACAGCTGTGAAGATCATAACACTTAAGGGCTACATACAAGAACAAGATTACATTTCCTATCAAATTCCATAGGGATTAAATCATCAAAATAATTCTGGTAAGGAGGACAGTTAATTCCATTAAACACATTTGATATATACAAAAGGGAGCCTATTTCCTCTGAAATGAACAGAACATACATGAGATTCAAGAGTGTCTTTCATGGCTAAGACAACAGAGAAAATTTTGGTCATAGAAACACAGTTGATTACACAACTAAGCAAACTTTAAAAATAACCACTGCATTTTGGAAGGGCCTAAAAATCCAAAGTATATACAGACCCTAAATACAGATGGAAAATATATCCTGCCCTACACAGTCTTACTAAGTGAGAGACATAAGTAAACACAGTAGTGGAAAAGAAGATCCAAAAGAAGTGAAACTACTTATTCCCAGTCACATAAGGGTTCAATAGAAGACAAAAATATTCTGGAGGTCCCTCCACCCCATCTCCTGTATGAGGACCCTGAGGCTGTATATAATTGCAGAAGTATGATTAAAATGTTCCATATAACACTCACTTTGTCTCCCCTCCTGAATGGTCACAGACACAATGCCAGGCAGTTTTAGCATTATTCAAAGAAAAGTTAAACTTTTACTCTTTCCCACATCTCTCTATTGGATATTTTATGCCTATGAGGAAGAGAGGGAAAAGGAAGATTCAGGTCTAGCTTTAGTGGTGCTGGAGAAGAAGTCACATATGGTATGACTTTGCTCTAGGATACAGAAGAGATTCTGCTGCTCTTCAGGGAGCAGGGATGTGGACACAGATGAATATGGAGAAAGAAGGAGGAAGTTAAAGAGGCACATCCAAGACAGACTGAGGTTAGACACCGAGTTGGAAAAAAGAACTGGAAAAAAATGGGGAGATACAAGAAAGGGAAATATCAGTTCAGAGACTTAATATAACTAAAGCATTAGCCCAAGGCTTTAGAAGAACTCCTCCTTTTAATACTAGGCTCCCTAGACCACTTCAGCAAGGTGTTTTCTTTCCTGTGACACATTTTCCAATGATACCCCAGTAACAGCAAGCTGCTATAAGAAACAGCTCTGCACTAAGCATAGTGGAGAATGAGCAGCCTCACAGTAACTGAGCTGAGGGACAGACCTGCTGCCATACTGGTGTATAGTGGCTTACTGCAGCGGTGGGAAAGAATAAGAAGATGAAAAGCCTGGGGAAACATTTCCAGCTCCAGCTCATTCTTTGACCATGGAAAAATAGTGGTTTACATTAGGAAAGTCATGACGGCATTCAAGTGCACACTGGCTCATTCTGACCACAACTGTAGCTGTTCAAAGAATATTTTCTTTGCCACACATAGTAATATTCTAATCAACCATGCTACTCACAGTTTCAGGCTACCATGCTAAATATTATTTAGACACAATAAATACTATAAGTCATAATCTCACCACCAAATTAACGGGAGCTTCTGCCTCAACATGACCATGACACTTCTTAGGAACAACTATTAGACAAAGTTAATATGACTAATTAGACTTTACATTACATAGATTTGCTGATGGATTTACTTTTTCCATTAATCACATGGTGCTAGCCTTTGACAGGAAATGAGAGCTGAATTATTTATTGCCTTCAAGAGCTATAGCTTTATCCCAAGGTAACATCTAATAAATACGCTAATACATCCATTATGCAAAGATCTGCTCTGCAGGAGGACAAGCACTGTCCTTGTGTTTGGTCTCATATTCACCAAGTTCTGTTGGTCATTAAAAATTGCTCCACCCAAAAAAAGGATCAAGGATTATTAATAGCAAAGATCTAAGTAAAGACGAGACTTACTACAAACTAAACCCACAACCCATTATCTTCTTTTTGATGTTTAATTTGGGGCATGTAAAAAGTTAATACAAGGTGAAATAGATAAACCTCATAGGCAAAATCATTTCTCAATGCTGTCAATTTAGAAGAAGAAAAGACATGCAAAACCAGCCCACCAGCTAAGCAGGATGAGAGTTGTCTTCCTACAGTCTCAAAAGCAGCAACTCTTCCCTGATACACAACAAAAGGGTTAAAAAGTTGAGCAGCAATGGGAGCCTCAAGCTGCTAACTCACTGTGGTAGCCTGCCAGGCCAGCTGAGGGAATGGCGTGGTTTCTCCTTGGTGAAAAAGAAAACCAGAATTTGAGTAAAACATGCCACAGTCTTGACAAGTGCTGCCAGAGAAACATGAAGAGCTGGAATCTGAAATGAGGCTGGTGTTTGGGCTGAGTTCTTGCCCCAGGAAGAGCCAGGAGTACTATAACTGACATGGAAGAGAAGTTAAGAGGACAGGTCTGTGAGTCAGGAGTAAGGACAGTGTCCTTAAACATGATCGAAAGGTTCTCCGAGAACAAACTACTCCAAGTTCCCACTGTTTAGATAAACCAAGACCACAGCTATGGTTTCCTAAGGGAGCAGCTTCTGAAGTTCATTCAGAGTTTCAGATTGAAGCAACCCATAAACTCCAAGCCAAACTCAACACTCCAGCAAAAAATCACTTTGATCATATGCACAGAAACTCAGCTAAACACCCTAGTAAAGCTATAGCCAGGGAAAGGGAATGGTGTGTTAGCATCTCTACATGGCAGGATCTCCATGCAGAGGTGCTGAGTGCCGTTTGCTGCACAGCATTCGTGTGTGGGAAACCAAATACGTATTCCTGGCTTCCCTTTGCACTTCCCAGTGGTAGCCTGCCCCCAGCTCCCTCCAAGTGGTGAGCCATCACAGTGACCAACAGCTGCAGCCCTAGCACAGCAGTCCAAAGTGTGCTGTCACTCCAGTGGCTTCATGCTCCATGAGCAAAATGAAAAGATGATAGGAAAAATGAGAAGCGGAGAGGAAAAAAAGAATAGATCTGGGGAAAGGCAGGTACAGAGGGAAGTGGAGGCAAGGCAATCAGGAAGAGGACATACTAACACAACCACAAGTAAAGAAAACAAGTAATTCATAAGAGGTAGGGAAGGTAGGTAGAGCAAGTTACACAGGAACTGAAGACAAAGATGAACAACAGGTATTTTGCTATACAGGGCTCGCCATAGGGCTGCAAAGGGTAAAATTTTGCCTTTAATCAGAACAATTTCTGTTCACCTCCACAGAGCATCAGCTCTTTTTTTCTATTTCAGTTTTATCTTTCCACTTTCCGTATCTGTGTACTATGCAGCAACACTAGTGTGGAAGTTCAGCCACTTTACAAGTACAGCAACCCACAGCCTCCCCAGCACCCGCCTGCTAGAAAATGAGGCATTACAGGGCAATGGGCATGGCTGGGTTTGGGCCGTTTTGAAAGGGGGTTTTCACCTGGTATCACAGTAGGAGATGTCACAGTCTATTACATGGAACTGGGATACAACAATACAGAGTATTCATTTCTATTCTGAAGAAATTGCCATGTTCATTTGGACATGCCTATTAAGTCTTAAGAAAAAACAAATTTGAGCAACTGCCAATTTTAAAGCTTCATGTTTGATAATATTTATTTTCCTCAAGTAACATAATGGGCCTAATCCATATTGTGGGCAAGTATCCTGTAAAATTTAATTAAAAGCCCAAAGCTGGTAAACAAAGTAGTATTATGACATCAGAAATGTAACAGTGATTTGCAAGGTTTCAATGTAACTCAAGTCACAGGTGACTTCCAGTATGTGATCCCGTCCATACCCATCTGCAGCAAGTACCTACAGTACTTTTTTTTGTACATGTTACCCATGGGGCTTAGGCCCATAAATGATTTCTGGCAGAGGAGATGAAATCATTAGCTTGGTGTACTCCAGCATTCGCTGAAGGGAAAAGTATTTCCATTCCCATCCTTTGGGATTTCATATGCCCTGAAGTTTGATGGTTAAGGGTACCATACTAAGTACTAAACCAGATCATAAAAAAAGTTCAGGCTTTTCTCCAGGGAAATGTTATGCTGTGATCTCACTGTTTTCCCAGATAAATTTCATTGCATTGTTTCTTTTGCAGCCATTTTAGACCCATGTGAATGCCATAGCCAATACCAGATGTGCCTCCATGCACTTGCAAGAAAGCTCTGAACAAAGAAAATCCAGGAGAGCTGGAGTTCTGCTTAATGAGAACAGCCCTGGGACAAAGCTTTAATAGTTTAACTAAAATTACATTCAAAACTTAATTAGCAGAAGCTCTGAACTCACAAGCCATGGCCCATGAGCTCTAATACACTAATTAGCTAAGACACCCTTTAAAGCCAAGTATAGCTAAACCTTCTTGAAGAGCTGTCACACAAGTCCTTGTATTTGAGGCAACATTTGTGCTGCATGTAGGAAGTTCAGCCTTATTTCACTGCAGTGCTGTTGCATATGAATTACTGCAGGTCCCAATTATTCTGGGTAATAAACAAACTATAAAATGTGCACAGTGTATAGCTCTATCCAGAAGGAAAGATCAAAGCAGACTTCAAGTGCGGACTTCTACACAGTAACGAAAGCCAAAAACTCGGAGAGCTGGACAGTGATTTTCAAAACTGCACAAAAATTACATCTTAATGAAGGACCAAAAACAGTTATGAGTGACATTACTTATTTTTTCTTGAAAATCTTCCTGGGCCAATTAAAGAATCTAGAGATTTATTTAGATATTCTGTTTCAATTTCAATCTTCTCTTCCTGTTTACTTGCTATAAATGAAATATCTGAACAAAAAATTGCTCAGACGTTAGAAATTCATTTCAAACATTTAAAAATCAGATGTTTCAGCAACTTTGAATAAAATATGCCTTTTTGAAATCAAGCTTTATCACACAGTCTGCTTATTTTGATAAATCATATTGTCTCAGAAACAAAATTCACAGTAGAATTCCAAATCAGCTTTTGATTTTATAATATATACAAATATATATAAAATATATTTATATATATATATATATATATAAATAATATCAGCAAAGACAGCTCTACTGTCTTTACTGATATTTAAGCAACATTACTGGTTTCAGTAGGAAATTTGGTTAAGTCCAGATTCAAGGACATGAAGGAGTACTCCAGGTATTGCAGAAGGTCACAAAAACAGATACAGATTTTTTGGTGTAAATTTTTCTGCTCTGCAAGAACTCTGAGAGAGGTTCATATAATAGTTTGATTCTATGTTTTAAAGTACCTCTTTGTTATATTGGCACAAATGTATTTATTTCAGCTGCTACAATAAAGATATTTTAGTTATTGTTTTGCACTTGAATTTCCACAGCATACCAGCATTATATCATGGAAGTTTTCAACACGGCTCTACCTGACACTTAGCATTTAGTGAACTGATGGGATCAGTTTAGTGCATTATTTACACTGTGGAGAATGGGAAAGAGAGCAGGCACATCAAGACAGGGACATCAGGACAATTTCTGTTTATTAAAGATACTATCCCATGGTCTTAAAAAAGATGAACAAAAGGAAATTTTAGCCTTCCAGCCAGTGAAATCCACAGTGCTTAATTTATTTACATTTGAAGGACAAACACAGACATTGCCAGGATTTGGATTTATCATGACAGGGCATTTCAGTGGTTGAAACCTGATGCTTCCATGAACCAGCTATCAGTTTTCCTTCTCCAAGGCGTTGTTTTTGCTGCTTTTAAAAAGGTGTGTTTCCGTATTTCAGGATAACTAATTTAGGCTGAAATTAGATGCAGATTGCTACCCAAAGGTTAGAACATCTTGTTAACAGGTAAAATGGGGCAATCTTATCTTCCCCTGCCCCCAAAACAAACAATCAGTCAAGAACCCTGGAGTATTTTTGGGTTCATTTTAGTTGGTCTTGGTCAATTTATTAACGTGCTTATATGGCATGGCTGGCTGTAACCACAAGGGATAACCCTGACAACCCAGAGGATACTCCAGGCCTTTGCCTCATTTTTTCTAATGCACCAGATACAGATAAAAGATTTTTAAATCTATGGCAAACTAGATAGAGCCATCCCCTGGCTTCAGCTGACCTTGCGTATCCAACTCGTTGATAAAGCTGAACCACTTTTTCTTCACTGTGCTCTTACTTCATGATTGCTCATACAACTTAGCACCCTGAATTCTAAAAATAGACTTTCACAGGAGTGAAGTCCACTGTATCCCACCAGTCAACACCCAGCTTTGCACCCAGATAATACAATGACTAGCAACAGAGTACTGTATGGTGTAGCAACTACTCACCACGTACAGTCTGAAAACTAGAGTCCTAGTACTGTATTAGGTCACAGTCCCATTGAGTCTAACTCAACAGACTGAACAACAGCTCAGCCCACCCTAGTGAAATGGACACCAGGCATCCATTCTGCTTTCATCAAGCACAAAGAATAGCAGGCAAACATCAAATATTACACATTGCAGTATTCCTGCCACATGATGACTACTGTTTTACACAGGGAACTGCATGAAACCCACACTGACACAAATCCATAGCTTATAGCTATCAGGATGGCTACCGTTTACAAGAAGTGCTCTTTCCAGGTTTATATAATGTACATGAGACCCACAAAACATCAAGGGAATTCTTAACCAGGAGCATGGAAAAGCTTACTCCCAACAGGTTGAAACTAATAGAAAAAAAAAGAAAAAAAAGTTGAGTACATCAAAGTACAGTATTTAGTTCTGCTTGTATCTGGAAAGCACTAAGTCTTCCCTTGAGGATACAGAGTTGTGATGTTTGCTCCTGCACTGTGCTGCTTCCATAGAAAGAGTTCAGGCCTCATGATAACTTTGCAACTGCTGATCTCGTAAGCCGCTTAAAAGACTCTTGATCTCTCAAAGCAAATTTTTTGCTTCAAGTTTCAAGTTACATTCTGTATTTGAAATTACTAAAAAAAAAAAAAAAAAGGAAGAACCAAGGGAAAAGAAAAATCAAAAAATGAAGAAAAATTAAAATGAGACATGCAGGCTCTGCACAGAAATTGAACACAAGAATTCAACAGTACACCATTCAGATTTCAGTCCATCCTGTTCGAGATAATATATGGGCAGGAAAATAAGGTTAATCTTCCCCCTTCTTCTGCAAGGAAATGTAGAAAGAAGACTAGCTGGGTCTGTAACACAAAAATGCATTTCAACTGCATCCACAGGACTGACTGCTCCTTTGCAGTCATAAAGAAACGTTTCATATCACACTGTCAGGAAGAGATCAAAGAAAACCCACGAGGTTCATCATGCTGGCTCCCTTCCAAATCTTCTTTAGTCCCAAAGAAGAGATAATGCAATCTAAAGCTGGTTTAATTTTTTCTTCAACTCTCTAGGACGACTGCCCCAACCAAGGGGGCACTCTACAGAGGAGCTGGTGAGCTATCAGCAGCCAAAGATGGGGCAGTCTCCTAGCACCTTTAGAGCTGCAAATATATCCTGTCTCTGCTCTGCTTAAGAAAATAATTCACATAAACCAAGAGGGTCACAAGAAAGATAACTAAGATATTTTTCTCCTTCTATATTAAGTTTCCAACTTCCCACAGATGGAGAAAATCTGATCTTGTACTCTGAATCTCCAGTTTGTTTGTAGAACTGTTTCTTCTGTAGACTTATGTCATGAGCAACACTCTCAAAGCTAAATGCAAAGTATTACTGCCTTTCATTTCTAGTAAGCATCTGGTAAAAGACTAACGCCTGTTAGAGTGTCATTAAAACACCAGAAATACATATCTAAACAAGCAGAACAGTCCCCTCAGTTAGCTATGCATAAATCTTCTGAAATTGAAGTATTTCTTTCCATCCCAGGTGAACAATGAATGGATTGCTCTACAAGATGCCCTCAAAAGACCTTTAGTAACTTACTTTATGTAATTTACATTTCACTTTAGTAATTTCAACGAGACAGAGTTGAAATAATTATTATTGAAACAGTTGAAACTGTTGAAACAGTTATTACCAACTGTCTCATTCCTGCATATTATGTGACTAACAGCACTTCTTCCTAACAATCAAATCTGCTTTGTCATTAATGTAGCTAGACTTTGCAAAAATTGCAGAAGTTGCATGAACAGGGATGAGACATAAAAGCCTCAAGCATGTTGAAACAAATATCTCTTTTCACACATTCACTCCCAAAGCAAAGCGCTACATTTGTGTAAACATGAAAAGAATTTGGCTCATTTTCACTTAATTCAGGCCATAGGAAACCAGGAGGTAGCAACATTTGGATACTACATCATGTTGAAATGATGAGTGTCTGGGGGGGGAGAGAGACGGGGTGGAGAAGACTGAAAATAGAACATATAGGTGATTGAAGTCAATGGGAACTGCAGATATGAATTGAAGGACTTTATTAGGCCCATAAAAGGGAGAACCAGCATCAGCTATAACCACAACAGAAATAGATACAATTTACCAGATCCAAATGAAAGAATACAAAAAACATTCTTGGCGCTAAATAATTGAGTATAGGCCTGTTAATATAATTAACTCCTCCAGTGCAGGAAAGTCAAAATAGAATATAGCAATTGGGTTGTGAAACAATTGATTTATCACTAGTATGCTTCTGCTTAAAATAAAATTAAATTAAACCATATTTTAATTAATGATAACCTTCCACTGACACCACTTTCCTCCCCAACCATCACATGCCACACCAGGAATAATTTCTCCAGGTACCAAACCCAGTCACATTTGTGCACAGGTGCAGCAGGGTATCATGCCAGCCAGAATAACTAGTGATGTCCCCATGATTGTACCAGCCGTGTGCTTTTATACAATATATAACTTACAAAGCATGCAGCTCATGGAATGAATCAATAACTGACCGAATCTGCTCTCTCATGAATAGTTCTCAAATTTCTGTGTGAGGCAAAGCATAAGCAAAGTCCTTCAGCAGTCAGACAGTATACCACTGAACTTCATGCAGCCAGGGTAGAAACATTTATGCTTATAGTGCAGTCAGATCTTCATCTTTCTCTTTCAAATTGTGCATTTAAAGCAAGGCCTGTTCCTGAATTACGTTTTTGAAAGCGGTGGTTGACAGAAACAGACTTATAGCTGATCTGCTGTCAGAACTTGATGAGCTTCTACTGGAGAGGACACTCCTGCAAAAAAACAGGCAGAACTAGTTTCTTTTGGGAAATTAAGGTATAGCGAGTGACCACTTCCAGAATCTGTGTTACCAAGGATGATCACCTCTGTCCACCAAGAACTCTGTCAGTTTATCAGATAGCTAAAACTTTATATTACATCACTCTTAGCTCTGGTGCACACAGTATTTTGGCTTCAATCCCTCTTTCATGTTCTTACAGGTATCAGGGCTCTCTTTTTTCTTGTGTAAGGGACTCAGATCTGGAAAGAAAGAAATTTGATGGGGTTTATATTCCCTTCCTGTTTTCTGAAGCTTTTGGCATGTCGTCTTTATCCTTCAAGTCTGACAATTTGAATATTGCTGTTCTGACAGACACATCACTTCCCTTCTTGCAAGTTTCTATTACTCTTTCTACTTCAAACTGATCATCATTCTTACTTAAATGTAACATTTCAACTAACAAGTTGTCTAAAAAGACAATCAAGGCTCCTTTCCCTACATTTTCTTGTCACTTGGTACCCCATAATACTCAAGGGCTTCTATTGCAAAATCTCTTTGAATTACAGCTCCTCATTCACTTCTGGAAGGCTCAAGGTTGGACTAAACTTCTTTTGCTTCCTGTTACAATCTTAAAAGGGCCCTTTTTTGTCTTACGTTACTTTTTTTCCATTGATTGTATTCTTATTTGTCATTTGCATTTCAGTAGCACGTGGAGGTCCCAATGAAATGGTAGACAGCAGTTTGCACATTACAGAACTGAAATAGAGGGGGTCTGCCCCAGGAGTTAAACACTGAAAGAAACAAAGGAAGGATGAATGACATATGAAATACATGAACTGTCCAAGTTCACAAGAAAGTCTCTGAAACACTTGGAAAGTGAAGCCAGATCTCCCAAAACTGAAAGGCTAACTGTCTCCACTTTCTGATATGCTATTTTCCAGGGCTTTTGCACCCATCTGTTCTATTCAGTTATGCAAGACCAACATGTAAATGGCTGTCATTTGCCTTTGCAGTCTCCAAAACCTGTTCTTCCAACTGCCAAAGATGGAGTTGCAGTATACCGAAAGTAATCGATTCAGAAAACTGAGTGAAGGGAGTTAATTGGAATGTATGATCCCCATGTCCATACAGCAGCACCTCAAGGTACTGGATGGACTAAAATGACAGTCCAAGAAATTTGATATTAAGTATTAAACCAAGAAAACACATGCTCTAAAGCACAGACTTCTAATCAAAGATGAGATATTATTTTTCACAAAAATACATTTATTGCTGCATATCTTACATTTAAAAAAATAAAAATTCTCCAAGAACCCAAGCCTGGAGCATATAATAGTTTATGCAACAAATACTTGTGAAATGTCTACTTTAAAAGTTAAACCCCCTGGAGGGCTTGTGAATCTTTTAGTTGTAATGTACCCCTGGAGGATTTTATTTTGTATCCGTCTTGCCTGAAGTTAAAGAGTACTTTTTTGAACATGTTTGCTTTACTTGAAGCTAAAATCTGGGTTACTTGGTGGAGGGCAATGGAGAGTCTAATAAATCTTACAATATACTTCTTGGCAAGAAAACCACTTACTGGTGTCATGAAGAAACAACTTTACTGCTCTCTAAAGAAATATTGGTTTCAGAAGTTACAATTGTATTCAAGACACATGGAAGCCACATTAAATCAAGTTGTGAAACGTACTGTGGTTATACATGTCTTTAAAAAAAGTTAAATCCTGAAAGAGATCCTGACACATAAAAAAACCAAACAAACAACAGAGAAAAATAAAAAAATAAAAAAAGAAAGTTTCTGAGGCTTCCATAAATTTTGAAGGAGGAAGTTCAAAGCTTGGGTGTTCCTCTCCATAAGTAACATTCCACAGGGAAACAGCTTGATTTTATGTATATACTTGTACCATTTAAACTTCAGTGGTATTTTTAAACTTTTATTTTCACCATTTAAAATTGTACATGTGTGTGCACAGTAAGCATGAAAAGGGGGCATGCTTGCCCTGAGAATATCAGCTAGTGTATGCTTTCTTATTCATATTCGGACAAGAACCCCAACTGTTGGATCACAACACTTACAGTTACCTTCTTTTCGTTTTCAGTGTTTAACTGCACCACAAATGGATCACCTAGTTAATCCAGACTCAATTAATAAAGGCCACCAGCAGAGGACAAAACTGCTTTCCCAGTTGCCTATGCATCTGGATCTCCTCCCACAAGCTGTCCAGAGTTAAAAACTGGGAGGCCCAGTCTCTACAGAATATAAACTGTAAAGAGAATAAAGTGAATTTAGACCCTTTGAAAGAAAGCAGACTGAGTAGTCAATTTATCCTCAGAACACACTCAGCTCAGATGAGAGCAAGGTCATGTTCTTCCATGCTGCCATGTTCAATTCTGCACTTGAGGGACCATCAGTACAAAGGAAATAAGGTGAATTCAAAGTCCCTGAATTTCTGTGCTTTCTGTTTGAAGATGCCTATGAGAATGTGAAGCAAGAGCAAGTGCCACAACTACCTTCTGTGGCATATTTGGTAGACTGTGAACAAAAAGTGTTTCCTTGGAAGTGGCATTTGTAGCTATGAACCAGAGACTTCTAGTTCTCCTTCCTTAGATGATTTATTCTGAATTAAAGAAGTTAACTCAGTACAACCACAACAATCATTTTAAAACAAACAAATAAATAGAAATCTGTGTACAAGTTAGGCTTATATGTTTGCCATCTATGTTACTTAATTCCAAAATATATCTCCTTTCCCAAGCCTGGATATAGAAGATACTGCCTGAAAAACATAGTCACAAATCTTGTCTTGTTAATCCTCTTCTGAATGCAGTGTGCAGCTAAATTATGGTCAGTTTTTCAGAACTTGATTTCAATGATCCAGAAAATTACTTCTCCAGTTGTTAAAATGCATCTGCTTCTTGACCAGAACTGGAACCAATAGCTTCTAAGAGGTGTAGAACAGTATTGCAAATATTGTTCCTTTTCCTCAATGTGATTGAATTCAAATGATATCAATTATATTTTCAATGTATACATTTCATGCAGCAAAGACTCCTTAAGTAAGTGGGAAGAATGTTTCCCAATTTAGCCTTCTGTTCTCCTGTGCTTCCTCCCACACCACTCCCATGGCACTTTATCCAGGAAAAAAATAGGGGAAGGAGAAAAACAAAAGAGAAATCCTCAATTCCTGCTTTCAATTTGTCACATATACCATGAAGGGTGTTAAAGACCTTTCACAGCTTCCCAAAACATCTCACTTCCCATGCATCTGAGCAGTAATCTCCCTCACTGGCTACTGAAGAATTAAATTAAGTAAGTGGCACATTTTTAAAGCTTCAAAACCCCAGAGTTTATCAGGAACTTCAACACAATTTTCTCAACTCTGCAAATTAGAATGACTATTTAACGTTACAATGCTACCACCACAAAAGGCCTACTTCTTTTGACAAAGACATGGATTTATCTTGAAGTGTCATGGGAGGGTGAGGCTGAAATACTGCAAGAGAAGCTGGCTTGGATTTAGGTTTCAAAAATGACAAAAAAATTATCAACCCTCAGTTCTTAACTGCCTTACATTAGTCTAAAAAGTTAAAAGAGGGATTAAAAACATCACTAAGTAAAGCAAGAAAATACCAGACATGTTGGATTTCGAGCACAGTCCAATTTTATCTCCTAATTATTTAAAATGCAAGTTGCCAAGTGCACCAACCATTATGACAACAAAAATCTGGTCCAACTTTGAAACAACAACAAAAAAATGTTTATCAGAGAGGTCTAAACCACAGACTCATTTTATAAACTTGGAAGCAATTCCAGAGCTAGAGCCACACATCTCAAAGGAAAAGATAAACTCTCACTCACATTTTTATATCACAACAACAACAAATACAAATGAATCAGCAGCCTTCATGCAAAAAATTTAAAAGTCTTCACAGTCAAAGCCACAAGACTTCAGCAAGACTACATCTTATCAGGGACATTTCCGCTAACATAAGTGCAAGTAAAACTCTTGGCACAAGTGTCCTGACTTGTGCGTGTCAAGAGTGAGGAACCAAGTTGGCTCTGAGGGCAAAACCTCATTTGCCTGATTCAGGAAGTCTTGTAGAACAAGAATTTCACCCCCTTGTTAATCCTCTCTGGTTTCCAAGAATTTTGCATGGAAATCGATGCCAAATGGCACCTGAGAACTAAAGACTGAACAGTGAATTGAAGGCTTAAACAGTGTATGTGAGAACGAGACAAGGACAAACTCATTTGAAGCGGATGGGAAATTTCATGTTCTTACCTTCCACTCATATTATTTCAATGCTTCTGGATGACAAGCTGACTCAGAAATCAGAACAGAAAACAGTGTCTTTTGCTAACATGTTGCTGTTTCAAATCCAGCCCAGTCTTATGGTGGCTGAAAGTCATTATCCAGTAGGTGGCCAATGTTAAATGAAATAGTAAATTCGCTTCCAGTTTCTGTTAAGTAGGTGTCTGCAACACAACTGGCAGTTTCACCAGACAGGCCAAGCTCTGGCTCTCCAAGCCATGACCGAGGTGTGCTGGCAGGGCAAGACAGTGGCTTACACCTGTTTTGTGACAAAGGACTTAATTTACCAGTGCTGTTAAACATGACCTAGTAGTGAGTGTGTGTTTTTTAGAAGATGAAGAGGAGAATTCTACATACATGACTTTTTCCTGATTAATTCCAGCAACAGAATATATATTTAGTGTGTTTACACTATATATTATTAGTACATCAAATTAAACTTGATACATAACTGTTAAATTTTGTTCCAAGCTGTAAGAAAAGACCTGTAAGAATTTGCCATCTGATACAGCTCAGCTATCATGGAGCAAATGACTAAGACCTAGGAAATTTTACTAGATGAACCTCAGCAAACTGCTTCAGGATAGTTTCTCAACATTAGGACATCTGAGAGTATGGCTACATGGCAGACATTCCACAGTAATAGCTCATGTCAACACTTCCATTGGGGTAAATAAAGGAATAAGCTGCTTCAAATTACCTTGTATTTACCATGGGGCATATGGGAATGCAGACAGGACTCCATGGAGCAGCCATTTACTGGTGTGTCCACAGCCTCGATTACCCAGAGACCATCTGCTCCAAGACTGCAACCAAAACTCACAGATCAGCCTTCATGGTACTTTCTCCTAGGATTTTTCCATCCTGGACAGGCACAGTTCGCTACACAGATTAGGTAGGATGAGGTGGGGTTTAACTCTTCCTGCATTTCGCCATTCCATTCTTTGCCTGGTTGCCAACACATCCTCAGTGCAGACAGCCTATTTTAAGTTTCCTCTGATGTTGGCTGTCCTTATACGCTTAAAAGGAAAGACAAACTACCATCCAAAAGAACAGCCCCCAGGAGAAACCAAATAATTAGCAACATGTGTTTTGGTACAGAAAGGTGCAGAGAACATGGCTTGCCCTTTCAGTGCACATGAAGGAAAACTCTTGAAAAGCAGGGAACTAGACACTGTTTTTCCAGCAATATTTAGTCTAACTCAGCCCCCACATAAGTTAACTTTTGCACTGAAAGAGGTACACTGTGTAAACTTTTTAAAAGGCTTTTTTTTCTTTATGCCTTATCCAGGGTCTTCTCTCAAGAGCATTCAAAAAAGCTGGAAAAGGGCACTACGTCCTCAGGTCACTCTGCAGTAGCAAGGGTCTGCTGAGCTGCAAGAATTAGACACTTATTTCCAAAGCTGTGTTTCCACCTATGTGTTACTGATGTCAATATTATCAATTACATAATGTTACTGATGACCAAATAACAAAAAGAATATACCCCACGTTGTCATGATTGTGGCATAATGTAACACACACAAACACACATACACACACATATATATACATACACACATGCCTACATTCAGGAAAAAAGAAGGCAAATTTAAAACAAGTATTTCAACAAAAAGTGAGTGTTACAAAATAATATTTTTCCTCCTAAAAGCATGGATAAAGAACCTTTTGCTAGTCTCTGAATTTGGCTTTCACAGCTACATCATCAAGCAATGTCTTGCCCAATAAAAATATTTCTGCAGAATTTAATAACTATATCTATAGCACCTTGTCTGAGATTCAAAAGCCTTGGAAATTAAAATATGGCAAGAGCAGACTTTATGACAACTCTGTGAAGTAATGTCTATACATGCACTCCCTCTTAAAGCCATGATTAATTTACTGCTAGGTCTATACTGTAACAAATTTGAAAGTAAGTTATTCCCCCAAAAGAAGTCCTCCCTCAAAACTATGCCCACCCACAGAAGGCAAGGTTTTGGTCCCTTTGCCTGCTGAGCTGATTCCTGCCTACTGAATGATGGCAATGAGAACAAAAGTCAACAATACTCAGATGTGTTAAAAGCTTCAAGCTCTTTGCAGCACTCCCCATAAGCCATAAGCAAATGTGATATTGCAAAATGGCTTGTCATCACCCTCTTCCTGCCTTTCCCAACACATATATTCCTTGTGAATGGATCTTTTCTCTCCAATAGCACCTTTGAGATACCAGAACCTTACTGCTCTAGTAATTTACTCCTGCTCTATCATATGGAATAACAGGGGAATATATCTGGTGTTATGCAAATGATTCTAGTTATGAATTGAAAACAACTTCCATAGTTGGCATATCCAATATATTTATTATTTTAAGGATCATTAATCTTTATTAAGGACAGAGCTCTGAGTTACATCTAACTACTGTCAGCATAATCTGCTAAAGCCATGCCTGAAGTAACAGCATTTCTACGTTGTCTAGTATCATGTACAAGATATTCACTGAAAGAGAGAAAAATCCCATAAATCTCAATCTTGCTGACGTAGATGCACACAACCATGTTGTTTTCAGTAGAAGAAACTAAAATGGACTGAGTTTAATGGATCCAACTTTGAAGACCCTTTTCCATTACATACTTAGAGAAATAAGCTGTATCCTCTAAATTCTGAGAGAAAATAAAACCTATACCATTTTCCAAGAATCATTCTGCATTCAAAGAGGCCTCCATTACCTCCATTACTCTGTCTTTACACCCAATCTTTCCCAACTTCCCTCACTGCTATTCCTAATGGTACTGCTTCACAGTTCTAAAGAACCTTTTCCAAGCTTCAGACACCACAGACTAAATTCTCATTCTGTCTTTGCTTCAGCAGTATTTACTGGATGTTTATACATGGAAGCTGATTGCAATAGGCATTCTAGAATAGCCGCTTTGCAAACACTCTGTATCACAATAAAAAGTTGTATAAGCAAACCATAAATGACCGATAAATAAAAGTACCTTTTATTCTTTCACTCCATGTCTAGTACAAGAAGTCTTATCAGTTTTCCCACCTACACAAGAAGCAAATAACTTGCTCTTTCAGTCATCTTAGTCCAACCATCTTTAGCTCTTCCATGAATTTATTCAGACTTGCTCAGTATCTTTTAGGGAACAAAAAGATATTGTAATGGTGGCAGGGAACCATATATTGCGCACTGCTTGCATGGTAAGATCTTTACACGCATCCAAAACACTACAAGGGCTGGACTGGCCTTTGCATCTGTGCTGAAGTACCTCAGTGCTCGCCACACATGCTCCTACCTACAGATATAAGAAGGCTAACAGAGGAATACTTGCAAGTTCAACGAGGAATGAGAAACAGGGAAGAGTAGAATACCTGTAGTTTTATGCTAGTTTCTGAGGAAACAATGTCCTCTGCAATGCTCAAAAAGGAACAGCAAGTGACAACTCAGCTGGGGTTGTAGCCTGAACTCATTGAAATTTCCTCAAGTCAGCAAAAGCAAAGAGGATTTCTCTAAAGGTCACATTCAAATTCTTCTAAACAAGTGATTACCTTCAGTCCTGACTTCTTTGGTATCAACTGGAGCTTTGCCTGAAAAAATGGTTTCAAGACTCTGCCTATTGGTTTGCTTGTATAGGAAATATGGAAATTGATTATATTTATGGCAAAGCACCAAGCATTTGAGAATGCCTGTACACCCGTTTCTGTAATATTCTCTGCTACACAATTATGACTGCCAGAGCCTAACTCTACAAAAGTCAGCACTAAAATCCCTTCTGAAAACAGACACCATGCAGCATCTGATGGGCTTGCCTGACGTCAGCTCAGGACCATTACACATGTTCACACATTATCAGCCTTTGCTCAGAATGAAGCCAGTCTGAAATTACATTAAGTGCCACACAGCAGGCTACAAATACAATGGGTGACAGCCCAGGAGAAAGCATGTTCAATGCTGAGCTGCTTTGTACTGCTCACATTTGGGTAATCATTTCTCACTGCCATTCTTGAATTATGCCTTCTGACAAGAATTCAGACTTAAGAGGCCTAACCTCCCACTCTATAACCATACTGCACAGCCAGACCTAGCCTAGCAGATATGAGCAGGCAGGTCTCTTATCCAACATGACACTTGTTCTTGCAATTCCATTTAGGCTGAAAGTAAAAAAAGTTCCACTTCCTACAGGACCTAATTTTTAATGTTTATCCTACTCACTTAAATTTCTCCAAAATCAAGGATATTCATCATTCAGTTTAAACCTTTTCCCATCTATTAATTTCAGTTGCTTGACTAATGAAATATAACAAGGAATCAAAGCTGAAGCAAAGAAACTGAAAAATTAAAGCTTTCCTAAAAAGATAACATAATAGGACGTTTTAGTCCTCACTTTGAGCAAATTTATAAAAGAAACATTATCTTTCATAGACAAGTAACACCTTACATTTGCAGCTGTACTAGGCCTCGTTGCCCTTATTTGCCAGAATATAGAGTCTGCCCAGTAAAAGAAAGGATCTGACTTCAGCAAAAAGAAATATTTTCAAAAATAAAGAAAAAGCAAGACTTGCACTACTACATGGCACAGCTCTCAAGCCACATGGGTAAATGTTAACATTTGTGCCCCTGCTAACTAGAGACAGGCTCAAACCAAAACCATAAACATGGAGAAAGTCTAAACCCAGATCAGAACTTTATGGCTCACACTCCAACTCCTAACAATTGCTGGAAAATGCTTTCAAAACTCCTACAATATTTGTTCCATACACAGGAAATTAGTTAAATAGTTAATCTTTGGGGATTAGCTTTGCTTAGCTGTCCAAGCCTTTGATTCAAAGTCTGTACATAGTATTGCTTTAGTTGCTACACAGAAACAGACATACTTCCTGATGGGATGCCTCTCTCGCTCACATGGTCATTCACCTTAACCCCTGTTAACTTTATAGGATGCTATGCCACACATGTCATTGGCTCCCAAGGAAGTCCTTTATACATGTTTCTTGGCCTTCATTCACAGCATGAAAATGGTGAAGATAAATATGCTGCTGAAACATGGGAACTGGGAGGTTAGATAAAAAGCATAACATTCTTACAGAAGAATTCTTCATTTCTAGACAATGTAACGCAGCTCCTGAGAATGAATTTACTGCTTTTCTGCTTCAGCATAGTGGGCTGTATTACGACCCTATAATTCACTGCAAGCAAGGCAGAAGCTGACAGCTGCACTGCCCCTGGAGCTGTCAGAGATGACTATGATTCACTGTATCACAATTTTCCTTTCCAATTTCCCTGTTGCCTCAAGGAAAGCAGCAAGCACTGCCTCTGCACTGCCCTTTACTCAAAACAATTCTGCTCCTCAGATGTGGTATACTCCACTGTCCTTCCACTTGCAAAAAAGGAAGTAAGGAAGTAAGAGATGTGAGAAGTCCTGTAAGCTCCAAAAATACAAGTTACACATGGGTTTTGTTAGCAATCTGTCCAGTGGGCCTGGTGTGGTTAGGCAGCATGTACGGGGCATACTTGTCCCAAATGTAACAGCACAGTGTGCTGGCTAATGCAAGATGGGAAAAGGATTCTTGATGCAAACCTTGCTAGTTATAGCACGACATGTCTTTGCTCTTCCATCAAGACTTAGTTTCTGAACAATGTAGCATTTAAATCAAGCTAAGGTAAAGATAATATGTGTTAAAATAGAAGTATCTAACACATACAGCGTTGAGACCTGAGGAACAGGAAAGGAAAGAAAGCAGCATAGGGCAACTGCTGAGAAAGTGTTACCTGCGGGCAATAGGTGGCAGAGAAAACTTTAAGTCTCCAAAGGGAGAGGAAAAAAAAAAAAAAAGGAACCACCAAATGCCCATATCCAACACATAGACTGAAGTACAAGGATTTCAGCCAGACTGACCAAACCCTCCAAAACCACAGAGCCACCAGTTTAAAACCATCCTTACAATTCAGTATTCAGAGAAATCATCCATAAATACATAATGATGGGTTTGAGATGCCAATAAATCCTCTTCAGGAGGGCAGAATTTGTCTGAATTCTCTTCATATTTATAAGGAGTAGGGAGAGGGGAAGCTACATGCTGCAATGTGCCTGGCTGCAAATGCACAGCTGTAGGGCTGTGCCTGCTGCTGCCAAGCTTCTTCAGCACCATACATTTAACTGTGCTCTATATTGTTTAAAAGAACAAATGCCACTCCCAGCAGAGAATCCAGTGGCAACAACTAAAAAGCTTGGGAGTATCCATCACTAACCAGTCGCCATTCTAAACATGATGGTGGGTAGGTACATCACTGACAGCACCACAAGGAGCTAAGAAGTGTTAATTAACCTGTAAACCTACCCCACTTTGTGGTCCAGATAGTACAAAGGCCTACCAGAATACGAGGCATAGTCATTATAAGGCTCTCCATTACAAAGCCAGAGCAAACAAAGCCTACTGCTTTGACTCACAACTCCAGTTTATTCTAAACATTTTGACATGAATTTCACTCATGTACAAACTCTGCTGCTCTGAAGAATAACTTTCAAAAAAAGGGTAATTTCATTGTTCAAGCAAACACCAGGAAAAAAAAAACATCTCCCTGGAAAGCCTCAAGTCCAGCTGGTGCATCAGAGCTCACCTTCAGCCAATTTTTAACAGACACTTTCCTTCATTCTTTAGTTGTGACTGTGGAGTCCATTTCATCTAGTAACTCCGGTAAAAGTCTGGCAGCCTATATTATCTACCTACTATGATTTATACATATGCTAGCCACATGCTCTGTCCCTAATTCCTATTAATCTTGCACTGAATTGATATGCATTACCAAAAGCAAGGCACAGCAATAAGCAGGAAGTCTACATTACTTGAGTGCTTTGTCCTTGAACAGGTCTCCACCAGGTGTAGAGATTCAGTTCATAAATTAAAGACTACATTAAAGATATGTCCTACCACCTTCTAACCTTGTCCGAAGTCTCCTTCTCCTTAACATACCTTTTCTCCATGTGTTAAAACTGCTTTGATTGATACCAACATTTTAGAATTAGACTTCTTGGGCCCCCAGATTGTGATGAGAGTGGGACAGTTCAAAAAGGTCTCTTACCAAAAAGGATTTTAGGAAGATTACTGTAGAACAAAAAAAAAAAAGAAACAATTTAAGAGTGGGGTTTGTGGGTTGGGTTTGTTTTTTTTCTTTCATTTGTTTGTTTTTTTCCTGCAAAGAAGAATTACATAAAATCTGTTATTGTTTTCTTACTTTGCTCAGGAAAGGAGGTAATAAATACCTGGATTATTCATAAAAACATAGCAATGAATTAAGTGTAAGTGGCCTATGTGTTAAGCTGGCATTGAAGTTCTTTGTGAACTTTAAATATTTCTTTGTGTACCTCAGCAGAAGAGGTAGGTAGAAGGATAAAACCAATTCACACTTCCCTGATGGGGAAGTGCAAAACAAAGTGGATAAAACTGGCAGTTTCAAAGAGAAGACTTTGAATGAGACTAAAATGAGACTAAACGAGTGGTAAGTACTGAAGCTATGTTGGGCCTCTGTGAAGATTCATGTTTGAGCAACTTGAGAAAGGACACACAATAAAGCTAGGGTCTGGACTAAAATACATGGCCCCCACACCTCTTTCTTAAACTGTAAATTTAGAGTTACAGAGACCAGGTAGTATCACAGCAATGGCTATCCATCTCTGACCACCCACATTACAAACATCTCCCACCTTCACATCCAAGCCCACAGACCAATCCTGTAGTATCAGATAACTTCAAAGCCTACCTACCTTGTGATTCAGAGTGCTTAAGAAAGCTGTATTTAACCTCTTATCCTATCTCCTTAAGTACAACAGGACTGACATCCTACCCATGAAAATCCTAACCACCCAGGGAGCTACACTAGTCAGCACAGTCAAAAGGGCAGACATTAGAGAATCATAGAATCATAGAATAGTTAGGGTTAGAAAGGACCTTAAGATCATATAGTTCCAACCCCCCTGCCATGGGCAGGGACACCTCACACTAAACCATATCCCCCAAGGCTCTGTCCACCCTGGTCTTGAACACTGCCAGGGATGGAGCATTCACAACCTCCCTGGGCAACCCATTCCAGTGCCTCACCAGCCTAACAGGAAAGAATTTCTTCCTCATATCCAATCTAAACTTCCCCTGTTTAGCTTTTAACCCACTACCCCTTGTCCTGTCACTGCAGTCCCTAATGAAGAGTCCCTCCCCAGCATCCCTATAGGCCCCCTTCAGATACTGAGAGGCTGCTATGAGGTCTCCACACAGCCTTCTCTTCTCCAGGCTGAACAGCCCCAACTTTCTCAGCCTGTCTTCATACAGGAGGTGCTCCAGTCCCCTGATCATCCTCGTGGCCCTCCTCTGGACTTGTTCCAACAGTTCCATGTCCTTTGTATGTTGAGGACACCAGAACTGCACACAATACTCCAGGTGAGGTCTCACAAGAGCAGAGTAGAGGGGCAGGATCACCTCCTTCAACCTGCTGGTCACGCTCCTTTCGACGCAGCCCAGGATACAGTTGGCTTTCTGGGATGTGAGCACACACTGAAGCCAGCTCATGTTCATTTTCTCATCAACCAGCACCCCCAAGTCCTTCTCCACAGGGCTGCTCTGAATCTCTTCTCTGCCCAACCTGTAGCTGTGCCTGGGATTGCTCCCACCCAGGTGTAGGACCTTGCACTTGGCATGGTTAAGCTTCATGAGGTTGACATCAGCCCCACCTCACAAGCATGTCGAGGTCCCTCTGGATGGCATTCCTTCCCTCCAGCGTATCAACCGAACCACACAGCTTGGTGTCACCGGCAAACTTGCTGAGGGCGCACTCAATCCCACTGTCCATGGCACCAACAAAGATGTTGAACAAGACCAGTCCCAACACCAATCCCTGAGGGACACCACTTGTTACTGGTCTCCAGCTGGACATTGAGCCATTGACCACAACTCTTTGCTTGTGCCCATCCAGCCAGTTCTTTATCCACCAAGTGGTCCACCTATTAAATTGATGTCTCTACAATTTAGAGACAAGGATGTCATGTGGGACAGTGTCGAATGCTTTGCACAAGTCCAGGTAGATGACATCAACTGCTCTGCCCCTGTCCATAAGTTCTGTAGCCCCATCATAGAAGGCCACCAAAAGAGACACAAAGAGACACAAGGATTGCACAGTAAGCCTGTGGCTACACCACTGAGAGCTTTAACTCAGTAGCGATCTTTATGCCATACATACCTCTACAGAAAATATGGTCCAGCACCACTTATTAATAGATACATCTACAAAGTGCTGCACTAGAACATGCAGCTTCCAACAGATAAGAGAGCTACTAGTCATTACTCTCACAAGACAGAAATACAAACAAAAATTAGTTTATGATTGAATCAAAAAGGATTTATAGGCACAGCCCAATTTCTTCTTTGTACTTCCTGTACTTCGGATGTGCCCAAACTCACCCCTTCCGCTGAACAACCAAGTCAGCAATTTTGTTACATCCTACGCATGTGAATGCGACATTTATTTATTTGACTATGTCCTCAATACCAAATGAACCCTAATTTTTCCCCTTCCACCCTTTATCAAGCATGTCTATATAAGCTAAAGAAACTGTCTATCCTCTGCCTACTCACTTTTTTCAGGCCTCCTTTCAGAGGGAAGGTCTAGCCTTTTCTCCAGCCAGCCCACCCTCATCTTTTTTCTTAAGAGCATTTTCACCCAGTCTGAGAGGATTGTGTTCCGCTCTTTCCTGTTTGATGTATTTTCTGTAAGACAGGATCATATGAGATTGAAGGCCCAGAAAACCCCATGCTGTGTACCTTGCATAAAATGTACTTTCTCTTAGAGTAGAAAAAGGCTTACATGACATATATTTTTTATAAATATATATATATGAAATTTTGAAACTAGGCAAAAAACATTATAATATCATAAGGTGGCAAGGAATACAAAAGAAGCAAAAACCACAGTGAATAGAATTCTTTTTTTATAAAAAAGAAAACTATGCTTAACACAAACTCCTTCATGAATTCTCTTTATACTTCCAGCGACACAAATTCACTATTCTGCTGACAATGTTGCTGATGCTACTGAAAAACTCACCCAAGAAGGCTCATTTAAAAATAAAATTTTACAAGGAGAGCAAAAGGGGATTTGTAACGGAACATTTCCTTCTACTTAATTACAGCTTCATTGCTCTGATTAAGTAGAGCACTTGGCCCTTTTAATTGATTCAGTGATAAAGACATAACATTTTTGGTGTAACTGTCACAGACATCCAGTTAAAAGAGACAAATCTTAAATTATAGCTACCCTGAGAAATTATTTAATACCAACAAACAAGAAATTCTGCAGTAACTCTGTTTCTAATATTGGTATTAATTTTTAATACTACCTTCAGATTCCATTCACTCAAGTCACTGAGGAATCCTTAAGTATTTACAATCATCAGTCAAACAAGGAACCTTTTCAGCTCTTTGCCCTTAGAATCATGAAGTATAAACTTTCAACTTCCATACAGAAGATATTTTTAAATTGAAGAGCGCATTTCCCAGAATAATGATGCTCTAATACCAAACAGCAGCTCAGTTATTTTGTGTTAAGAAACCAAAGCCCTTCTTACACAATTTCAAAGCAGCAGCTGTGACTTTGAAACTAGGAATTCACCCTGGCCACCTGCTCTAAAACTAGCCAAAATAAACGTGGTGGGATGGTTCCTGTCGATAACCAGGGGATGGCAGGGTAGCACAGGTTGTTTGCCATTAGGGCTTAGGTCCCAGACATCACTGACTTCTCCAGAATCTTGTCTGGATGAGGACCTTGGGATCAAACTGCATCTGAAAGCTGGAATAATTATGAGGTGCTAGATTGCACTAATGTTACTCATGAGGAGCAAAACTGCATTGCACAGCTGAGATACATTTTTCATGACATGCCATTCACAGTATGATGTTTTATTCCCATAGCAGATGGTCTTCAATCACTTGGCAACCAGACAGTGTTACAGTCTGGCTTCTAAGGTACCATTTTCTTAGAAGAAAAGTTTTATTTTGCTGTTGGTTTGGCTTTTTTAAATATATGCAAAACTGTCCATAATAGTAATAACAGTAAACTAAAAATGATGACATTAAAGCCTCAAACTAGCCTACTTCTTCTAGTCTTAATGAATGCACTTACATTGCAAAAACAGTGCCCACCAGAGCAACTTGGTGAAACACCAGACATTTCCAGACTCACAACCACAGCTAATGTAGTACAGTGTATCTCAGGAGATGTTTCAGGGCCTGATCCTTCTCCCAACAGAGTTGGTGAAGTATTAGTGGACTTCAACAGTAAACGACTTTGACCCACATATACTCATATAAACATATACAGTCATCTCTAATTCTCAGCATTAAAAAGAAGTGCATTTTGTATTAACCTTCAGAAAACTATACTACGAAGTACTACAGGAGAAAAAGAAACTTTTAATATTTAAAAACATACAAACATGTTCCTAAAAGCTTATTTTAATATAACATTGCTTAAGAGGCAGAGAAGGAAAAAACTAACAATCAGGCCAGTGATACCTGTTCAAGGTCCCTTTCACTTTCTACTCCTTTTTGCCTTCCCTTCCCCTTTTGCATACCCATTGTGCAGAGGCAAATGTGAAAGTAGCCTACTACAACACTAGCAGTGCAAGGTGGGAACATGCTCTTCTCATTACGGCCAGCAAAGGACCCACACTTGGATCTTCAAAGAAAAGCCTCTGGATGGTGTCAAAGACCATGAAGCATCAAAAGCTGCTGGAAGTTTATTGCCTTTTTTTTTCTTTTTTGCCTTTTTTTTTTCACTATAGATTACTCCTCCTTTTGATGTCTATTCTTGCTCTTACAAAAATACACACATCAGGTTAAGATGAAAACTGCCCACACGACAAGTTTGTGTTTACAAGCTTAAGAGCAAGTTTCACTTGAACACAGGTCAATGCCGCTTTAAGAAAACATCACATACCAAAAAAATCACACATGGTTAGAACACATCACGAGCAGAGAGGAATTGTGGACTCAGTCTGTCAGGCACCAAGCCAGCCTGAGAAGCCCTTTGAAGTTAGAAAAACATCCTCTGGTCAGAGCACATTTGTGAAACCGTGGGACAGGCGCTTTAAACAACATTCACTCCGAGATCACCTGCGGTGTGCCAGTGGATTGGCGCCTGTATAACTTCAACAACATAACCCTTTATACTCCACAGAGACCACTCCAAAATCTGTCCTATCAATAGCACACAGTCAAAAACCTGTGTGGCAAAACATGTACCATTTCACCCTCTCTATAGCACAGGCAGGCAGTTCAAATAGGCATGTGAAGTGTGGGTGAAGTCTGCCATCAGCAGAACTTGGTCAACTGAAGAAAAGGCGTGCTACCTGAACAGAGCAGTGTGGCCACTGGAGGAAGGCATCACCCTGCAAGAACGGCCACTGCAAACCAGCATGGCACAAAACTTACAATATACTTTGGTGTGCAGCTGGGTACAACACAAAATACTCACTGTCACCACAACCACAAGAAAGGCTCTTGTCTGTGGATAGCTAAATCTGGGCAACACACACTTCTGCCAGACAGCCACCACCACCCCCCCCCTCCCCCCAATTACAGGCAGATGAGACTGAATGCCAGAAGACTGCTTTTTCAGCTGATCTACTTCCCTCCACGCAGTTCTGCTGTTAGCTATTTATCACCAAGCCCCCTGGCATCAGTAAGTTGTACCAACACAATTTAAAGCCAAATCCTACCCTTGATCTGGCATGTGTCTCAGACTGGCATGCCTCTCAGAAAAGAGTCTCTGTGCCTATTTCTAACTGAAGGCAGAACTGGTTATCTTATCTATGCCTGATACTACTGGATTTTGGCATTTAATAGTAGTTTTTGACCAGACCCCATGCCTACTAAAAGTGTTGAAGGACGAAGCCTCACCTGGTCTTTGGATAGGGCTCCTGCTGACAGTAGGCCAGGACTCTTTCCTTGCTAAAAATATAGCCCTAAATGCATGACATTAGCACTTTTCTTGTCTAACCATTCTGTCCCACTGTATTTAACAAGCTTTCCTATTTTCCCCAGTGGTGGTGAAATTCTCCTCATTTTTTGAGGAGACCAGGACTGTCAGTGTCGCCATCAGAAACACACCAAGGAGGGTCAGATTACTGCCGCTGAGCTAATAAAGGACATCACAATCCTGTTGCTACTCCCACAGGACATTGCCCACTGTCTGTTATTCATTTACTGGCAAATCTAGGGGGCTTCTCACTGCAGAGCCTTTGGTTTCTGTCTTTCTAAAATGGGGAAAACCAGAAGTGGCCATAAGGTTAAAGATGAATTGTTTTAGCATTGGTTTCTTCTGTGTTTAAGCAGCAAATGTTCATTGACTAAGCACAGGCAGTGCTTAATCTAGCTGGTCCCTCCCAAGGACCTCCAAGGACACAGAGCTACTTCAATGTGCCTTACCTTTGACTTTTATCACAGTTCTCACAAAACTTGATTTCATTCTTTTTTTTTTCTCAATTATGTTAAAAATAAAGAAAAAAATCAAACAGCATATGTGGAAAAGTGTGCCATGGTAAGGCTGATGACCAAATTCCAATGAAGTCCACGTAGCATCAATGGCTACAATACTTCCTTTCTAAATGCTGATTGCTGGTTGGTATTTTTTCTGTTCTGTTACACGTCATGACGTTTTAATCCATGAATGGATGCCTTTCAAAGAAAAGCCCTGTACAATAGCTTAGGCAGGAAGAGATCATTTACTCCTTTATGCTGTGCATTAGGCTAGAGTTAAAGATTTTGTAACGCTTCCTACCAGTCATAAATAAACGATTAAAAGCAGCTTTAAAAAAAAAAAAAAAAAAGAGATTGTGGTGCAATACTTTAACAAACCAACCTAATTAGATAAAAAACACCTTCATACAATAAAAATGTGATATTTTAATGGGTATTAAGTAGCGCTGTGGGAATAGCTTCTCTCAAAATATGCTTCATAAACCTATCCACAAAATTACAATGCTAATTACAAATGGAAATTTAAGTGGCAGTACAACTGGGAAGAAATTCATAAACCTGTCATAAAATGGTCAAATAAACTGCATCTGTAGAGGAAAACACACTGCCATTCCACCAGCAATGTAGCTGCTAGATAAAAAGACTCTTATACTACCACTTGAACCTTCCCTCATCTTCCACTGATGTGGCAGAGAACCCAGTACAAAACCACTGAAAGCAGTGAGAAGTTTCCCCCTCTATTACAAAAGGACTTTTACATCAAAACACAACAGGGAAATATTGCAGAATTTTTCAAGATGATAAAATCAGACACACATAACTGGACATTGTTAGCTATAAATATACCTTTAAAAGTAACTTATGGTATTCTGAAGAACTCCTTTTACATACACATCAGGAACAAGACCTTGCACATAAGCTTTGCATAAATAAAAATGGCTTTAACTGAGATAACCTATGAAGTTTATCTTCAACATAAAATTAAATATTCGGGATGGCTAAATGAGGCACAGTTTTTCCATGGGAAAAATATCAAAGTGTTATTTATTTTCCTGTAAGTACTTGTTTTGAAAAGCCCTTCCTCCCCACCTGGGCTTCGGCTAAAAGCCACAATCTACATTTAAACAGTGTGTACGCTTTAGAAACTATCAACCATCTTTTTTTGAAGCAGAAGCATATGAAATTATTTGATCCACTTTTCATAGAGAAAGTCTAGGGCTGACCATAAAGAAATAGGCAAGCTCCCAGTATAAACTTACCAGCGTTACATCAAAGACCTTCCTCTAGGATCAGACGATTGATTTCTTCAATGGTTTTTAGAATTTCTTCCAGAATATTTTGGGTTATTGCCTTAGACCTTTGCTCAGCTGGAATGACAGATACTCTGTTTGCTAGACTATGATGTTCTCTCTTTATAGGGGAATGAGTGTCTGTAGTGTATACACACGTAAGCGTACGTGTGAACGTATGCTACGTGAACACAGAGTTTTGGAAAGTTCACAAGCAAAAGAATTATTTATTGTTTCAAACAGTAGTTTATTGGAGAAACACTGACACAGGCTTAACCACAGCATCTTATGCAATACAGAGACTGCTTGTTATTCTGTGAGCTCAGGACTAGTGCACTATGTACAGACAAAACTCCCGTTCCCCCCAAACAGGCATCTGTTCTTTATATGCATTTAATGCATAAGGCTTAGCTTTACATGCCACCTTTTTTGCCTAACTCTCTCGAAACTAACTGTCCTGGAACAGGAAAAGATTTTTAAGATAGGACAAGAAACAGCTTAGTTCTTACCTACCACAATCAAACCTTTGGGGAATCAGATGGCAAACTGCCTCTGAGGGCAATATGACACACTACCCGCTATTCTCCTTCCTCCCCCAAGACAAATCTGTCACCTCTGTACCACTCATCTTTCACATCAGAATATGGATCAAAAGATCCAAGCCTGCTCCCAAATCCCATTTCTCCTGCAAGACAGTACTTTGTTCTGTCACTTCCCTACTGAGTCTATCCCCTTATTTTATGCCTCACAGCATGTACGGCTGCACCCCAAGATCAAACACCCATGCATGGTTTTCTTTCACAGATCTTGAATCACAATGTTACACTTTAATAGGAAACTCAATATACTTAATCCCTTTAAAGGTACCACAGTAATGCCCTCAAATGCATTAAATTCCACCCTAATCACAAAACACAAAGTATTTCTCTAGATGGACAGTGCACAGACTGTTCTGACCACATGCCAACCCATCTCTGAGCTAAAGTAACATATATTTTACCTGCATTTGTTAGCTTGAAGTCCAAGGATACGTGGCTGAAAATTCCAGGCACTTCAAGAGATATCTGCTGCAAATTTTGCTCAAAACATAACTGATCTCTTCCCACATTTTAAGCAAGGATTCTCAAGAGATTCTTATTGCAAATATCATAAGGGACCAGTGCCACTGAGCCTGCATTTATAACCAAACCCATCAAAACCAAAAGCAAGACTGGTAAATGGCATTTTTTAAGGTATAAGCCAGAGACCTTTTCACACTCAGCTTTATGAGCTTCAGACCAAGAAGGGTTATTGGAGCAAATTAACACACTATCAGAGCTTTGACAAAAAGCAGAAAAAACAAATATTAAATATTACTAGCAACAGCTTCAGATTTAAGGAACAACTACTTCTCATGCATTTGGCAAGGATTTTGGTTTGAACCAAGGAACCAGGGGGTCTTCCATTATCCCTGGAGGGGTTGGAGTGGTAGGGTCTTTTAAGTGTATTTTAAGGATTTACTCCACCAAAAGCTTTATAGGCTAAAACAATAGCAGCATTCATTGCCCTGTAACATACAATAGGCCACACCACACAAACAAACCCAGTGGTACTCAGTTTCACAGCTGTTACAGGACCTCCCAACAAGAGAATGCATCATCACTCCCTTCCTCTAACAGATTCTGTATGATTAAACCAAAGTATTTCTCACATAGATGGGCACACACCAGATCACATGAGACACACACCTATTAAGGAATCTGGCTGAACACATACTTGCAGATATAAGCCCGTGGGAATGCCAACTGCCATGGCAAACGAATGGTCTGGCCCTTCTTAAGTAGTGGACATGCTGTTATGTGACAGCAGTCTCTTTGGAAGACACTAACTGTACAGGCCTTTCCAACTCAAAAAAGGATGTCGCGCATGTTCTGACATGTCATTGCTATTCTGCAAATTCCGAGACAAAATATATGCTATATTGCTCTGATGACAATATATCCAGAAGTTGACAAAAAGCAAATACACTGTACAGCAGTACCCCTTGCAGAACAATGAGAATAGCAATAGCTGAACCTACACAAGTCATTTCCCCTCTCTCTTAGATTATGCAAAAGTAAAAATGTCTGTGCCAGCACAGCCCTTTCACCACAGCTAACACCACTGGTGTTCCACCACTGCAAGACAAATGTCATGAGAAATTCCAACACAAACATGCTTTGCTGGCTCAGAAATCAGACACAATGAAGACTCTGCGTTTGGAACTTGGTTAATAACTCTTGAGTGGAATACAGTCCGACTCAGTCTCCCATAGCTGTAGTTACTCTGTAGGAGTAAATACAAGCTTAGTTTTGCTGCCAGTGTTGGCAGATATGACTAAATAAATGCACAGAGAAAGTCTATTTGACCATTTCTTCACAGTAATTTTTTGAACTAAAACTAGACCTCATTTTCCATGAAGATATCTATAAATATCACAGTCTGAAAACTCAAAATCATTCAGAGTAACTGGTGTATTAACTAGAAAAGTGGTTTAGTTACCAGAAAAAAAAAATCATTTCAAATACTTTGTGTGTTTCAACATCTATCACTTACTTTCCAACCAGGTTTTGATGCTGACATTCACGAAGCAAAATCCATCCATCAGGATTTCTATAAAGGGCAACATCTGCAGCATGGGGAGCAATGCTCCATTTTGATTTAAATATCATCAACAAACAATTATTTCCTCAACTTTGGAAAAACTATCTCTTATAATGTTTCAGTACTCAAGAGAATACTCAAGAGACTTCTCTTTCCTCTGTATATAACCCCATTCAAAAGAAACCATAAAAGTCAACCAAGATCTTCTGAAGGTTGCCTACAAATAGCCACTTACAGAGCTTCTCCTGGGTCTTGTTACAGATCTCAGAAAATCTACAGAAAAACCTTCTGTTAATGAATGCTGCTGTAAAGAATATTCCCATATGTCGACAATCATGTGCTACAAATTTCCCATTTTTATTACAACCAAACTTTTAGTGTAAAGCCTGGATTACATTATTTACATTCAAGTCATTAAAGAACATACTGTTGTTACTTTGCATCCTACTTTACAGATGAAAATACACTCCATAACCAAGCCCTCCTCATTCAGAAGAATTAAGGTTTCACTAAGCCAACAGGGACTGCGAGAAGTCCAAGAGACATAGCTTGTATTGCTTAAAGGAGAATTTCACCCAGCTACTATAGATAAGATGCATCCTTCTTTCAAATGTCAACTTAAGTAATGGGATGGGAGTAAGAGGGTTGGTAGAGATGAACAACTACCCCCCCCAAAAAAAGTTACTTTAATGAGTTTGTTTGCAGAAACTTCACAGGCCATTCAGCTTTCCAATCAACATGCCCAATTAAAAGTGCACCACATTAAATCTGAAACAAGCCCTGATGAAATACAGACTGTCTTCCATCTACCTCCTCCATATGGCTCAAGCAAAGTCAACTTCTAATTTCATAACACAAAATTTTTAATTTATGCTTTTCTTCATATGTCAATTTAACCTCTGGCACATAGTTCTGAAACCATGTAAGGATGCCTAACACTTTCCATATGGCAACTGAATTGTGGCTTTTAATTGCACCAACTGGTATCATTCAAGGATAATTCCCTTGGAATCTAGCTTTCTGCTACAGCATTGGCCGATTCACTAATCTCATCACCATGGCACTAATACTTTCAGATACTTTTTGATTGTTAATAGTCATATTATAATTTTCCCAAACCAGAGCTGTCAAGATACACTATTTCCCCCACTAATTAAATTACCTTGATTTGTTGGCACCAAATTTCAACACTAAATAAGATTCTGTTTCTCTCTCAATATTAAGTTGGGCCATTTCACTCTAAATGACATATACAATATTTTGTGTATCAGCATACTATTTCAGTCATACCAAGATCTAGCTCTGCTGAGTCTCTTGTTTATTTTAATCCTGAAAGTCAATGCAAATAATTATCCATACAATACTGACATTAATGCACTTGAAAATATTTCAGTTTAAGAGATTACTTCAAGCAGTCAAACAAGACAGCACCCAAGGAAATTTTAATTGCTCTTGTCACAATATCAGTAAGAAGGCAGTCTTTCAAATGTCATCTACCCAAGAGATGACCCCAAAGTAGTGCTAGAATGAAGTCTTCCACTACAACAACCTTTAAGCCACAGTATATACATCTCACTAAAAAGTCTATTTCCTGTTTATTATTTTCATTATGGATGAATGACCTACCCAGCTGTGTCTTCCATAAGACTATGTATTTTTATATGCACACACACATATGGTATTTAACAGTGGGTGAATAGGAAGTGCTTTTCTCTGTTTCTTTTTAAATTTAAGAATGATCGTGCTACAGAAGCAGAGAAGTTGACACTGGTGTAGTCTCCTCTCAGCCATGCAAGGAATGTCCATTAATGGCACTGGCAGTTACAGGCACAGAACAAATGGAGAACAAGCCCCACTTCTGAAGCAGTGGTGTGCCTCAGTATTTCATGCTGTATTATTCCCAGATCAGATACTCAACTCTAACTAATATCAATTAGGGTTGAATATGAGAATCACTAGCACTGAGGAGCCCAGCAGAAGTGGTAAGCTAAAGTTTCTTTTATTTTACCTAAAATGATTACTTTTAACTTGGCTTACTGTGAGTTGGTTTGAAATCTAATTAAAAATATAACATTTTTTCCAATTCCAAGCACAGATCTCAAAGAGACACACAAGAAACCAGTGAAATTTTTATGGCTTTGAAGATAAAAGTAAATTGAACTAAGCAAATGTCATATTTAATATTTTCAGCATAGAGTTACGTCACAGTTAAACAAATAAATACATGAATACTTGCAAACAATGTTCAACTCCAAAAATAGTTTGCAAAAGTAAACACACAGAATAAAATTAAACTTAAGAATTATAGGATAATCCACAGCATCAGAAAACCTTTCTGGGCACAAGTTAACTCATTCATAAAGCAGCAAAAGAAGTGTATTCAATTGCTCTAACAGATTTACAGCCCCAGTGGTTTCAATTAGCTTTGAAACTAGAAGATGACTCTGGACCTCATACTTTACATGGATGAAGCAGAAATCTCTTTTTCTTTAGTTCTGCCTGATGTGGAAGGCTGCAGCCCAACCCTCATCCTCCACAGTAATTAAAACCCTTGGAGCACAGCAGCCCCTGCTGGGAGGGTGGCAATGGTTTAATGAGCTGAGTTCAGCCTAGAAGAGAAAGTTGTGTACGCACCAGAAGCATGTATTCCAGATACACTCCCTTTCCCCTGGTTCATGCATTCACCCAACATACTATGAGAACATTCTCAGATGACTGATGCGTTTGGCAACAGCTGGACACTAACTGTTCTTCCAGTGAATTGGAAGCAGGAGACATGGATGGATGGGACACGACATGAAAAATAACATCAACTGAGACTGATGTTATTGAAACTCAAAAGAGTTTCTTTTGACCAAGAAACTCTTAAAACTTCAGTTCAGGAGGATAAAAGGTGGTGTATTCGTGAATCCTCCTTGTGTCAAACATCCCTTGAGTGAGTTGATGTAAAGACCTCCCCTCCAAGATTATCATAAATTCAGTTTTTCTAGAGAGGAGCACAAACAAAAAATTTTTGCTTTCCTGCATTAGTCACTCACTGCTCTTGTAAAATGCTACATGAATCTCCCTGAACTTCATTGTCATCTCCTCTGGATGACTAACTTCAGCAAAATGATTCAGTGTCTCTGTTCTTGAGGAAAACAGCCTTCCTCTAGAACCAAAACAGAATTTCTGGCTTATACAGAGCAGCATAAGTCAAATTTCACTATCACATTCAAGTTCTAGTCAAAATTATTCAAATCTTTTAAGTTTCAGATTTGAAAGCAACTGAATGCTCTCTTCTACGAAAAACAGGTATTTGGACCTGTACACAGGATTTTAGCAGATAAGATTCAATAAAACCACCATCAACAAAACTCTGGTTAAGGATTCCTAGGAGGAAATTATTTCTCAGACCATTATTTTTTTAAAACTCATTGGATGTTTCTCTGAATGCAGATATTTTCATCAGTGTTTGACCTAACTCCTTCTGCCGTAAGTCACAAGCTCAGCAATAAGGACCTATTTCAGGGCTAAAAAGTATGTTTTAATGAGAAGCCAAAGTTTCAGCTGTGATACAATAAAACTGCACCATTCTACAGAGCCCTGGAAACTTACTGAACATTTTTGGAAGAATTTTGAAGTAGTAAGAGCCCTTGGTCAATTCAAGTGCACCAGTACTACATTACTGGGGAATACACAACTGTCCCACACAATCTCAAGTGACTAACCATTACCAGAAGTGACTGCAATTGCTACATCTTGAGATGAACAAAGAGCCAAGAGGTTAGGCTACAATTCCCTTTGTATCTTGGTATAATTATACAAGAGATCAAAGAGATCTCAGAAAAGAAACAGTCATGCAATCTCGCAGCAAATAGCTGAGACTCCATAATCCTTGTCAAAAAGACTGTACATATGGCACATCTGGTTCCAATGTAGGATTAGGAATGCACCCTTCCATATTACAAAAAGAGCATATTTTAGAGGAACTTTAATGTAGCTGTCACAGTGTGCCTGTGACAGGATGACAATTAAACTAAGTCAATTAGCAAGCGATATATGCATGCAGATAATACCCAATATATTAGGCAATAAATTTGTATTTTCAAACATTCAGCAACAGCTCTATCAGGATGACAGTAAAAAGCCTCATGGGAACACTGCTTTTAAACATACTTAAACCTATTTACATTATTATAATGTACTAAAACTGTAGACTAATTTTTAGCTAATGGCTTGCTAATTGCTGAGCTATCATGAGTAAAAGGACACCTTAAGAAGAGAAATACTCTCTCTCCAGCTGAGCATACCACATAGAAACGAAAACTGAAGTTTTGCGAATACAAAAGTATCTCTGACAAAGTTGGGGTTTTTTTCCTTCTTGTCAGAAAACAAACTGTATTTGTGGAAGAAAACACGTTTCACAAAGCTAAGGTCAGAGTTTTTTGCCTTTAACTCTTGCATTTTAAATCCATATTTAGTTTGGTGAGTTGAGCTTCTTTGTAGAAAATGTGTATTTGAAAGGTAGAACATATCTAAAAAGCTTAACTTACTAAAATGGGGATAATGAAAAGAATTAAAAGCACATGGGTTCACTCTTTGTGTCTGTATCACACATCTATGTACCACTGTTGATGAGACCTTCATTCTTTGCACACATTGTCTCCAAGTAAAGCACAATAAAAACCACTTCAACCAACCACACCTGCAAGTTGCACATGAAGTGATTACACTCATCAAACAAACACTTGCATCAATACCTTGTCGTCGTCGTCCCGTCCTGTCCCGTCCCCCCCTTACTTCTTCCAAACAACTTATCGTCCCCTATACTGGTGGAATCTAATAATTCATCATTATCTTTTCCCATACGCATCTTCTACACACTTTAACACCCAATACAATTAAGTATTCTCCAATTGCGAGATAGTTTTTCCTGAGACATGGAAAGTCCAGGTTTCTGACAATAAAACTGGTGGCTAACAAAGCAAAGAGCCTGCAGGAGGTTTGGTGGCCAGGCTCTGCTTGTGCTTTCAGAGCCACATTCCTTGCTGGGAAGCACAGATTCCAATCTCCCCATCTCTCAGGTTACTTTTCCACTGATGAAGCTTTCAGGGCTTGATGCAAAGCTCTCAGAAGTCAATGGAAGTCTTTCAGTAAACATCAATAAGCTCTGGATCATACTCTGAAACACTATGAGGACCATATCTATGAACTGTTAAGTCTGTTTACCTCCCATCATGCCTTCTTGTTTAAAGAGACAACATTAAGAAGAAGGGAAGGAAAAAAAAAAGGCAACTTAAACATTTCCTTCAGCTCAACTTTACACGAAAAGACCAGAAGCAAGAGGAAGGGTGGCCAGTGTGCTAACTGCCAGGATAAGCAACATGTGCAATGACTCTTACGGAGAAAACCTGCCCCCCATTATTAGCAAAGAGCAAATAAATAACAATACAGTCTTCGGGCACTTCTCCTTTCCAGAATTCCTCTGCCAAAATGTCACAGCCGAACTTGTACACCAATCAGGGTGCACAAGGTTGCACACACTGGCAGGGTGCTGGGCTTTGCCCAGAGATTCTCTGTTCCTGTTTGTGAAGGGGTTTGTTCTAATCGTAGTGCGGATAGGTTCTCTTACTCCTCTGGCTTTTGTGCCAGCGTCAAGTTTGCTCCGCACCTCCTAACTTCATCAAAGGACTGAAGGAAGCCACCCACGGTGCAGCCCTCTGGAGCAGCACTGGGGCAGAGCAAACCCTGCCTTTGCACAACCAACCCTTGGGAGGTAGAGAGGGATGTAGAAAGAGGTTTTGGTTTTCCCCGTTTCAAAAAGGAGGGACGGGGGGTGGGAGCAGCAAGGAAGCTGACATACCCTGGAGCTGGCGAGCCTGCACACAGCCCGGTGCTGGCAGCCTTGCTGGAGTCCCGAGCTGCTGCCTCCGCTGCTGCTGCTGCCCCCGGAGTATTTCTGCTTCACCATCCAGTCCTCCAGCCCTCTGCGAGCCAGAGAAGCGTTCACAGCAAAACTATCACCTAGGAAAGAGGAGACAATGCCGCCGCTGAGCCGCCCGCAGAGTCCGCCCGGCCCCCGCGGCCACCGGCATCCCCCGGAGACGGGCAGGATCGCCCAAATCGCGGCGGAAAGTTGAGGGGAGAGGGCAGGGGGCCGGGGGCAGGCACCCAGAGCAGGGGAACGCGTTCAAAGTTACTAGCAGCAAGCAGCCATCCCTACCTTCTGGACTTTCTCGGGGTTTACAAACGGCAGCTAGGCAGATCCGAAGGAAAGTGTGTGGGGGAAATAATAAAGGAAGATCATTAGACACCAGTATAAAATCACAGCAACAAGCCGAGTAAAATCCGAACGAGGGGAAGGGGCTAAGGAAGTAGCAAGTGAAAGGAACTAACCATGTTTCGAGTGAAGTTTCCCCATCTCTCTGCATTGATCTGCAATTACGATTCATTTGACTGTTTTCAGTAGGGTCAGGTTGGCTTCTTGTTATTTTTGTAGATCTATAAAATCCCAGCGTGTTTAGAAATCCATGTGCTCCGCTTCCCCTGCTCAGGCATGCAGGAGATCAGAGCTGGGCTCCTCTCCTGCAGCAAGGTCCGGCGTCCCCCGCTCCGCTCCAGCCTTCCTTCTCTCTCCTCTCTTTCCCAAAGACAGAGGCGGTTACAAAAGACCTTACTTCACCCACCGGGGAACATGATTGACACCTCATTGAGATTAGACCACTTGCAGGCAGCCTCCGCCTTCCCATTGGGCCGCGGCGGCAGATGAAAGGGGCGAGGGAGCCTTTTGGAGGCTAAAAAAAAAAAAAAAAAAAAAAAAAAAAAATAATGAGAGAAAGAGAAAAGAAAAAGGAGCAGCCGGAGCGCGTTTCACTTCCAGCCAGGCACGGGCAGCGGGGCCGCCCGCTCTGCTCCCCCAGCAGCTCCGCGGGGTGCACACAATGAGTCCCCGCAGCCCCGCTCCGCTAGCCGTCCTGACCCTGTCCGGGGCAGCGCCGCCCTCCGCGGACTCCCTAGAACCCCCGCGGGCAGCTGGCACTGCGCGGTGCAAAGCGGTTCCCCCGCCCGGCACAGGCTCTGGCTCGCAGGCGCCGCTCGCCCGGCGGGGTGCGGGAGGGAGCCGGGCTCCCGCGCTGCTCGCGAGCTGGCCCCCATCACCCCCGGCACTGGGACACGGTGCCGGGGTGCTCCTGACCCGCTCGAGTCATCTGGATCGCGAAGGAAAACAGCATGTCCGGTAAAGCAGTTGTACGGTTGACTTAGCCCGCAAACTGTCTTTTACGGGCATCCCTGTGCGCAGAAGGGATCCTACCGAGTCCCTGTTAATGGCAAAAGGGAGTTCTCGGGGGCAGATCCAGAACCCTTTCTCTGTGACTCACAGTGCTGGCAGCAGCGGGACAAAATCTCTATCAGCACTGTAATAATAAGTGGCCTGGTTTCGGATGGGATAAAGTTAATATTCTTGCTTGGATTTAAACCACGACGACAGTGATGATGATGATGATCAGTCATCATCAATGATAATAATAATAATAACAATGATGGTAATAATAATAATATCTTGAAATAACCTCCCTTTCTCCTCCAGTCTATGGGTGATATATTTTTTCCATATAGAATAAACTAAATGGAAACTTGGTGTTTCACAAAGACAATTCTCACAGTCATTAAACATTTTCTTTCTTCCTCTGGCTGGCCATTATGTTTCTGTTTATGAAAATCACATCTCCCCTGAGATCCTTGTAGTTCAACTAGGAGAGATAAAAGGCAGTGCATAGTAGAGTCAGAACAAGAAAAAACGAAGGCTTCTGAGAATTTTGCTGGAGAAAGTACTAGTCAAACTATACAGGGATTGACCCAGATGAGCCTGGTCCAAAAACTTCAAGGCCACATCTGTGCTTTCAAATCCATATGTTTCAAGCGCGGGAGGAAGGAGTTAGACTTGGGAGCGCATCTGAAAGAAAGATTCAAAGCATATGTAGTAACACTTCTGCAGGGAATTGGGACCGGGAGAGGAGGGTGAGGCTTGGAGCTCAGTTTTAGAAGGAATTCCAAAGCACATGGCTGTGGTGAAGGGCGGGTATGGAGCGGCTGCGCAGCACAGCCAGTCGAAAGACGTTAAATGAACCATTTAGAGCCAAATTGGTCTTTGGATGACTGCAAAGTCGTTTCTCACATTATTTCAACTATTTATCTGTCTAGCAAAGAAAACACTTGCGTTGTGAAATGCAGCCATTTCAACAGCATCAATTGTTTGTCAAAGAGCTAATCACATGAGTCTTTTGTGAATCTCTTTTTAAGTGTATTTTAATAATGTATTTGGCCCATTTTTATGTTGTGTATTTAAAGTGGCGTATTTGTTCCTTTGAAGACTGCCTCTTGTTTTAGGGAGAAAGAAGGGAAAAAAGAGATGAAGCAGACTCCTTGGGGCGTGAGCCTCACCTAGGCTGTGAAAACTTGTAAAAACTCTCATGCATATGAACAAATTTGAAATTGTAATACCTATTTTATTTTCCCCTCAGCTTACCATTTTTTAACTTCTTTGGCAAATGTTTTATTTGGGATATCACTTATCCTCACTGTTTATGAGACAGAGCACCATAGATGAAGTGCCCCCAAATGGTATGGATTTATTAACTGATTTTGTGAAGTGGTGCCCCCATCATTCAGCTCTTGGGAACAGAATGAGGTCTTAGGAATGCCATGAGTTCAGCAGCTCTCAACCAGTGACTGGGAGAAGAAGCCCTCACTTTCACAACAGATTACAGAGGTCCACTTGTGTCCCCATTACAGAGATGAAGGGACTTGCATTTGTAACACAGTCCCTGTTGTGCAGCTCTGCTTGCCCTTATGCAACATTTGTTAGAGTTTAAATCAAGCCCTTTTTAATTACAGCCAGTGATGTACCCTGCAAACCAAGATTTGCACAGGAGAGGTGAACTGACTAAGCCCAAATGTCAGTGACTGACTGCATACGATGGGATTCAGAGTTGCAATGCTTGGGCTTAGGAGTTACCCAAATACAGGCTGGCTACATTATGGTGAGTAGGAATCACAACGGCAGCTATTTCTTTCTCTGGGAGAGAGTTTTAGCTACTAATAAAGGGCCAAATCTTGAGATTCTTAGCATGGTTTTCAGCTGATTTCAGGAGGATTTAGCATGGTATGGCAACTGATCAGGGACCTCAGGATGTGACTCAGTAGAATGATAATGATCCCCAAAACTACAGGGACCTCGGGGGACACAAAGCCTTTTTTTTCCCCTTCCATGGAGCCAGAAGTGTGTTAAGTAGTGACGTCTAGTAAAATATCAGAGTAAAATACAGCATTCATAAAACTGTACTAATGGTTAAAGGGTCTCTAATTCAACCCAGTGACCCCAGTGAAAGCCATGACGTACAGTATTATTCATTGCCCTTTCATTAGTGCTGACTACACTGTACATTTTCAGAGGATGAAAAAGCCTTTTGAACCTTGATATACTATAAACTAGTTGACGATAGGAAATAAATGTATCCTAGCCAAGGAACAAGTGAATAAGACCACTCTGGGAATTAATTTTCAATATTCAATAGCATAGTAAAATTAATGACAATACCTGGCAATAGCAAGAGTTATATCATTAGATTATCAATTAGATTGAGAAGAACCCTGTGTGTACTGAAGGCTGTTCTGATGTCCAGACAGAGTTGAGTACTCCTATGCAGTCATATAAGCCAAACCAAGTCATGTTTGATTCTGTGTTTGCATATTAGCTGTAGAACAGCAGGCAAAAATACATACTAGCCTAGTGTATGATGAAGTAAGAGAGCATTGAAAAGGTGCAATTCAACATGTACCTAAAGACAACCAAACACAGTAAAAAGATGTGTGAAAGCACTCATGCTAAAACCAGTTCTTTAGATGCCAGTGTAGAAACACCACACTACACTACACACTAATGGTAGACCTGCCTTTAGACTGTAGATGTAGTCAGAGATCACATAAGACACAGACCTACAAATGTAGCCTGTTATGGCAAGCTCATAAATAGCTGATGGGATTCACCTCCCCATTACGCACACTCAAAAGTCTGTACAGATGGAGAAACCCAGCCCTGCACAGCACACCGGGCATGTGGCAGAACTACTAGTGCCCGAAGGCAGGGAGGGACTTTGCTTGGTGCCCAGGACAAGGCATCAGTGGTACACCCCTTCTACCAGGCTGCTGTGTCCTGTGTGTAGGAGCAAAGGGAGGAATAGGCATGATGGACGAAAGAATCACACTGATTTCCCTGTGTGGGTAACGGGTAAGTGGCAGGAAACTGCTTTCTCATTTTTCAGCTTTATCTCTTTTGTTTTCTTCCCCTCTCCTGCCATGTTCCCATCCAGCTGAAGATTAGAAAAGTCTGGGATTGGCCTCACAAGGTCTCATATGGGTGTTGTTCTTGTGCACCTGGAAGTGGCATACAGGTCATGCTAGACCACCGCCAGCAGAAGTGAGGGTTGAACTGTGTTTTTTTAAAGTGAAAAAAGAAACAAAAAACCCATGGAATTCTCAAAAAACAGTGCACACAGGGGCAGTGAAATGCAAACTGTGCTGCTTCTCCTCTGCAGCAAACAATCTATGTCTACATTTTACAAAAGTGTTTTAAGAAAAGGCTGCTCAATTGTGAAAGGAAACACATATAATTGCATGTTTTCAAAGATGCTCTAGTGCTCTCAGCACCATTGTCAGAGACAATCTGAAATATATCTAAGCTCTTAAGTTTTCCAGGATCCTGCTGAAAGACGATGTAGAACCACATCCCTCTCAAAATCTCAGAGGGTCACAAACCACATTCAGCCTCCATTTCAGCTGCTTTCTAATCAATCCCATTTTACTCCTTCAATAAGGAATTGCCCACAGCAATGATACCTCTTTAACAATTGCTTCAATTACTACCCTGCATTCGGGGTCACAGTCCTGCTCTTACAGGTATAACCGATCCTTTTAATAACATTTAAATTTTGGTTTGGTGACCATATGAGTGCTTTGGTCTTTCACTCCCAACACACACAGGTGGGATGCCTGTCATAAGACACTTTCAGCTCTTGGTACCTATGGTCTTGGCAGATTTTTCACCACTTTTGCCTCAGGCATATTTGCAGTCTGGCATGTCAGCACCCACTAGCTTTAGCAACTTTGCAGCCTTGGCCTATTGCCTCAAAGCTTTGGCATGAGTTTGCACTGTGGCATCCTTTCAACTCCAAACCTACTCGCTTTGCAGGTTTTCTTTGTTGCTTTTATTGTTGTTTTTTTTTTGGGGGGGGGATGTCAGCAACTGCCCTGACCCTAGAGGGGAAGAAAGACTGATCAGCAAGTTCAAACAGTGCCTATGCAGCAGAAAGATGTCTATCACAAATGAGCACATTCACTACATCACTTGCCCTGCTGTGTAAGCATGCCAGCTATTGCACATGCTCAGGTACCATGAGAAATTTTTTCCAGGCCTTCTTCAAGATTACCCCTATGCTTCTTAAGCCTGTGATGATCTGCTGGAGAAACCTTGGCAAACTTTGTAGTCCTGGACTGTTAAAACTCTATATTTCCATACTCTAGTGGACGTAGTTTCCATCATTAAAGTATTTTCTCTTTCACCTCTCTTCAAAACCAAGAAATCTCATCACAAAGAGACAGCTGTTGGGTTTAAGAGTTGGTAGTTTAGGGTGACAAGTGCTGATTCAGCAGATTCCCTGCTTTCCACCACGACCGCCAGGAGACAGCTAGATGTCCTCTATGCCGCCTCCATTAAAATACTCCTGTTTAGGTTGTATCACATTTCACAGGGAAATGAATCTAAAAAGTCTTATAATGGAAGAATCCACACTAATGAGAATGTAGGCTCAGGACAGGTTAATCTTTGTTCTCACCATCTATTACCCTGAAAGTCCACATCAGCAACTGCCGTCAGTGAAGGCCTGAGTTCTGCTTGGAATCTGACTGCAGATCCACCAGAAAGAATTAAAATATCAGACAGAATTACCAGGACCTCATAGCAGCCTTCCAGTATCTGAAGGGGGGCTATAGGGATGCTGGGGATGGACTATTCATTAGGAACTGTAGTGATAGGACAAGGGGTAACAGGTTAAAACCTAAACAGCGGAGGTTTAGATTGGATATAAGGAAGTTCTTTACTGTAAGGGTGGTGAGGCACTGGAATGGGTTGCCCAGGGGGGTTGTGAATGTTCCATCCCTGGCGGTGTTCAAGGCCAGGTTGGACAGAGCCTTGGGTGATATGGTTTAGTGGGAGGTGTCCCTGCCCATGCCAGGGGGGTTGGAACTAGATGATCTTAAGGTCCTTTCCAACCCTAACTGTTCTATGATTCTATGATTTTTCCTATCAAAGTTTCCCCAAGGAAAACACAGTTCCTATCCAAATAGAATGACCTTGCAGTTTATTTACAAATCTGAAACACTGGGGATGTCCTTCGTAAAAAAAGGCAAGCAATCTTTGAGACATTTTAAAGTGGGATTTTTCTGTGGGTTTTTTCCAGTGAATATTTTGCTGAGAAGAAATTTGCTAACAACTAGAACAATATGCAGAGAAAGAGGAAAAATAACTTTTGCCAATATTGTGTACACTATGCTAGACATAAAAAGGAAAGAAGCAAACTAAAAAGTAGTGCATTACTTCAATAATCAGAACCTTTCCTTTAGCATCTAAGAAATGACAAGTAAGAAAGTTTTAATATATGAGAGGATTTTTATTTGCATTTCTTAACAATAAGGGTGGTTTATACTCCACCTGGTGTCTTTTTTCACATCATCTTTTATGGGCTTCTCTCAGTGACAAGTACCTTTGTACAAAGGTTTCCTTCCCCCTTCCCCCCCTTCTCTGGTTCTAAGTCTCTAGCAGGCTTCAGCATACAAACACAATGGGAGTATTGAAAGGAAGACAGTGGGACACCTCCTTTGATCTTGTGTTCTAATAACTAGTGTACGTTTGTGTCCAAAAACAATGTTCCAAGGCTGTGAGGACTGCTGCTGCTGAAAAGAATACTCATCACAAGGGTGGCAGAATAGTAAACTGTATTCAGAAGAGTAAAGTACTGGCCAGTAATGTAAACAGCTGACTGTAAACTCAGATAAATGTTTTGATGACTGAAGAGAGTCCCACTCCTGACAGCTGACAACATGAGCAACACAGGTCTGCTCAAAGCATGGCACTGAGGGTCACCATTCAATCACACAATTCCTTACTACTTTTCATATCCATTCTAGAGGCTACTCATTGCTCGTGGACAAGAGAAATGTGACTTGCATTAAAGCAAATAGCTGCTGCCAGGTAAGGCAGCTGAGCTCCTCTCTGCTGCTGCTTGCTCAGCGTTGTGGAGGTTTTTTAAGGTACAAGAAGCTGGATTTTTGTTTTCATGTTTTATTTTGTAACTTGCTTTTATTTCTAAGAAAAGGGTCTGGGAAAAATGATCGCCATGTGAACAGAATGAGACCAGTCAGACCTTGCCCTTGGAGCAAGCTGCTGGTGTAAAGTCACTTCTGACAAAGTAGCAACCCACAGTGAGGAGTGGAGGAAGGAGATAGAAAGACAGCTTGAAATAGTTGTCCTGTTATTTACAGCTATGGCCTGGTGAAGTCTTATACACTTAGTTATATTGTCACATGTTGACAAAGCTTGGAAAGATAATGTAAGAATCAGGATCTGCACCTGTTTTGTATTTAGTTTCCATCTTTGGAACCAGCATATTTGAAACTAGAGTCTGATGGACATCCAGGCCTGATGTTCGCTATGATAGCCTTTGCAAAACTCTCATGAAGCGTGAAAGGCTTGAATTCAATGTGTGTTGGTTCAGTACAGCATTTGTATGTTAGTTTTGCATATTTTTTTTTTAAATAAGCATAAAGTTTGTTGAAGCTCTGGTGCTCTGCTTACAAGTAAGTGTAAGAAGTGTTTAACTTAAGAGATATCCAAAAAGGGTGAAAAACGTTAGTAAAGCTATCTTTTAAGCTCTATGTGAATTCTAACAATTTCAAAATGTTTTGGAAAACTCACTTGTACCAATATCATACTGTGAAAGAAAATTTCACTCTAAAAAAATACACCTGGCCCACCACGTCACTGTACAAGTCTGGCACCAGTAACTTGCCACAAGTATTTGTCATTCTAAAATAAACTTGGCTGTAAAAAATGCCGCCTTCTGAACATTAAGATATGGCTTAGGTTTATTTTTAAGTTGCTTTCACATGGAATCCTTTACTTTTGCTGATTTTCCCTACAGATACTCTGTGCACACTAAGGAATGGTGTTGATGTAAAGCTTGTGATGCAGCAACTGATAGAGGTGAGGATCCATTCTCCATTTTAGGCTGTGTTTCTGCTCCAGTGGACACAGAGCAGACCCTGGCTGCCTGTAGCCAAGAGACAGTCTTGGTGATGAATAACACAAAACTTAAACAGAAAAAAGCCAAACCGTTAACTATAGGTTCTCTGTAACTTCATCCAAGGGGCACACAAAGCATGGGCCTGGCACAGTGCTCAGTTTGTGCAGCCTACAAAAGTTGAACTAGCAATAGACTTGTTTCAGGCACGGACCTAAGGAGGTGGAGGCATGCAGCAGAAGGAGAAAAATCCTTACCATTGCCTAGCACCACAGACACCCGCCCCATGTGATGGACATAGACTGAGCCCTGCGGGCAACAAATTCCTTGCAAGAACAGGAATCATTAGAACAGTTCAACTACATTGGTGCAACCCGCACAGCACAAACAGCTTGATTTAAATGGCCTTTGTTCATTACCTGTATTCTCTAAATATTGCTGTGAAAAGCAGCTTTATTTTCAAAACTCACTTAGGTTTTTCTTACAAGATGCATCCAATGAAACCAGAAGACTGACTCACTGAGAGGCACTATCTTAAATGAGCTTCAAATCAAAGTTGTGTTTGCTCCTACAAGGAAACTCCTGGAGTCCTGACAGATGTACAGATAAAAGATGACCAAATAAACTCTTTGGACACTTAATTTATACTTCTCTGTTTTGTTGTTTTTTTTTTACCATTAACTGTCAGTGTTACAAGAGCTTGCATCTACCCAGCACATTGCACATTGATCTTGTGTGCTGTATATGTGGCCTTTTCACCATATCTCTGCAACATTGTTTTATGGCGTTAATGACATAATTATTGCATTCAGATAGGCAGCACTAGTTTGAATGAAGTGAAGATAACCCATGGAGATCCACTTTGCTGCTCTGTTCCACACTCTGTGTCCTTTTGCGTCGTGTATTTTCAAATACATGACAGAAGCTACAGGAAATCTGGGATTTGCATAAACCTAACAATCCCCCAATTCTTCTCCTGGCATTCAGTAATTTTGCTGTGGTGGTTTTGAACAAGTGCCAAACCATGTCTAACCAAGGCAGCACTTCAGCCAGCATCCTGTAAAGACAGGGTACCGTCATAGCAGGCTTTTCCTTTTGCCTCTGTTCTGTCAGCAGAAGGTCAGACAAGCAAAATATCTCTGGCACATTAATCACACACCCTGTGCTTCCTCTCAGCGTTACTTACTGCTCTCACCGGTGGGACTTCCCTGACATGTCTTAAGGGTCTCTTTCCCTATAGGACTCCTTCAGTATTTTGAGGCAGTTATAGTATTGTGGGCTAGATCACTGAATCTAATACTGTCTTCATGCAATAATAACCCAGTCTCTTATGTATTCAACCACATTTAGATTTTAAAAAATACAAATTCCTGAAAACATGCAAGGTAGACTTCATCTCTCTCTACAGTCTATGGAGAGAAATAGGAGGCCCTTATGAGCTATTTTATAAATCTATATAAAGTTGAGATGAAATGTTTTCTAAAAGTACCTATTAGGACATGATTTGTTTCATCTTAATATAGTAGGTCAGATGAAATAGCTATTCTCCTCCTTTGGCTACAAGGGGAGACTGGGTAACCAAATCAACTGAAAATCCTGTAGGCAGTTAAAGTTAGGTGAGATGCATTCCACTCCCTATACATGGTGTAAGACTTAAGGTTTCTTTTTCTCTGGTCTTCAAGAAAGAAGTGGGTTGTTCTTTTTTAACACAAAAAAATAATATCCTGCATGCTGCACACTGCAAAACCTCTAGGAGATCAGAGGGAATAAACTGCTGCTAAGCTGAACAAGGCTTAAGTGAGCATAGGTAAAAGCCTAAGAGATCGCACCTTGGACATAACACAAAAGACACACAATGTGTAAGTTACACGTGTTAAGCCAATTCCTGTATACGTACTTGTGGCTGTTATGGAATGGTTTAGGTGTTTTTTTGTGTTACTGCAAGGTTTAAGAATGTCACCATAGAAAATTTCAGTATCATAAACACTACTGCACCAATAAAATCCTTTCTAATTGCTCTGATCTTAGGGTCTTCTCTAAACAGCCCTCTTGTGCAGACAGAAACAGCACTGTCCAGCAACCTGACTAACCATTCCTATCAACCTCCAGCAGACAAAATACATGAAAGAACAGCTATGTCATCTCTAGTCCTCTGATATTCCCACCCAACTGAACAGTAGGAGTACCCTAGTTTACATAGATAGGCTCAAGGAAAGATTGGGCAAAGCAACACAAAGGAGATCAACTGAGTTTCTAAATACATAGAAGGCATCTAAAATTCAAGAATCCCCTGAATTACAACTTGCTAGAGACTGTGATATGACTGAGTGGAAGTATCATGACATGTTAACTCTATTATTATATTCTTCCCCAGGCATCTGCTTTTGGTCACTTTCAGAGATGAGTATCCTGCACAGCAATTCTTAAACTATCTACCATAACATGAGCGTTTGAGACCAACTGAAGAAGTTCAATTAGTATTGCCCCCATTCCTGCACCGAGTTCAACTAAGCCACTGAGCTGGCCTGGAGTCTTCTTACTGATTTCAAGACACCCATGAGGCAGAATTCATCCTCTTTATGTCTGAGTAGCTGTACAATAATACCCACATTATTAAAATAAAATCTTGTTTCATAAGACAGTTTCCTTATATGTTCTGAGTATTTCCTACTGAGAGTGGGAAGGCATTAATAAAACTGGATTTAAAATTCCAAAAATCAGCATAAATCTCTATGGAAAAAGAATGTGTTTCAGCTCTACCCTGCTGATTATTCTTGAATACCCTATGGGTTTCCACAAATTCTTTTCTGTAGCACAAACCAATGAGATGGATAATGTAATTTTTGTTTATAAATTCCATATTCTCTTTATAATAAAGCCTTATATTTTAATAGTAATCTTTCACACAATTAAAATGTATACTCAGAATTATGGCATCTGGGCAAATAGTTAAGAAATTTAAATATATCAGTCTTAAATAATTTCAAACAGGATTTACAACCTAAAAGATAACATGGCCTCATCCTGGTCATTAATGCAGATGATAAACAGTATTTGCCTCCTGTATAGGTTCCTTGCATACCCCAGTGATGACCGGCCTCCAGCTGGATTTTGTGCTGCTGATCACAAGACTCTGAGCAGTTCAGCCAGTTTTCAGTCCACATCCCTGTCTACTCATCTAGACTGTTCTTCATCAGTTTGTCAGTAAGGATGTTATGCTAGTGTCAAAAGTTTTACTGAGGTCAAGATAAACAATACCTGCTGCAACATCCACCTGTCATTACAGAAGGCTACCAGGTTTGTCAGGAATTATTTCCCCCTTTCATAAATCAGTGCTGACCACTCCTGGTCACCTTTTGTCTGTAGCATGGTTGAAGACATTTTCCAGGATTATCTGTTCCATTATCTTCTCTGGGATCAAGGTGAAGATGACTGGCCTGTAATTTCTCAGATCCTGCTTTTTGCCCTCCTTGCAGATGAGAGTGACATTTGCTCTACTTTAGTCCTCAGGAACTTCCCCTGGTAGCCATGACCTTTCAAAGATAAATGTGGCTCAATATTCAGTGGCCTCACAGTGATATCAGCCAGCTTCTTTGTGAGTGCATCCCATCAGCTCCCATGGACTTGTGTATATCCATTTTATTTAAATGTTGCTTAACCCTGGCATTCTTCCACTGAGGGTGTCATCATTACTTCAGACTTTCTCACTGGACTCAGGAACCAGGAATTGCTGAAGTCTTACCAGTAGAGACCAAGCCAAAGAGGACACTGAGTACCTTAGCCTTCTCTGTATCCTCTTGTCACCAGGTCTACCTCTTCATTCAGAGGACCCCCATTTTCCTTGCTGATGCACTTGTAGAAGCCCTTCCTGTTGCCCTTCACATCCCTTGCCAGGTTCAGCTCCTGGTGGGCTTTGGTTTTCCCAGCACCATCCTGATGTTGATGTGGATTGCTAGAGGCTACACTGTGGAACACACCTGGAATTTGTGCTTAGAGGCAGTTATAACTTTAAGGTACCAATCTCAAAAGTAAACATAGAATGTTTTTTTGTGCATAGTCAGGAGACTGATTTTGCAAGGCCCATGAAATATCCCTGCCATCCTAATTTTCACTTTAGCAATTAAAAGAATTCAGATGTGATTCCCTGCATTTATTTTAAGCAAATACTTAAAAAAAAGTTTAAAAACTGCTACAGTCATCCAAGCCTTTGTCAAGCTTATATAGCTGGGATCAGAGCTGTGAAGAAGAAAGCAGTTTTTCTGCTTTGTAAGAAATTCCACAAATATTTATTTTACTCTGAAAGAGGAAAAAAACTCTTGAAATTTTCATAATTTTTTAATGTTCTATTGGTGTTCAAACTGATCATTGTGATTTTTAGGCTTTTACTATTACAAAGCAGTTTGTCTTCCTAATTTGAAACAATGAGCTAAAAAACTACTTTACAAGGTCAAAATGTTTTATTCCAAAAATATAAAGAACTTCTGTTTCAAGTCTATTCAAATAGCCTGCTCTAATATTTTTAATACACATAAAATGGTCAAAAGTGAAACATTTCTATAGATTGCCATTTTGCAATGAAAAGTTGTTCCACAATAAATTTTCTGACCAGCTCCAATTTGAAACATGAGAGAATACAGGCATTATATTTACAAGTGGTTTTGTATCTTCAATGGTATTACTCATCCCTTTCATCTCCTAAAGGGCAAAGATGACTCAGAAAATCATGATTGAAAGTCATAGATATAACAAATATAATAATTATATTTATTTTATCATATTTTAAAGATTTAAGATATAATCTGAAGAAAAAAAAAATCCAATTCTGTTTCATCTGCCTCTTCATTTACCCAAGTTTATCTTCCCAGTGATGCCCTGATGGTGTTCAAGGCCAGGTTGGACAGAGCCTTGGGTGGCATGGTTTAGTGTGAGGTGTCCCTGCCCATGCCAGGGGGGTTGGAACTAGATGATCTTAAGGTCCTTTCCAACCCTAACTATTCTATGATTCTGTGATTTTAGTGAGGAAGGAAGGTACATTTTCATTTCAGAAGCATTTCAGTCTCTATTCCAGTTTTACTATAAAGGAAGAACATCTTGGTTTTGCCAGCTTCCTTTCCACACAGACTTCAGGGTGGCTCCGACTGTGCTAAATGTTTTGGCGAGCTAGAGCCAGTTTGCCTTTATTTTATGGAAATGTTTACAGTTGCTTTGTTAGAATGCCAGGAATCTTTCCTCATGAGGTGCAAAAGTTAATAATACTTTGTTTGCTAATAGTGAGTTATCAGTCACAAAGTACAGCATCCAGACTAACTCTGAACAAGAACTCTGTCCCCATCAGATACTACAAATAATACAGACATAACCATATTAAAAAGATAAAATAATAAAAGAGGAAACAAACCAAAAAGAATCTCAAATACATGTATTCCTCTTTTGGCTTTATAACTGTACTGTCTCTTTGAAGGCATCACATTTCACTACAGTGGAGATTTCTGGTCCGACCTCACTCACAGAAAAGGCATATCCATGACTTCTTTCCTGTCTGTATTAGGCATAGATTTAGAGTATAGGATGAGCATCTGACCTTCAAAAAAAATCTTAAATTCAGAATATATAAAACAGGCTGCTTAGCCATTCTTCTTATTTCTAAAGGAGATTAAATGCAGTTGAAGAAACTACACTGCATTCAGAAACTGGACCCTTTGGAAGAAAGGGTGACATTTTCTCAAAAAGAAAAAGTCCACAGACTAGGACTTTTCAACTGTTTCAGTATAAAAGAGCCAAATAAAAAGAGCAGGAAACCATTCTGTACTTTCAGAATAATGTGAAAAAGACAACCCAAGAGAGCTTTAATACCTGAAATGCTCTTAAATCCTAAAGAAAGACTTTTTGTAATACTATATCAAAAGGGGAAAGGGAAATAGCCCAACACAGTGCTTTCCTTTTTTTCAGCATGATATGGATGTGGAAAGTATGTTAATTCCTGTATTCTCAAAGGAAAACAAATTGCATAAACAGACAGACAGGAGAGGAAGAGAGCAGTATGTTTAAAATAATAGAAACCCACCACTCCTTTAAGCTGTTAGCTCTGGGAAGGCTCAGGCTGTGGGTCCAATCACAGGACCTACAGTTTATGCCAAGACTTGTTTCAGATGCATTCTGCACCAACTCTACTGAACGCAAACACAATCAGAGCATTCAGCATCAGACAGTAGGAGATCCCCTTTGATGTTGGGATAAAATGAGGATATGCATGGTTTTGTCCAAAATGACAACCATCCCAGGTTTACTAATGGGTATCTAATAGAAAAAGAGAACTTTATGATGCTCATTAATTACCAAACTGTCATGTGCTTCTGGCAGAAAGAAAGTAATCCTCTTCTCCAGATTAGACAGCCACCACAAAGGACTTCAAAGAACTTTCAGTCCCCTCCCCTGAGAGCTGCCTTGCATAAACCTCACAGCACTAACCGTGCAAATTAAAAGAAGAGAGCAGTTGACAAACCCTTCCTGATACATGCGCAGTCTATTGCTGTTGGCAGTTCAGACACGAGCCCTTATTCTGCCTGCAGATGTGCAAATTTTCTATACATAAAATGTCCTCTAAAATTCACACAAAACTTTACAAATTATCAGTAAACAATACTTTCCATTCTTGCTTTCAAGCCTGGAGATATTTGTGCTGAAGATCCTTTGGTGGCAATAAACATTCTTTTCTAACAACATAAGAATGTGGAAGAAACACAGTTGAAAGTCTAGTTCTCAGAAGTTTTCCTCAGATGCTTTTCTTAATAAGGAGTAGCTAAAGTATTCCTGTTTCTGGCAATTCACCACAGTGAGTACAAAGGGCTACAGAGATCATCTAATATGAGAATGGATATGTTAGGAAGTATGAAGCACTTATAGCGATTCCCCTAGTTTTAAACGGTCAGACATTTGTGAAGTTGGGGATTTCACTTTCAGAACAAATTCCTTCCCTTGCTTTTACACTTCTATAAAATCTTTACATGTTATTTTTCTTTCCCCGGGACTGAACTCCACCGACTTCAAAGTATGCAATGCATTTCATATATTTATGGTTGTCACCCAAATGCATGTATTTATGGCTGTTTTCACAAAGGTCTGAAGTAGTGATAAAGTCTGAATTGTCTCTCAAGGAGCAGAGAGACAGGTACTTCTGATGTCTGGATGTCACGTGAATGCTAGATGAAGGGATTGTGTTCTTGAACATATTTGCCTTGTGGTTTTTTATTGACCCATGTAGATTTCAATCACTTTACTGACAAGGTAAAAGACAATGAGACCCATTATGATTTGGAATTTGAACATTCTCATTCAAAGGCCTTCCAAAGCAGCACTGGGTTAAAGTTGTGTGCCTTGGTGTTACTGGGCAGACTGAGGTTTTAGTGGTGCCTCACAAAATTTAAATTTAAATAAGGGCTTTCTCCAACCAATTTGACAGATTTTTTTAGTACACAGTGATTGCCAGAGGCATACTGCTATCCAAATTACGTTTACCAAGAACATAAGAGTGTAGGGGAAGTAGTGTTGAGTGACAAATTGCACTAAGAGTTCAGGGAAAAAATAAATAATCATAGGGACCATCAAAACCTGTTCCTTTGCTCATAGCACACTTCAGATAGCACCTCTTTGGTACATCATGATGAACCTTGAAAACCTGAAATTTTTTGAAAGATTCCCTCTTTCCCAGGTCATGTGTTTGCTGTTTCCCAAATTGATTTTTTAGCAGCAACAAAATACCTAGGAGAAAAAAGATTTACTTTTCCTTTTTTTATGAATAATTTAAGATCCTTGAAAACTCTAGGGCTGCATCAGAAACATCATGTATTCTGAACTCATGATCATCCTAAGTCACAGCTACATATATGTAAAATAATAAATTATGCTGGCTGGAATTTTATTGTTCAACAGTTTTTGTGAAAAGATTCCTCTTTTTGGGGTAAAACACCAAAACATTTTAATGGATTTTTATTTTATTTTTTTTTTTAATACTATAGAAAGATCAAGAACGTAGAAAATAATGCCAGCATAAAACTGGAAAAGATGGAATTATGCCCTAGAATTCTTTTTTTTGTCAGCTTCCACTGATTTTACTTGAGGACCAAAAATATATTTCTTGATGGTCTTCACAGATAAGCCCTTCATTGTCGCTTTTGCTTACTAAACGTGTTCCTCTTTGGAGTATACTTTTTTTTAAATTTGTGATTACTAAGAACCTCAGCACTTCCAAATTGCCATGAGTAGGGCTCTAGCCTTCCTATCAGCTCTCCAGGAAGAGCATTTATAATAGACCCAGTTATAACTGATGAAATAAAAATCTAGTATATGAACACGAGGCAGTCTATGTTTGGTCAGTTACAAGGAGGTTACCTAGTAGCTACCAGCTCCAGATCTAGACCATGGAAATAAGCGAGTGCCCTACACTGAGGGAAAGGCAAGCACCGCTCATACTGAGAAGTAAAATGAAATATTATCATAACCACTAAAATAGTAGAGCTCTCTTGTGCTAAAAAAACCTTCCTGATTGTATCTCTACAGATTCTTTCTTTCCCAGAAGAACCTTTAAAATGCCTCTTCATGTACAGCCTTATGCTTGATGCGCTATTTCTGTGTAATCTGCTATTTTCTCTAGGATAAAACCATCAAAATTTGTTTTAAATTACGCTTAAAAACCAGAAAGGGTACAGATCAAGTGTCTTGATTAGATTATAATTTTGCTGGAGATGACCAGAACTTGCAGGCTAAACAGTCACAGATCTTTCTTTTTTACCACTGCAGCTCACAACCCAGTGCCCATCCTCACTTTGTACTTGCAATTCAGATGATAGAAAAAGGTATGGCATAATCTTTGACACAACATCCTCTGTTGAGAACATCCTCACCTTCATCCCCAAACATGAAAAGCCATCCAAGAAACATACAGTCAAGAGTAAGTCACTCCCAACTCAATTTCTTAGGTGTAGTTTTCTGAGGTAAGACCTTTCTTGGGTAGATGAACAAAAGCAATGCACCATTCTACTAAAGTGAAGTGAGGCAGTCATTCTGCTTTCCCCTCCATACATCTATAACTTTAGTCACAATAAGACCAAAATCACAATTAATTCATAAATGGGTATGTTTCTGTAGACAGGCACCAACTTCCAGCATATGCTCACAGAAATGTGACTTCATCTGTTGGCCGTTTGCTCTAGTGACCATCAATGGAGAACTTTTGTTTCAAAATAGTCTGGTTGGCACCAAACAAGTCATTCTACTGAGTGTGAGATAATTTCCATTAGTTTTCCTTTGGTTAAGTGACAGCTGAAAGAGAAGAAGCCCTGGAAAAACTTGGGAATGAACTGATCCTTGCAGGCAGAAACTGAATTGGGGTTCAATGAAAAAATGCAATGACAGAAGGGTCTGTACTGTATTTACGTGCTGCATCTTTGAGTACGAGAAAGAAGCAGGGAAAGAACAAATGAAGGCAGCAAAAAGAAATCCAAAGCAAACAGAGGTGACATGATCTGAGAAGAGTTTAAAAAAAAGAGTTTTAGAGTAGAGGGCTGGCTGGACAAAGGCCTGGATCTCTGAGTACTGTTGTTAATCACAGCTCCGCTCAGGCAAACAGGGCCCAGTGCGTATTGTTTGTAACTAAACAGATTTGTCCTAGAGAAATATTTCACTCCATACTCAACTTCTTCTACTAACAGAAACAAGCTAAAACTGGCAAGCCCCTTAGGTCAAAAAGGGATTAATAAGATCTCAAGTATAAGCACAGAAATTTCAGGTTGCTATTCCTGCTAAGCCAAAGCGAAAGTTCTGGCATTTTTTCATTTCAATGTCAAACTCAAACAAATGGCTCACAAGATGGTCAAAAAGGGCAAGAGGTTTTTAGCAGCGAGCTAGTCTGATGTAGCACCAATAATGTTGCAAAAACTCTTCCCCTCCAAAAACCAGAATCATCCCAACCCAGGACCAGCCCCGGACACATTTGAACCAGCCAGCACAGGACACAGCTGGCCACAGCACAACTAAGAGGTAGGAGTCAGGAGGTAAGGAAAAGACCCCACCTGAACTGGCAAAGGACTTAAGGAAACTTCTATTTTTGGCATATTCAAGTACTTGTAAGTTCCTCCAGGATAAGCAGGCAATGAACCAGTTTATACACACTCAGATGCATCTGGACTTGCAGATCAAGATCAAGGGGAAAAAGAAGCAACAGTCATTCCATGAAGTTGTAGATTTTCCCATATAACTTGAACCTTTCCCTTTTGGCAGCCCACTGAACAGGAAGGCAACGGGAGCTGAAAAAGGTACCAACTGATTGCTGTGAGCTGATGCAGCACAACTCAGAGCCTGATCTGTGTTTAGGGAAAGAGGAAATCTGAGGTATTTTGAGATATTTTCCTGCAATTAGCAAAAGTAATCAGTTCAGTTGGTAGAAAAAAGAGTAAATGGGAACAATTGAAATATTAAATGATATCATTAAACCTGGTAGTATGAAAAAATCATCTGATCCAAGTCCCCCAGAATGATCATAGACAGCACAGAGCTTTGAAGCCTTATTTGTGAGTTTGCCAGTATGTGAAAACTTCAGCATAGGCTGTAAAAGAAAGAAAAACCCTTTCAGCGGTCAGCAAATTGTGATTTGGCAGTTTTCATTTTTCATTCATCCTTTCCATGCACACATACGTACAAATGCACACACAAAGACTGCCTTTTTCTAGCCTACCCACAAGTCAAAGTTTTTACAGATTGAACCCAGAGTCTAGTGATGAAGGGTAAGCACAGAAAAGAACTCAGAGTGGTGCTTTAGTAGAGGTAACGTTTATGTTTCATAGTACTGTACCACCTGGCAACACATGTTAGATCAGTAGGGCATTTCTACTTGAATTTTCAGGACAGCAAATTTGTGATCTGGACAAGCCACGCGTTGCTGCCATAGCTTAATAGATTTAAACTACAAACAGGCCCATATATAAGGATGGCAATAATGCTTTGTCCATTATCACTAGGTTGAAAAATTAACAGCAAATGCTATCCGAAACAGAGCAATTACCAGGTAAAGTCATCCAAACAAAACTACATAGGACAAAAACCAGATGGCCCCTTGTGCCTCTACTGACTCCTGTTAAAATCTAGGATAAATATACCTGAAAGAATTGGCTCATCAAAAAGCACAACTGAAAATGTTTCCACTTCATTGACTGGAACAATAGATTTGTTCTTTCAAGAGCAAACACTCCATAGAGTGCTAAAATACTTACCTAAGAGGGATGCTGTATCAGAACAGTATACCTCAGTGAAATCAGCTGGTAAATGGAGCACTTTAATATGCAGTTCATCTTCAGATAATCATGGTTAATGCTTTTTCCATCACAGATGGAAATCCCAAAATTTCAAATTGAAATAAAGGTGCAGGATATGGAGGGATGAGTTACTCCTGGGCCTTTTAAGAGACTGAAATACCCAGGTTCAAGCTGTTGCTGTTACAGGTCTGCTGAAGCTGGCAAGCTGACAAATGTTTATATTGTGTGTTAGTTTTAACGATGAAGCCTTTAGTCATACTAACGACCCAATCAAGAGTTTTTTTAAACAACCAACAATGCATATTTCACTCTTTTTTGAAGCTGTTTGCTCATCATATTATGTGATTACTAAACAAAGATTATGCGATTACTAAACTGCAACAAAAGTAAGGTATGGCCTCCTTTCACAAATGAGAAGGAAAACCAGATTTCAATCCTGAACTTCCAAAACAGAGCAGAGTGGAAGTGCCCCTGATTTGCTTGTCCCATATCTAGAACAAACACTTCTAGGACACATGAACACTTTTTTGTCTTTAAGACATGCATTCACACTGTTCAGACATTAAAGTTGCTACAATATAGGGCCTTTATCAAGGGACCTATGGACTAACACCTCCAGTACCTGCTTTTCAGTCGAGTCACCTCCACTTCCTTCTTATTTTCAAAGCCTTCCAAAAAGTTTTAGCCATATGAAATGACAACAGTGATTCAGAGATCCAAGTCTGTAGGTCCTGTTTTCATCACGGGAAAAAAAAACCACGCATAAGCATAATTAGGCCCTGACATACTTTTTTAACACAGCTCACAGTATCCACACAAAATCCATTCCTGCCACAATGCCATCTTTCCCTGCTTACATGTCCTATATTCCTCGAAATAGCGCCAGCTAACAATACATGGACATCATACTCATCTTGTGACAGAGCATGATGGAAAGGAAAGCCAGGTATACAGTAAGGAGCAGTAGCCTCCACTGAAGGACTGTGTTATAAGATAATCTCAATTGACTGTGTTGCAGTCTTATTCAGGAAGAAAATCTAAACAAATGCTGAATTTATGTGGAAGAGATTGTTGAAGTTGCCTAAGCCAGTTAACAGCCTAAAATGCATAAAGGTGAAGGAAGATACTCTACTAGGCTCTCATATAACTTGCACAGGATGAAGAACATTAGCAGCATCAAGGCAGTAATGCTGATTGAAATCCAGGTATTTATCAGCAGAGTCACATGTAAAAGTAGGGATATTGAAGAAATAGAAACTGTTAGCTTGTGGTCAGATAGCAGTTGCTTCTCATAACAGAATAGATCTGTAGTTTATAAGAGGATTGATTTCTCAAGTAGGTGACTAAATGGGTGCTTGGAAATTAGTTAGTCATGCTTAACTGAAGTATTTACCAGACAGATGTTTCCATAAAACCACAAATTGTCCAGTTATAATTGCTGGACACTCACTGAGCTTCAAAGCAATCCTGCAAGTATGCAAATCATTGATACCCACAAAACACTAATACTCTAGACAAGCCTGTAGGGCACCCAGCCAGTGAGAGCCCATGATTACGGGGGGATAATAACTGATGTTTAGAGGATGATCAGAGCAAATATACTTATTGCTAGATTATATTTGGTGATATAAAGATAACAAAATAGGAAAATAGCTCTACTCACTCTGAAGGCTCTTCTGAGGGTGTTTGTATCTTGAAAATAATCCCAATGTTAATGCAGAAATGTGAGTGCATTTTCTATTAAAAAAATAATCAGTATAATAGCTGTTAAGATGATGATCCTGTTGAGGGTCAGAACAGCTTATCTGCTCTTAGAACTGTAAAGATAATATTAAGCATGCAAAGAAGCAGCTACAAATCTAGACAAAGCTGCTCAGTAAATCAAAAGGCTCCCCTGTGATGTTACACAGCACATAAACAGCTTTAGCTCCTGCTCTGCATACACTGACAGCTACTTACATGAATTAACACTAGGACACAACATTAAGATGATCTTGTTGGAGCAGTATTTTTTCATTCTGATGTCCCTCACTCTCCAGAGCCTACTCTGTCTTACCAACTTTTGCACTTCAAAGAGGCAAAGGTGGCAGAAATGCCAGTACACTCTGAAATGAGGTCAGAACAGGGAAAACTGGAGTTCACGCGCTGGGCTCTGGAAGAGCTCAGAACTTCACTGATACAGGAAAGGTGCATCACATGGTGAATGAGTAGAGCAAGCACAAAGCCTAAAGCTATCTATAAACCTTCCTCTTCAAATCTCAAGATGAATATCACTAAGAAATAATTAGATATGAAGAACGTACGCTTCAAATCAAAAGCTCTCCTTCTGCCTCTAATACAGGTATATCAGGTTTTAGCTTTCTGAATGTGAACTGGTACGCCATTTAAAGGATGATACAAGGAGCAACTGCTCAACCCTGTGTCATTTCATTTCCTGACCAGCTTCTTTTTTCCTCCTCTAGAGTAAACATAGTTGACAAGGCCAAATATGTAGGACACTGACACAAGAAAAAAAAACAACCCACCCAAACAACAAATCAAAACAAAAATAGTGGCTCCATACCCACAGGGGAGAGCCACACTCTGTTCTCTTGTGGCTATTCTTGGTTATGAAAGAAATTCCTGTAAAGGCAAATTGCTGTGAGAGAGAAGTGCAGCATGCCACAGGCAAGGAGCTCTGTCACAGCTGGGCTGCAGAGAGTGGACGTTGTGGGGGTCACTTCTTTTTTCTCGGGAAATGAGATACTAGACAAAGGGATCAGCTGCTCATCTGAAAGAGTATTAAATCAACCAGAAATCAGCAAGAGGATCAGGCACATGTAAAAACTTATGACTGATTGGATTGTTCTTGTGACTTGCAGTACAGATTGCAAGAACTAAAACTTTCAAAATAACAACTTTATGAACTAAAGTACCAGAACTAGATTTCTCTATTCTGTGATTTGTAATAAGGTGGTGAGCCAGGTAAAAGAAAAACATTTCTAACATTTAATTATATTTAAATTAAACATTCATTCAAGTGGACACCTCTGTAATACATCTACATTTCATGCTGAAATACTGACCATTTAATGTTTTTTATTTTTCCTAAAGTAAAATATTTCAGGGGTGAATAATACTAAGGGAACTAATGAGTATAAATTATTCTTTAAAAGTACGGGATATACTGAAAGCACATGAAATGTATATGACACATATAACATTTTGGGTTCTGCAAATCATAGTGCAGGTTTAAGACAAATAATGGAAAAAAGTAACTGTTTTCTTGATGCTTTTTCCCCGTGGACATGCACATGTTTGGATGTTTGCACTTTTGCAGGCTCTTGAGTAGCTTAAGGCTTCTCTATCAGCAAAGTAGAACAGAGTTCATCCAGCTGTCTAATGAGGTAAGAGTGAGTGCTGTGACAGGGGATTTGCAGGCAGGAGTAGTCTGGGAACAGAAGGTACAATGAATGGAAAAGGAATTTAGTTTCAATATTTATGAAGAGACAAAGCAAGGAGCTAACGAAAATGTCCTAATCTTCTAGTAGGCTTACTGAAGTTCAATTTTGGCAAATAGAAATTTCTGTTGACACACTGCCATAAAGTGTTTGTTATGACTCTTAAGTTACTAGAGGGAAGAGAGAGGTCACCTCAGTCAGGGAATCCCCAGCTGTGTGGGCCAAAGGATGCTAGCTCTAGATTCATGATCTCTGGTCCTCAGCTGTAAGTGAAAACAATGAGATGTAACTGCCATTTAAGTCACTGGATTTGACTGGACCTAACCCTGAAGAGGAAAAGAGCAGTGCACAGAAGCTGAAGATGGAAAGATATATTTTTTCCACTGACCCTACCAATTATTTTGAAGAAGGAATTTGACCAACTTGTGAAAGCAACTGAAGAGACAGAAAGGGGATGTTTCCTGCAATAGCAGTGATTTGGGCATATTGCCAAGTTCCTTCTAATTTGATAAACACAGAATTATTTAATAATCTAGATTAGAAGGAACACTGGAGGCCACCTAGTCCAAACCCTGTACATTTTTTTACCCATATGTCTGCTCAGAATTTCCCTTGGTGAAGCCTATGACCACTGCTTCCCAAATTTCCACTCTGCATCTCCAGGAAGAGCCTCATGAGAATTAGAAGTGTAGGATCTGCAGCTCTTTGTCAAACTAAGAATCAGTACCACGTTTCTAAGCACTAAAGCTATTAAGGGAAGAATGAGACATGCACAGCCCTATCTCCATTATCCTTCCTGATTCAAAAGAGTGGAAATTTAGGAACTCCTTGAGTTAGAATCTGCAGCCCCACAGCAGTGCTTAATTAGACATAGGCTTAATCCTTTCTTGAACCTACCTTCTTCCACAAAATTCTGTGGTGGTAAGTGCTGTAGTTGAATTATAAATGATGAAAAAGTGCTTCGTTCACTTGAAGGGAAACAAACCAAGCTCTCCCAGCTTTAGCAATACTGTACTGGAAGCAAGTGAGACTAAGAAGCACGGTTTTGCTAGCTCATTTATGCAACTTCAGTGGCAACAATCTCAAGGATGTTTCAAACTTTCCAGTTCAGGGAAATTGTTGAGATAGCAAACGTTAGCATCCTTTGAGAATTTCTCTGCATAATAGTTTACCATCAGAACTATCCCACTGAAATTTCACCACTAGACTTCCAGTGGTGCAATTTCTCATGTGAAGACACTCCAAAATAGGTCAGTTCACCCAGGATTAACAGCAATATAGCTATCATAATGTATTATAGGTTGGCTGGTAAATCTAAATATGTACATAAGTACTGACTGCAAAAATGCAAAGAAAGGAATTTGGAGATATATTTTTTTCCCCTAAAAGACAATTCCTTGCCCACTTTTAAGATCAAAGGCAAATTCCAAAGAGACTCATCACTATGTCAGTCCAAAACTAAAAGTTAAATACTGTCACTTCAAAATGCTATATATATTCCTGCCAAAGTCATTGCTGGCCAGAATACTGAACCTTAAAATTGAAAATCACTCTTTTTAAAATTATGCTTTTACTTATGCTGACTTTAACTCCCATGGATGCCCCCCATTCAGTCTGATGCCTCCATCCATCCATCCAGAAAAATGAGTCTATATTGACTGCTCATGCCTGTGCTAAACTGACTTTTATCCTCCTTTTTACTTTCCTCTCCTCCCATAGACTTTCCAATAAATGCCTTCAAAACTCACACTGTGATCCCTACCTCCACTTTTGTTTCAGTATTGAGTCATTCTGTTTATTTGACTCCCTTTGTAGTAGTACACTGCACTTTGTATAAACTGAAGTTGGTTAAGAATTCTGTTTTGCTGTGAATCCAAATGGAATTCTTGACAGTATATAATGCCATACACCGTGCCAGGGTGTTTGCTTCAATATCTCACTCAAATCACGGGGCTTTGTTCTGATTTACACACCAGATGAGATCAGAATCAGGCCAACAGTTCCTGCCAAAAGAGCATATGAACTGAAAGGCAGAAAAGATAAAACAGACTCACTCCAAGAACTTCAGAGAATGGAAGTAGCATAAAGATTTTTAACTTTTTCTGGTTTACCAGGGAGTGATGATAGCCTATGACGAGCATCCATAGGCCCTGTGGAAGCAGGGGGATTTCCAGAGGTATTAGATTGCAAAGAACAAAGATGAATAAATTAGTGATAAAAAATTAGAATTAAAACTTTAAAATACATCACCCTGCTTCAAAGAAGGTAGCTTTGTTCATGCAATCATGCTCGTGTTTTTAGAGACCGCAGGACTACTCTTTTTGTGCATGAGTCTGGAGAACAGTTGACCAGATGACAACTCCCTAGATTTTTTTGTCATTGCTATTGCATATGTCCTTCCCCTTGCTAATGGACCATACAGGAACTAAAGCAAGAAACATTCAAAAGCTGCAGTGCAATCTGGTTCCAAACATAGCTGTGAAGTGACTGGAGGCAATTTCTCTCTCAACTTGCTTTTGTAAAGACAGGAAACAAAGTTTTGCAGGCAGAAAGTTTGGCTCTTGCCTAGCCCTGTTGCATCTTGTACTCTGCAGCTCCCCTCCTGAAGAATTCCTCTCCCAAAGGCTTTTTTGCTGTTATACTTTGTATGCACTGTCACAGAGCATGGGTACGAAGTCAGCTCTGCTGACTTTTTTAGATTCATTTTCAAGGCTTCACCTGCCCCCACTTTCATACTGAAAACCTCATGCCCATGGTAACAGCCTATCTCAGCCCAAACTCTGCACTTTTCGAAGGTACAAGAAAAAGTATTGTCTGTGCGGGTTATACAGCAATAGTAAATCAGTTCTAAGATCACAAGCTTTGTTTGACAGTAAAAGAAAGGAAAATAAAAGGCAGATACCAGAGAACAAAACAGTGCCTATAGTTGTGAAGCATGCCTGGTATTTCAGCATAGGCCCAAGCTATTGTCCGTAAATCTGAATGGACTACAGGGACACAAGCAAACTATACCTGCTACAAAACAGTCTGCCAAGAGATAACACAAGCAACTCTTCCTGAATATGTGAATGCTCTAACTCAAAAGTACAGCTGGTATAATAGATATTGGGAAAGAAAGCATGTGTCATAGGGTTCAGTAGACTTTAACACTCTTCATGTCAGTGAAGACGGTGTAGACATGATCCCACAATCTCACATGCAGTTCCTGGGCAGCTGGATGAAAACTTTGGAAGAAATATGGTATGCCAAGCTCTACTCCTTTGAAACATCTCTCTAGGCAATGAAAAGAATCACGACCTGATCTTGATTCACACTGTCAGAGCTATTTCAAATAAGGTGCATCTACATTGCAGGAAAGTGTGCTCTACAGTGGGAACAGCATAAATACCTCCAAGGATGTACTCCAGCTCCAAATGAAGACACAACAAAGATGCTGACCATCTCATGGTACTGCAGGGCCTGACTGCTTATACCACATACAGATATATGTGATACAGAATGGAATTCTCAGGCTCCACAGTGACTCACAGATTTAGCAGAATAACAAAAAAATTACATCTAATTTTGGTTCATGTGGTGTCACTTCTTACTCTGTCTGAAAACTCTGTTTCACTTCCTTTGCTTTCACCGAGAAATGAATGTTGCATTTGTCTCAAAATAACTAGATTTACTCCATGGCAGAATGATAGAGAATGTGTACACATTACTTTTTCTTATACCCCCCAAATTGCTTCTTTTTCCAGATGAAAAGCATGTATTATTTTAAAAGCAACATGTATTGTATGACAAAAGGCATGCCAAGTTCCATGAAAACCTAAGCATGTTTATAAAATTAGAGTTGGATGATACTCATACATTAAAACCTGATCATTATAGTTAATTTCTGTTTATTTTTGGTGATTACATTAATCCTGAAATATTTGTGTGGTATTAATTGAAATTGCAATGAAATGTTTACTTATCTACAATACATCTTTCTGTATGAATCTATTGCACAGTTATTCTAACTTTCACAAAAAGAAGTAATATTTTATATATATATCTCAAGCCAATTATTTAGCTTCAAAACAACCCTGAGTAACACAAGTCATTGATCAATCACCTTAAAGTGGAAGAAGACACTGTCATCTCATGTTGTCCATATGTGGATATTGCCAGGTTAAGTTTAACTGTATTATAGATGATGCATTGTCCTGTAGACTTGGGGTTTGTTTTTGTTTGGTTTTCAAACATAGGCAGTGTTCCACTGCCAGCAAGAAGGTCGCTGGGTATTTTGCCTTCAGAATGGCCTCCATCAGTTAAGATTTTGATAATTCTATTTTACAGGGGCTAAAATGTTGGATTTTTCCAAATATGCCTGATATAAATTATCCAAGTGGTTTAGAGAGCTATCCATAAGTATTTAATCAGGCAAAACTTCCACTGATTTCCATGGGAGTCTTGTCGGAGTAAGAACTGAGTCAAGACTTCAAGACTTGGCACATTATCAATCCCAGCAAATGACGGGCGAGAGCTGATGCCTAACGCATGTTCTAGGGAGGAAACAACTTGGCTCAGGGACCATATTTAAAACATCACATACTGTAGTTTAAGCTCTGTAAGAAGTGAGAAGAACAAAGCTTAAGTTAGTCTCTAAACACCAAAGTCAGAGTTCAACTATAGTGCAAATTTTCTTTACATATCTCAGAATGTCTAGTGGCATGCTTGCTGTAAAAGGCAAGGAAAATGTATAAAAAGTAGGCAGGTCAATGTGAAATGAACACCTAGAGGAAGCATCACAAGGCATTTTTTTTCACAAGCTACTGATGACTATATAGTACATGACTGTAGTATTACAACAATAGTTAACAAACACTGTTAAAATAAGAAAAACAGTCCTGAATTTCTTCAAAAGACAGTCTCTTCTCTGTCTGGCTTTGAGGGGCAGCCTGAAGTTCACATCTTCACAACCAAAGATAAAAGCCAAAGAGATGAAGGGCTTACTATACAGCCTTTTCTAAAGGCTCGCAAACATAACTGAAGCTGTCCAGCAGATTGTGTTTACACTGTACCAGCTTCCCTTATAAAGGCAATGTTTTCAACATATTTCAATTAGAAAGGATAAGCCTAACAAATGGAGTAAGCTGTTCAGGAATGGGATTTCTAGCTCAGTCACCTTGTCTGTTCCATCATCAGTGGTACTTTTTTAACATGCGTGATGTTGCAGATTAAACCAATGGCTGGTAATTAACTGAATGTCTATCTGAGCCGCAGTGGATTAAGAATTTGAAAAAAATCCTTTTGCAGAAGACATAGTACACCCCATTTCTCAAAGTCCTTCATAAAGGATACTGCTCCAATGGAGGAGAAAACTATTGGCCATGCAAGCTCAGTTGTTTTGAAATACTCTGTCCTGGAGACTTACAAATTCCATCTCTCCCATGAGAAATGTCTTACCTTTCTGGGTGAATTCCACAAAGGCTTTATATCATACATCTTCATGTAGTGTAGACTGAAGTATGAAAATTGTGTACATTAATACAAAGCAATGCAAAGCAAACATAGGCCTGTGTTCAGAATACTATAAACTATATTCAGGGCAAGAGAGAGAGCGAGACAGAGGTAGAAACAGCTTTGAAGTCTGGCTGACCAGGTGCTGACAAATGAAAAACAGGTGTTGTCTAGAGGTTTTTTTAGGCAAACATCAAAATCTGAGTTGCACTCGAAACAAGAAGTTTTTCTACTTTATTGCTGGTTGACTTGACTGACTTTTTAGTAAGCATACTGCTCTTTTAGAAATACACCTTTCACCCTGCACAAGCATTTGCATTTTAACTGAAACACCTCTCCTCCTGCAAAGCACAAAAAGGTGACCTTAGCAAGAGACTAAAATGATATACAAATCTTCTATACAAATTCTTTTTGAGAAGAAATTTGGTGCTGTAATGAATTTCACAGTGCGCAGACTGGACAAACACCTCAAACACATAGTAACGTACAACATATGCATCTTGACCGTTGAATTATGCTCAGTGATCAGTGCTGACTCATTGAGAAGCCAAATGCACGTACCAGTTTAGCTTCTCCAGAACTCCTCGTGGCACACAAACTCCCCACATACTTTCTGGATGTAACATAGAGTTTCGTAATTCATACATTTTAAACTGTTGATTTTCTTTTCCCTTCAGTAACTATGTAACTAGTAACAGCCTATGGGAGATTAGATAATAAAAGAAAATACTTTCCGAGTATGACAAGTGTATATCCACTGAGGTCTAAAGAAACTGCAGGAGGTTAAACAGCTTTCACCATTTCAATTCCAGTTTCATGACCTAAAATGGTGCTTAAACATTTCTTCATACATACAGATATAAATTTGAATGCATTATGACGTCTTTTCCACTTACAAAGGATACGGTCATCTTGCTTTTTTATTCCTCCAGAGATCTTGGATGAAAATCCCTCAGTAGCACATGAAAAATATTCTGCCTCTACTAAAGACAGTTTTCATCATATCATCCACAGCTTGAAGCTCTGCTACTTTCACTCCATATGGCTTCATGTAAGCTTACCTTGTAAGCTACAACACTGTATGCCCTGCCTCCTCCCATACGCAGAACTTTTTAGGAAAAGAGAAGAAGGGAAGAGAATTAGCTTGTACAACATAGGCCCAAAAGAGGAGCAGGCAAGCAATGAGGAAAGATATCTAGGGTAGTGACAGCCCTCTTAAGACAGAAGACTTGGAGACAGTAACATCTACATTGCATTGTAGACTCGAAATCTGTGAGTACAGAGCAACTACCATGACCTTTCTAGCTGAAATCACTCCACCTAGAGGCATCTCAGTAGGGATATTTAGTCAATTTAGTGATTTCCTTTATACTTAAAAAGCTCAGAAGGCAGAGGAAAAGTAACAGTCAAACTTAATGATTTGTACAATCACCCTATGCTTTTCCTGGAGCTTGTGATTTCAGAGCTCCTGCTATCAGGCAGCTGGGAAGCACACAGAGCGGCCTCTAGGCACTCACAGGCACTCATGTGGCGGCTGGCAGCTAGCATGAAGTCATGGATGTGCTCTAATGTGCACAGCATGTCAGCACTAATCTTGGGGAAAAACAAAGGTGGTAATTTCTGTGATTTCTGCAGTTAGGATTGCTACCTTGTTGCTACATCCAATCAGTATTCATTTATATACAGAAAATGTTGACCTTAAGCTTAATGTTATTAATTTGTAATGAATTAAATATTTACTGTTCCTTGATTTCAGTTGGAGTTTCCAGGTTTAGCTACTTCAGTAGCTATTTATCTTTCTGAGCCACACATTATTGCTATCACAGTTCAGATAGTACAGACTTAAGCAGCACTGCAGAAAAATGTCTCCTAAAGCAAGCCTTGGCAAAATGGTAGCTCTCCATTTTCTCACCCCCCCTCATCCCACAGTCTCATTAAGCTTGCAGGAATGTAGCCTCATCCTGCAGAGGCTTATTCACATATATAGTCCTCATGTCCCAGGGAATGGAATAAATGATCTCAAGACAATGCTCCTAGCTGGGAACGTTATACCAACATTGTCATAAAACAGACTTGTAATTCTCCTGTAACTAGACAACTGAATGGGCTCTACCTCTTGAAGTGAAGCAAATTGCAAAGGATGAAACAAGAGCAGGCCTGTCTAAAAATAAACAAATACAAGTACAAACATTACATTTTCTACAGACACTACTAATTCAGCCTCCTTGAATATTATGTGATTAGTAATCTGGGGACTTGAAAACGAATGTACAAAGATAAATGCTTCCTCTTCTGGTTTTGTTATTAAAAATAAGGCAGCTGGTGAGGGCAATGCTAAATGTGCTACTGGAATTTCTTGTTTGTAGGGGAAGGAACTACTCTGAAATTTAAATACATCTTTAAAGACAATTTAAAGACATCTTGAAAGTGTAGTTTCATAATAGCTATGATATGAAATGCTACCAGCCTCCTGCTGCTGCCACTACCTTTTAGTTCCAACAGCTTGTTACTCACACATCAAACTTTGCTACTAATGGCAGAGGTGGAACATGATGGGAGCTGTATGGAAGCTTCCCTCTGTTGAATGTATTTTGCAAGAGAAATCAAACTAAACCTGGCCAATACTAAAATTTCTAATATCTGGTTTCTACCAATTACATTAATTTGAGCACACAGGATCACAAAAGGAAGTACAAGCCTAAGAAGAAGCCACATGCGTTCAGCAGACAACTGCGTTCCTGAAGACAAACAGATCTTTAAGAGTACATACATGTGTAACACTTACATAATTTCATTTCTCATTCTTCAGTTAGTTTTACAGCACTACAAAACAGAGTCTCACCCCATGTGTTTCCCCAAGGGTACTGGCCATTTTGTAGAACGGGAATGTAGCCTGTTCTGTGCAATAATAATTTTCTTGACGTTTTCATGTGAGAGGCCACAGCCACACATCTTCAGTGCTCAGAGTGAGGCAGCCGTGCTTACAGATACTAGCACACCTGCTGAAAAAATGGATCTCAATTGCTGATGATGAGAAGCCAGGGGAGCCGCACAGAACACTGTGCTCTGTCCATATGCCAGCTATTAGACACTGAGCACTCAAACCAGATGACTGCATCACATCTCCACAGCAAGAAAAACCGTTAGATCCCATGCCTGCAGGCTGAGCTCTTTATTTATTTATTTATTTAAATGAGGAGGAAAAAAAGTCTTTCTCTGACAGTACCACAATTAACAGGAAACAAGGACCAACAGTAACACAGCACATGATGCCAGGGGTGCTGATCCTCCTCCAACTCCTGAATCCATTTAGCAAGTCCCAAAAGGCCCCACGCAGATGAAGCTCTTTGATATGTTTTTAACCTCTCTGAGTGCTGCACAGGTGCAGCCCATTTGGAAAGCAGGCGGCTCCCATTTTTCCACCAGGGGCAATGTTAATTTGAAATCATTCCATGAAGTCATTAGACATGAGTTTGTTATTGTTTTTAGAAGACATAATTTATTCTTTTTCTGCTTTCAATAGCTTAAGAACTGCAGGGAATTAAAAAGTCATCTCTGAAACTGATTAAGGTGATTCACGAAGTCCCAGTATGCTTTGTTAAACAAATTCACTTATGTCATTTTATTTATGACTCAAAACAAAACAAAACAAAAAAAAAGCCCATATACTCAGTATACATGCTCTTTTCAAATTCCATACCTGGAGATCAATCATACCTCTCTGTTAAGCTGTCCTGGTAAAATGGGAAATGAAATACCTCACTCCATGTATGAACACATTTTAAGGCACTTTTTAGAAGTCAGAAAATCTTGACACTGTCATAAAAATTATTACAACTGTGAGCTCATTTTTTAAAAGAAATTTACATGGTAATGTAATCATGAAATGTATTTACTGAAAAAAAAGTAGCTGAAACAGTATGTCTGTTAAATGGTCTGTTAATCTTATTTTTAAAAACCTAGACACTGCTTTCCTTCACAGAAAATGTTAAAGATATCTCATGTAAATAGCAAATAAACGAAAGCCAAATGTCTCAGTAGTTACTTGTCTACAGCTATTGTTTTGCACACATAATTCACTTACTGAATCACTAGATACTGCAACCAAAGTAGGTTATAATGACCGCTGTATTTGATCTCCTGGGTAACACCAGCAAAAGAACCTCAACCATTAATTTCTGCATCAAAACCATTACTTCTGTTTGATCTACAGCACCTCTTTTTAAAAAATACCCTGTCTTAATACAAAGACATCAAATAATGGAGAAACCTATGTGTCCCTTGGTAAATTATTCCAGTTGTTAATTTGTTCTTCCTGTTAAAAATGGGCACATTACTTCAGTTCTGCATTTGTCTAGCTCTTGCTTCTAAACACTAGACTGCTATATCTTTTTCTGCTTAAAAAGCTAGATTAAAGATGTCAGCAGTAATTGTGCGAGTTGATCTACAATAACATATAGCCTTTGGTGTCGACACAAATCAACGTTAGGGAACTCTAGCAACATCTAGATACACAGCAGGAGGCAAAAGTTCAGTTAATTCAGAATTCTCTTGCCTTTGTGCTTTTGATGAAATTTTAATTCAGTTTGGGTGCAGGTCTATTTCTTTTATTGTTTGGTATTTGTGAACAGTAAAATGAACATTAAAAAAAAGACTTGTTGCTAGATTTCACTTAATCAGGTGTTATTTACTTGCATATATTGACTTAAGAAAACTGAATGCTACTAAAGGTCTCTCAAATGTTTATAAAATAGAGCAATTACTATTATCAGAATTTATCACCAATTATGCTTAGACCATCTATAGCTTTTACAGTCTAATAGAAAGGCATGGAGACTACCCTGACCAGCTGTACCATCTACAGCTGTGATGGGTACAGTGACGGGTACTGTACCTCTTTGTATCAGCAAAAAATTTCATCTAAACATAATTGGTTCAGTGGAAAACACAGATTCCATTTATTCTTTAAGGAACTTTACTTTGAATACCCTCAACTCCTTCAAAATCCAGTGGCCTACTTACTTTCTATGACTAATGTCTCTTTAAATTCTAGAAATAAGAGAGCTGCTAGGACAAAGTGTTTCCCTTAGAAAAAAATGCAAACAGAAACATCAAAATACATTGCTGCATGACATACTCTGCTTTGTGGGCTTTTATTAAGAAGAAATCAGCAATGACTGTATAACTAATGTTGAGACATGCATTTAAACAAATAGATTTCGGTCTTGCTGAAATTCACAAATGATTGGATTTAGTCCCCAAACTTGACACAGTAATTCTTCACTGGGCAATCTGGAGTGCAGCTGTGGGGAGTGTGGAGCAGGGGAAAGTTAGGAAGCATTTGTAGGGAGGCAATTTGGAGGGTATTGAGGACTATGTAAGGTTGAGAATTCTATCAAAAAGCAAGAATTATGCTTGCTTTCCCATTATTTGCCAAAATAGTTACTTGTGGTATTCCTAAAATTGTAAAACAAAAAAACAGGCAAAACAAGAAAAAATCCCCAAACAAAAAGCCCAAACCCAGCAAAACAAACAAGAAAGTGACACCACACCAAAAGAAAACAAACCAAAAACCCCACAAGCAGGTGGAGGTCACCCACATATTTGTATTGTACATGAAGTTAAAATAACTCAGAAATTACGTACCGAGTTCTTATCCTAGCAAGGTATAAAAATAAATTTCTTTCTGTACAGCATTCCTAACTGCTAACCAGAAGCCATAAAGGAGGTACTAAATTTATTTATCAGGACTGGTATCAAATGCCATTACACTGCTAAATGCTGCACAACTCCCTTCTTTATCCATACTTCCAGTACCGCACACTTGAACATAACCTGAACTGAAAGGCTGTCCACACGTTAATCACGTACTTCAAAGCCTCAAACAACTTTCCCAACAAAGCAAAAACATAAATTTTTAAACACTCTCTCTCAGTGGGAGTTAAGGTTTGGGTGGAGGGAGGAGACGTGGGAAGTAAAAATGGGCAAGGTTGAAAGGCAAAGTTACAACTTGTAACTGGGACTTCAAGGGGTGGATAAGCTTAACTAGTTATTTCCTGGTTTTTCTAACACTTGTGTTGATAGTATGTGCACTTCAGAAACCTGGCCCTGGCCCTCAGTTTCACAGAGCAGAGGAGAGAATGTGGAACAACAGCTGCACTTCAAAAGCCACATGGCTTTCAGAGTGTTTTGTTCCCCTTCACACGTTTTTATGCCAGAAGGGAACATATGGTCCACTGTTTGGAAATTTCCCAAACTAAATTTTTGTTTGATTAATTTCATCCAGCTATTCCCAGTTACAAGCCCTCATAACACCCCAGACAGTTATGATCCTTCCTTTATATTTATACTTTTCATTTAGCTGTAGACACATGTGCACCTTCTTAATCATCATATAGCAAGCAATGCAGGTATAGTTCTTTTCATCTTTTCTTGCCATCATCTTTCTGTTCTCTTTAATCATGTTTGTGTCTCTTTTCTGAATTCCCTCCAACTTTGCAATACTTTTGTCTGATCTTAAAGTGTCCACACCAGTATTTTTCTCTTGTAGATGCATGTTACTTCTGTACTGAGAATCACTTTCTCTTCAGACTCTTATACCTTACCTACCATAGCAGCATCTGAGCAGTTTCCAATGTGTTCAAGAATGTGACAGTGCCCTTATTCCCAGTCTGACCTATGACTCTGCATGTCCCTGATTTCAGAACTTTGTGTGGCATCCTATTACAAGTTCATGTTCAATTTCTCATCCATTTTTATTCACCAAATGAAAGACAGCAGTGCAGGGAGCCTGCAGGAACCTGGATGCTTTCCAAAATGCTGATCCTAAGTAAAGATACTTCTTCAAGCAACAAATTTCTGCACTGTAAAGAAGTTGATGGTGTATGAGCTGAACAGATGCTCATTCGTGGTACACACACAGGATTTGCCTTGGCCTTTAACTCATGCATGCTACATGGGGATCCAAATCATGGTCTAGTTAAACAGAAAGGCAGCCTGACCCATTTCAAACCCCAAAGAATAATGGGATGCCGTCTCCTCATGCACTGAGTGTGATCTAAAGTCTCATAATTTATACATTTTAAACAGTTAGTTTTTCTTCTTCAGTAAACGGGTAACAGGAAACAGACAAATCTCCTTAACTTTTCTTTAATCTTCCTCACTAGTGAAGTGAAAATCAAACAGTAATTGTCTGGATGATCTCATTATTGTCAACAAAACTGAAACCTTGAAGTCAACATACACTGAAATGCTGATACATTAAACAAAAAAGGGAACTGTGCTTACATGTTGTTCAATAAATAAATAAGAGCTATAGAGAGATCCATGATGAACGAGCACCCTGGGAGGGCTTCAGCTTGTCAGAATTATACACTGACATTAATCACAGCATAAACAGTATTGCTGCAGGCTTCCAGTGCAAAGTCCTCATTATATTTTCAAAACAAGACAAAACAGAAAAACAAAAATCCCCACAACTTTCAAACCCCTCAAAGTGGAATCTTAACTAACAGACTTTTTCAGCAGAATACAAAACTCAAACTGGCCTTCATCACATAAAGAATCACACACATAGTGGAAACCTGTAAATCTAGTTGCACCATCCAACCAGGCTGTATTTCCACAGCATTTGTGATCATTGTGCTTATAGATCAACATGGCAAAGTATTCTTCTGGGCTTTCAGCTACATTAGCAAAGCTAAACTATATAATTATAGTACCATCACCTCTTCCACTCAGGTAAAACAAGCAATATTTGTAAAGCTGTCTCACCAGCAGGTCTAGGTGTCATGTCAGCAGTGATTTCAAGGGCATCCCACATCTTCAGCACTCAGAGAGAGGCTGTTGGAGGGCAAAATCCTGCAGCACACAGATGGCCTCAGAAGAATTCAAAAACATGGTGGCCAGAAATCACTGTAGTATTGTCAAGTGGTCCAAATTTGCCTGGATATTTAGGTTTTTAATTGAAGAATTAGATGAATGGGACCTTAGAATGCTGACCATTATATGAGTTATAATGTATTAAATTAATCTTCAAATATTATATATAATTATACTTGCCAAATGCAAGCACTTTAACAGACCTTTACTAAAACAGTCATAGACAGTTTTACTTCTGGCCAAAGCAAAAAAAGCCCAAACCAGTCTTTCTTTAGCAAATAACTTTGCTGCTTCTCGAATAAAAAATCAGGATAAAATTTTCATGTTTAAAATTATCTATTCAGATCTATCAAAATCCCCAAAATCAAAAATATAAATTACTAATAAAATAATGTTCTAAACTTCAAAGAATTTTGGGGTTTAAGTTCCCATGGAAACTTGAGAAACAGTGTGAATAATTTCTAATTCTCTTCTAAACATGTAACTTACTTTTAGGTTGGGTCTAATTTGTGATTTTTGCTGATGGAATTTCCACAACAGTCACTAGACACTGTAAATTGCAACTAGTTTAGGTTCACGAAAGTATCACCCACACTACACTTCTTATGTGCTATTTTGGGCTATTAATTACATGACAAAAAATACAGAGTTGTATTTCTGGAAAGAGAATTTAGGTATACAAATAAGTGGATGGGTTTTCAGGAGTTCACTACTTTCGGTGTTGAGCTGTTTTTAATGTCATGTATATGCTTAATCACCTGGGGGAGTTGAGTAGTACTGAAAAATCTGTTCCCAGTTATGGGTGCTGAGAACATAAAAATCCTACCCCAGTATAGACAAAGTCTTAAATGTCATTGATCTTTTTCTTTCCTATTGAGCTCTAATCCTGCATCAACAGAACAAAGAACTAGTACTGCATGGTTGGGAAGTTAAATTTTCCTCCACACCTGCAGGTCATTCCTCCTGGGCTCCCTCCATTGATGGCCAAAAAGTTATTGGCTTAAAAAACTAATCATGTTGTGCAGCTGAGCTCCTTCATTTCCAGAAGAAAGGCATCTGAAGTTAGGCCCCTGTTTCACAAAGAATTCATGAGAGAGCTGGGTTCAATCAGTGGGATCAGCCTGCAGAATCGGGGCTATGATTTTATTACTGTTTGCTTAGTCTAATTAAAAACATAGAGTCATGGAATCATTTAGGTTGGAAAAGACCCTTAAGATCATAGACTCAAACAGTTAACCCAGCACTGCCAAGTCCACCACTAACCGTATCCCTAAGTGCCACATGTGCACATCTTTTATATACATCCAGGGATGATGTCCAGTGCTTGACAGCCCTTTTAGTGAAGAAATTTTTCCTAATATCCAATCTAAACCTCCCCTGGTGTAACTTGAGGCCATTTCCTGTTGTCCTATCTCTTGTTACTTGGGAGAAGAGACCGACTGCCACCTTGCTACAGCCTCCTTTCAGGCCATGTTTCTTAGGTAAAATTTTCTTACTTTCAACAAAACTATAACACACTGAAGTTTAAGAGCCTCAGATGAAAAGTGTCATATAAATCCAAAGTGCTAAGAACACAGTAGGAGATTTGCATTCAAGAGAGAGGAAAAAAAAAAATAGCCCTATTCAAGATGCACTTCTTACTGTGTAACAATTTTTTAAAAGCCACCATTTGCGGTAGAATGAACTGAAGAAAGCTCCTTTATAGTCCTCCCTGGCAAGTGATTCAGCTGAGGATGTAATGTCCTCTTATCAAAGTCTCCTTTGCAAGGAAGGATGAATTTATTAAACAGGACAGACAGACAGGAAGAGCAGAAGAGTGCTCACATCTCTGAGTTAAAGGCATTTGAAACACTAAATCCCTTGCTAGTCTGTCTAGCCACAGGTGTGTTCCAGCAGTGTTTTTTCCCACAATAAAATGGAGGCTGGGGAAGGGAACAAGGAAAGGACAGAAACCCCATCAGGCCCTTGGAAGTCACAGTGAGTCCCTCCTCCTTACTCAAGTAAGTGGTACAGAAGGAATATCCTGTGACATTCAGCACAATTCCTCACTTTGATTAATAAAACATGGGGAGAAGCAGGAATTGCAGAGAATTCCATAAAGCAATAAACAGCAATTTAGTGGTGATAGCATACCACCTACTCTCCCACCCCCAGCGTAGATTCAGATTTCAGCAAAACCAGCACTGTTTCAAGTCCACTGTTCCCTCTGGTCCCATTAAACTTTTTGTGCTGGGTGAGTCCCAGTTGTTTGGATTTTCACATTAGATTATATACTGCAATAACTGTGGCCTGTGCTGTTTCACACTCAGTCATTTCTTGGTGCTTAACCCACACCACAGAAGCTACAGCAATGCATCCCCAATTCCTGTTGAAGCCATGGCTCTGGCTGTGTCTTTGAAAAATACTTTGTTAAACATTTACTCAGGTTAATGTAATGCTGCTACAAAAGCATTTACTGTAAAGAACTATCTCAGAATAAAGAGAGTCCTATTTAATCTTCATATTTATGGCTCAGAATAGGAAAAATAATCAGACCATGGACCCAATGACTACCAGAGTCGTTTCTAGACCAACACCCATAGCTAGAAAGGGCAAAAACAATCTCCAAAAGATGAGGAAAAAAACCCTCTCCTTTGGAGTTTTTGAGGATGGTGCTTATAACATGAAACAGTTCCAAAGGGCAAGTAAAGAACCAGTTCTTAAGATTCAGCTCCAGCCTGTCTGTCTTGGGAGCTCCTTGCAAAAAAAGACATTCTCTCTCCTCAGAGCCCCTAAGCAATCCAAATATGAGGAGGGAAAAATGGAAGTGGTGTCCCTCCACCTCCCCTGGGCTGGACCAAGCCTCCTACACATGCTCATCTTGGAGAGTCCTCTGCCTCCACAGCCAGTGCAAACATTTTCATGCCCAGATTGAACTTCATTTCTCCCACAGCAGGGAGGCGGCCTCAGAAGTAATTCTTCTTTCTAGAAACCACAAAGCTAATCCAAGCTGTTGGTAAAATAATCTCTTTCTCACCCATCTTAGTCATATCAACAGAGCTACTGTTGATATTTTATTCCAAGGATGTTTCTTCCAGGTCTTCTGATACATGAAGAATCCATCCTTCATGTATGTGATACCTATGGTATTATGAAACATATGCTTTTTGCCTTCTTTTGCTTTTTAACTAATGGAAAACATTAGCCCTAGGAAGTCTCCATGGAACAAGAAAGAGATTATTTTGTCCTCTTTCTTTACCTACTGAAAGGGTTAACAAATTAATGATATGGCTGCACCGGAAAACAAATTAGCAGAGGGAATGACTATCTCCTGAACAAAAAGATGGAATGACTATCTCCCAAAGAGAAAGTAACTTCAGTTTATTTGTTCTCCAACAGCCTACAAAAATGTTTCTTTACTTAAAATGTCAGAAGCAACAAGTCTGCAAACTAACCAAAAATGGCTATCTAAGCTTTACTGTACTTATTGCCTACTATTAAAACTAAGTTTGATCAGCTGCAGCTCATTTGAAATGAGAGAAGTCAGCAAGGATTATACCAGGTGTGTCCACAGTTCACTGAAGAAAGATATTGCATATTTTCTCAGTCTCTCTGAACCCCAACGTGCATTGAGCTATGGCTCCATCTTTAAACCAGCCCTCATCCCAGGTCTCCAGGCTTGGGATGCCTCAGCAGGAAATACAGCTCTGACAGCCTCCATTCCCCCAGCCCCTACCACAACAGGGCAGAACAGATCATACTGGTTATTGAGCTCTCTGGTTGAGCAGATCTCTGGGAATTTTCAGATCTGCAGGCCTCCAGTTCGCAAATCCTAATCCTAAATGTTATCCCAGAGTAAGTGATCCTAAAGAGTTGATTTGATACAAAGCTGAACCGTCCTCAGTAATCAGTTAATAATAAAATATTCTCCAGAATCAACTACTGAAGAACAAAAAGAGAAAATAGGAATCTTTCTTTGTAAACACCATTATGGAAATCCAGGCTAAGGCTGATGATAGCTTACTTGAGTAAAGGCTGTAACAACAGATTTTTAAAATCATATAAGAAATGTTCCTTATAATCTGGTTTTGCCAAAAATTGCTTGTGTTTCCACAATTGTCTTGAATCAAGAAATATTTGCCAGGCTTCTCTAACAGGGTTATTTCCAGAAATAACAAAAGTCTGAAAGACTTCTTCCTGAAAGGAATAGAAAAGACAATATCCAGAACTAAACTGTGCCATGATCTATTGGTAATATGTGAATCAATAGATGAATGTGCTGCATGCACATTACTTCCAGCATTGCATGTTAATAAGTAACTCCATTACATAGAACAAGATTTTCTTTGGACAGAACTGCATGGCTTGATGTTGTCATATACTATAAAACAAATGAAGAGGATTTTGAAAGAATCTGAAAGTCTGCGTCACCACCCCAATCCCCAAACATTTCCTGTAAAATAAAACCACAGTTTGCCATTCTGCTCTCATTTTGCTTTTTATATGAGCAGCTGTTAGTGTTTATTAAGAAAAAAATAATAATATAGACTATATCTAGATGCAAATGGAAAGAAGCATGCAGGCTCTTCACCTTTTTCCTCCTCCCATCCACGTATTCAAGTTTCTTGCTTCCATAACCTTAACAGCTATGATCACTCAAATATTCAAGTAATAAAGGCCTTGTATATATTAGGTGAAACTCACTGTTAATTCTAGTGTGGTTTGTATTTAGAAGTACGACAATCCCATCAATCAGAAAATGGAGATAATAAACAGAAGAGTGTTTTAGAAGTTAGTGGAATATTTACAAATATGAATTTGAACTCCTAATCTTAAGGCTTTCATGTTACTCTAATTACAATGTAATTGGAACTCCCTGTGTATAGAAATGTTTGGGGTGCTCATAAATAAAATTACTTAAATTAAAATGACTTCTGCATTCTTCCTGGAAAAAAAATAAATCTTAAAATATAAGGCATATTAAATGGATGGATAGTTCAAAAATATTCTGACAAAATGGCTAAAGGTTTTCTAAAAATAAACATTGCATTTGTTCCTTAGAGCACCTCAACTAAACATCTAGCAACTATTTATCATTGTTTAATATATTTCCATGTATTCATTTTTCCTCTAATGCAGCCAAACCAGTGTTCACACATATGCAGCTTCAAAGGGTATCCCACTCTTATAACCGAATAGGCAAATAGCACTCAGGCAAGTTTGGCAGCACAGTTACTGCTCAGTGGGTCCAAAAGTGGAATTTTGATGTCTTCACTGGGAGGAAAGATGTTGAAAATAAATAGGATTCAAATTATGTAGGTCTAAAAGGAACATAGGATTTACCAAAACAAATTCACAGTGCCTATTGGTACAGGAGAACAGAGGTATCCTGGGCCCAAACTGGGTACCCTGGCCTTTCACAGGTATGCAGAAAGATACACAGCAGGGAAGCAGGGAAAAGCAAGCTATGTACTGAGCCTGAAGCACTCAGAAGTAGAGAATCATGGCAAGTAAGGCCAGAAAGGACTTCAAAAACAATATTTATTGCAGCTTTACTCCCAGAGCAGTGTCAATTATACTCTTGTTATTTCTGGCAGATGTTTGTCTAAAGACATCCAAAATGAAGCTTCAGCACCTCCCTGCACATTAGCATGTTTTTTAAACCTAATGTTTTTTAAAACCTTATGAGGTTTTTTTTAAACCTTATTAGAGGGATTAAATAAAAAAAAAAACAACAAAACAATCAAACAAAAACCACATTAAACTAGAAGTCGTTTGACACAAGCTAAGCTCATTATTTCCCTTCCTGTGCCTCACAGATGTGGTGGATAGATCCTTCCTTTCTTGTTTCCCAGCTTTTGCACACTTGCATATTATGTCTTCTGTTAGTGTGTAAATAGAGAACCTCAGTTCTTTCAATCATTCCTCCAAAGTCATGTTTGCAACACCTCTCTGATCATTCTCCTTGTTTTTCTCTGGATTCTTTTCAGTTTGTTCATACCTATACATGTCTGCAGCCAAGGCTATATACGTGATGAGTAGGGCAGAAAGAACAAGTCATTTCTTTTACAATATACTCTTATGCAAGATAAACATATTCTTTACTTGCTTTCAGCCTGTGAACTACTGCAGCCCTCAGATACACCTGCAGTGAGCCTTATCTAGTTGATTTTCCCCAACCATTATGTGCACAGTATTTTGCTAGAAGTCTGCTAGAAGTGCATTTTCTCTGAGGGAGGAAAACACTGACATTTTTCCAACCTGCAAACTGTTTTTGAATTCTAATTCTCTTCCAACCTCCTTAAAGCCTCTCACCATTGTATATCCAAAACACATACTTACCTCTATCCATACTTACTGATATAAGGCTATTGAACCACACTGGATCTAAAATAGCCATTTGCAGAATTCCAACAGCCACTTTGAGAGGGAACTATTGTCCATTGCTGTTCAAGTACAATTTTGCAGCTGATTTTGCACTCACCCTAGAGCTCTCTCATGTGACTTCTGCAGCAGAGGCAATTTGTAGAGGAGAAGATCTTTGATGCAGTTACATGGTAGTTCTTCCCCAGTTGTTGGAAAGGGTTTAAAAAGAGCAACAAACATCTCAGCTCAGATTGTTTCTGTCCTCTGCTTCACGTTTCCTACAGTAACCTATCTGCCTTCATGAAGAAGTTACTCTCCCTATTAGTTACTATCATCAAGGGCACTTTTTCCTCCTAAAAATAAGAAATTATTTATTGTATCATTTGTAATTATGAAATGTATTCCCTCTGCTTATTGTCTGAGGCTTTAGCATAAAAATAATAATGGATAAAACCCAAATGGGGACAGTAGCGAAACGTTTTAAAAATGTGTCTCCCTTTAGCTAATTGATCTCTGTGCTCCTCTCGCTCAAACCTGTGGAATCTGGAAGCATACTTAGAGGGCCAAACTTACTAGAGTCTGTTGCGCTCAAACTTGTGGGGTCTTATCCAGCCTGTGAGATTTGAAGGCCAACTTCAAGTTTAAGTAAGTTCCTAACTGAACACATTGTTTTTCACAATACCAAGAGGCCCTAAGAGAAATCAAACTAAAATACTCAAAGTATTCGAGTAATTACAAAGTATTCTTTTGAGTAATTACAATGCTTATGTCACAAACGACACTCCCTTCTTTTCCTGTCTCCTCTTTCTCTTTCTAGTATGGGAATTTTAAAATAAGAAGTACCATAGAAATCCAAGTCTGCATAGTCTGGTTTTCCTTGGAAATTAGGAGACAAGTGGCAAACCAGTTGATTTGAGACATCTGAGAGATCGCACAAGTGAAAGGCCTATTAACTGAGTTGGGAATTCTTTACTGCCAAAATTCAGTTTGCCTCTATATTTGTACTTGCTTAGAAAAACACCGCCACACTTGCCAAGTTCTGGCCTACTCCATGTGTGAGGTTTTATGTAAATTCTTTAATAGCTGATTTTGGTTGCAGGCTCGTGACTATTAAAATATGATGCAGGGGAGGGAGGTCATGAAGCCACTCAAAGCTTGAAGAGTACAACAGAGTTTTGCAGTGGGAGGTCTCTGCAGCAAATCCAAGATGGTTAAGGCTCATGGATTCAGATAGATAGGTGCCTGTTCAGTGAAGTGGGCAGCTCTGGAAAGCTCAGGGCAGCTTTCTCAGTCCAGCATGTGGAACAATCCTGGGCCTGGAATGGACTTCTCTCCTTGTGCCTCTCCTGCTTCTTCAGCTCCTGGGCACAGCAGCAGTTGCCTGCTGAACAGGGGCTTCTAGGGAGCAAGAGGAGGAACATCTGCTGCTCCCACCAATAAAAGCATGCAGCCTCAACTGCAATTACAGAGCACCAATGCCAAATGAATATGTTAAATAAAGTGCAAGACACCAAACAGCCTTGCAGGGTTCTATCTACACATGAGGTGGCTGAGTGCTCTATCGGCAACAGAAATAGAAATGCATTACACTGGGACAACTTGGAGAAATGCTTTGTTAGGAATCCACACTCACTGCCCCTTCAATTTAAAGCTGACAGAAACTCCCAGAGCATCAGTGATCCAAAAATGCCTGCAACAAAATCATGAAAGATAATGCTTCAGAGTCCTGATATTTCTAAGGCAAAAAGCAAACCAAAGAAATCCTTCCTTAGACATAAAGGGAAAAAAAGAAGAAAAGAGACATAAACTCTTCCCCTCCCTCTCTTTGCAGGTCCCCTTTAAACAGATTGCACCCCTCCCCCAACAATAAGATTGGGGAAAAAAGCTGCTTAAACAAACAACAGATGCTGTCCAAACTAACTGCATGGTAAGTGCATACGAAAGACATATGTTGTCTCCTACCTAGCCATATGTTCTTCCCACACACATACTTTGGTTCCAACTTTCGTGTAGTTCTAGAAAAATAGAACAAGCATGCATGGAGAGGCTGTACTCCAGTAAGTTTTCAGAAAATCCCCTAAGATTCATTTAATCAATGGCAGACCCTAAAAAGTAAACAGCACAAATAAAATGCTCCAGGAAACAGAAATTATCCATAACAATTAAAAAGATTTGTGAGTATAGAACCCCATCTCTGATGAGATGATGTTGCAGCACAGTTGTTGCTTGTAAATTTGTTAGAGTATAACATTAGATTAAACTGATCTTCAAGACCAGTGAAGGAATATACAACAAAAGTCCCTCCTTTTAATTTATAGTAACTTGATATATGTGCCCTAAACAACAAACGCTCAACTTTCCTTTAGAAGGAACTCAACTCTATTTTGTTCCTCCTGGAACCAAATAACCTCTTCCAAATGTAACGCTCCTTTCCAGATGATAAAGTCATATGCTGTCAAACATATAGCTTAACTGTACCAGAACTATTAGAGCTGGAAAAGAGGGCTTGGAAAATAGCAGCAGCTACATTTTGGCATAGAAAGCCATTGCTTCCAAGAGTATGCTTGGAGGATTAAGAAAAAATCAAGAAGAGGTAAAAGATCACAGCTCTGGCCAGCTATTACCATCTCACTCAAAAATGTGAACACTCCCATCATTTACATTGATTTTAGTGGAGTAGCCACACCAAGCCTGTAAGCTCAGACGGTGGGAGAGTGCATTTAAATATTTCTCTCTTTGGGTAGCTGAATTAATCCAGCTAACCTGAAAATGATCTTTAAAAATCACCCAAGCCTAACTGCATTTTCTCTGCTATTAATGAACATCTTGGGTAGCTTTGAATAATTGTTTGAATGAGTAGCATTGCTACTTCTGTGCCGAAAGGCAGGCTGGGACACTGCTCTGGGAACCTCCTCTTCAGTAAACAGTATTTTATATAGAAAGGATGTCAGCTAGGTCAATGGCAAGCTGTTATATCTACACTTCAATTATGAAATTTTGTCAGGTGTCCTTGATTATCTGTCCCTCATCATCTCCTTCCCCCGGCACCAATTACCACTGGGAGATACATAGCCCTCAAAATACAGGTACAGAAACTTTATATGGCTACTTTGGTTAAGTAAAAATAATAAAAATTAAATCTTACTTTTGTACACAAATTATTCAATATATTTGGATTCATGCTACTTCTTTGTACACAATGCCTTTGATCCAAGTTTAATTCTACAGAATATGTCTGCACTTTCCTGTTAATTGTATTGACTGGTTCAGGCTTAACCTTTCTTCTCTGTGAAGAGAGACAGAAAATCAGAAACCCCTCCTTCCCACAGACACACATCGGGGCAGTTGGCCAGCCAGTCACATAGGTCTGACACCTCCAGAAGTACTGCACTTGTACTAACCTTTAAAACTCTAAATGCTTTGTCTAAAAGAAATCCTATTGTTATGGTATAATACCAGATTATTAAAGAATGTAAGACAGGTAGCTACAGTGGAGACATGGGTGGGCAGATAATGGGATTTTAGTGTACTTCAAGCAGTATTATTTTCTGCTTCCTAAGCCTGGAGGGTTAGACTCTTGCCCCTAAGGAAACTGCCAGGGGAGAAATGCCTTCTGAAAATCCATATAAAAAAAAAAAAACAACTCTAATATATTTTTTCCTACAAAATATACCTCAAGTCATGAATGAAGGTAAGTTTTTAACAGTTTTAAAGACAGTGTTTTAAGAGAATTTTCATGAAAATTCATTTAAAATTTTCACACACAACTAACAGTCATACTAATCTCAAGCTAATAAAACGTGCATTCCCCACTTCAGTCATGCTGTCTCGGCATGCTTGAGTAGCCAGACTAGCTTTCTGTTTCACCATTGGTTTGTAAGTACTTGAGCTCTTTGAAATTCAGTATCTTATCTCTAGTAAAACAATGTCTCCTAAAAGAACAAAGGTTGCATCTTACATTTCTGTGTATGAAACACTTTTCATAAACCACTTGCTTTGTCTATCCAATCCCCTCTGTGCATTTAGCTGCAACATGACTACATCCAGGTTTCTGTAAGCTCTCCTCTTTGTCAGCATGAATTTAGTAGGTTCCTCTGCCTGTATCACTGCTGACACACTTAGAAGGAAAATTCCCTGATGTTACACAGCAATAGGTGATGACCAGTGCAACCACCTTATTTACATCAGAGCAACCAGTGATTTCTTAGACAAAGGCATGTTTTAAATCAGCTGAAAAGCTATTTGAAACTCACCCACAGAGCTGTGTGCCTAGACAATCATCACTTTTCAGCAGTTAGACCAGGAATGTATGTCAATAAATTATCCATGCATTATCCTTTCACGTGGGCATATTTTATGGCAGCTCTGCTGTCAGAAGCGCTGCAGTTGGCAACTGGATGAGTATGAAGTTTACACTGGTGGTAATTTGGTGTTTACTTACAGATAGCAAGTTAGCCTAAGGAAACAAAGGTTGTGGTAATACATAAGTGGAATGTGAAAAAGAGATTTAAAAATGAGCTTGGTTAGGTGAATTTTCTCAAACCCAAATCGTCCTTCAATGCTTATAGTGACCCACTTGATAGCTCCACTGCTCCCATTCCTGTTTCCCAGCCATTCATTTAACATTACACTGCTTCATACTCATTGGAAGTCATCATTACCTTTGGGTCTAACAAGAACAAAAGGTAACTCCCAGGTTAACAGGAGACTTGATGTCCTGTATCTTTCCGCTCGGTACTTCTACACTAGCTGCACAGATATGCAAGAGAGGATATTATTGTTCAGTTGAAATGCATATGTAATAATTATCTGTCACTACATTGTGAAAATTAGCAGTCCGCCTTTTAAAACACTTAAATACAGGAGCCTTGACTTGCAGACTTCAGAATGAAGCACTCGTATCTGAGCTGACAAGGTAAAGTATTCATAATCATCCAATGAAAAGATGTAATTAGGGCTGAGATTTCAGATTTTGACTTGGTGAGCAAGATCTGAGTTACCTCTCTTATTTAGTGATTGGTGGGTATATAAAGAAGAGATCATCTATGGCCCTTAAAACTTCTGCATCAATGCTTAGATGATGAAGAAAAGGGAAAAGGAAAGCTGGATGAGTAAAAAGAAAAAGAACAGCAGTAAGTTGTTTAGGAGCCTTGGTTAGTAATTTCATACTCTATTGATTGTCTTGAGTAAAACAAAAAACAAACATATGGATTCTAGAAACCAGATGGCCCTGAAGATGAAAGTAAGAACTAACAATTCAGGGTAATGTTCATTAGAGACGTTCTGAAGGAGGAGAAGGGAAGCAAGCTGGCCATCTTGAAGTCATCCCAAATAGTGACATTATTGTAGGGAAGCATAATTCCGACCATGCTAATGCTTCCATTTGTTATTTATTGGCTCCGTTTGAAACTCTAACACATATATCATCTATCCCTAAAAGATGGCAAGGTCCTGAGAGCAGCCCTGGCATTTTTGTCACTTGCTGCCATTCTAGAATGTTGATATCTTTTTAGAGTTTGGTGAAGTGACTGGAGTCTCAAGAAAGACCTGTGGACTCCAGTAGAGTCACAGATAATGTATTTTGTCCTTATTTTCAACAATGTTCAACACATTGACCCTTTTGTGGTTTTTTTTTAACCTGTTGAAATAGGCTTCATGGTCTCACCCTCAGGAATACAATCCCCAAAGGAACCATAGAAATTATATAAATTTCAGCTTCATTTCCAAATCCAGGCCAGATCCCATGCAAATGGAACTGAAAATGAGCACTACAGGAATAAATTTCTTTGGTGCTCATGTTTTGGTTGACTTGAATGTAGCCCTTGTAAACTAGAAGATACCATGTGACCTTACACAAATACCAGATTTTTATCTAAGTATCTGCTTTAAAAGCATTTTATAAATAGTTAGCTTTTTGCATCATTTCCATTAGGAAGTTTCCAAAAAGAAGGTTTCCACACGTTAGCATGTCTGAGCAATATCAACTCGCCAGTGTCACTCATGGCTCCAGCACATGCTGGTATTTTAGGTGTGGATGGAAGCAAGTCAAGCTGGAATGGAGCTTCCTTTGAGACATTTAACTATCCACCAGTGATAGGAAAACAGATGCTTGTGCTTTTACACTTATGTTAAAAAGTCCTTTCAAGTTTTGCCTTCAGTGATAAACTTAAAAACAAAGAAAACCCCTTTCTTCCTGTTTTAAAAATAACACAAAAAGCTGAAATTTCTTTTGAAGAGAGTAGTCCAGGAATCAGAGACCTAGGGAACAAAGGGTTTATGTTTCCATCCAAAGGAACCAAAGGAAATTTCTGCTTCCTATAATGGCACATCAAACATTTTGTATGGTCACTCTAGCCATCCTGGAAGTCCTTCACTCTCAACATTTCTGAAATGAATAATACGAATACTAACACAAACACATGAGTCCTTCCTGTTGATGGGAAAAGAGGGACTTTATTAGTCAGGCCCATGCAACTTTTCTGCAAAATAATAATATATACTTGTATTTATTCTATATAACAAAGTATACAGACAATGACATGGCAGATCAGCAAATGATGGAGAGCACATCTTCTTTAAGAAGAAAGTACATAACATAGGAGTCCAGCCAGATCATTTAGAAACGTCAACTTCCTTCTTTTTAGAGCAATTTTTTTGTTCTTTATTATCAGCCAGTTGTTACCAGAGGAATAAGAATTTTCTTCTCTTTCCCTGTCGTATACATATGCATATATATGCACACACACAAACACACACACAGAGAGCCTGAATATACACATAAGATTAAGGTGGCATTTAGCTACCTGAAAACATCCACCAGGAAGGACAGGTGCAAAGGACAGACTCTGTAACGTTATTACTTTATTTTAATACTGCAAACAATCAAAATCAACTCTCATAATCAGAAATGTTTTTCAGATTAACTGTTAAAATGGAAGTTTATTTTCACAGAATTTATTCTGGGTAATATTTGGAGAATCAGACAAAAAGTTATTGAGAAATCTGGTGAGAAAACTGGCTGTAGTTTCTCTAGATATTTATAGTTCACTTAAGCTTCACAAGAAATATCTGGAGAGTATCAAAGGCAACAGATCCAATCAGTTTTCCTTAATTTTAAACATCAAAACTCACTTTTAATTTTTTTACTACTTTTCAAGAAAGGATAAAATAAAATTTACATAGATATTTTGCCTCAAATACTAGGGGTTTTTTGAAAAATGAAAGATTTCTCTGTCTTCAGATATCACCTTTATTGCAGGAGTGTTGCTCACTGTAAATTTTTTTCAGGCTAAATTTCAATTCAGTCACTGTAATCAACAAATTTAATCACAAACAAGTTTGCACACGTGATAGAATCATATAGATATAGTAGAATAAATATGTAGGATGCATTCCAAATGTGTTGGCTCTGGTCCAGAGGGCAAGGACTGAAGCAAATTTGGATTATTCACATGGTTTAAATTAAGCACTTTCTTAAGTGTTCAGTGAATTGAAGCCATAACTTTTTACATTTTTCTCCACAACAATTTTTATAATATTGTCCTGGGATATTTAAAAATAAAGAAAATATGAAGAGCAGTGATGTTAATGCAGTTACACAGGAATGAGATAGTGAGAACAAGAAAAACAGCACGAAATCTGTATCACTTGACTATTTTAACTCCTATTGCAGAAATGTACACAATGTGAAAATCTTGACTGATGAGTTTTTATTCAATCATGGACTAAGGAAATTCATTTTTCAGGATTTTATTACAGAGCCAGGAGACTGAAAGCTCTCTAACAGAACCTTACAATGCTATGTTTCAAACCAAGCTGGATAAAATATTCATTATTATTTGAGAAAGAATGTTGTATTCTCTTATAGTTCTGCTTGCTTTTTCTCCTCTTACTTTTCCCTTGTGTTTGAGGAGTTACTGTTCTATTTGCTATATTCTCAGATGTACAGTGCAGCACTATACATGACAGTATAGTTCTAATTAAATAAAAACAAAAAGTAAGCAAATATTACTGTAAAAAGACAGAACCAAATCCAAAGCTTCAATGATATTAGAGCTGGAAAAAAAACTACTCGATCACATACAATTCCCTAGCAAGGATAGGATTCCCCAGCAGCAATACAGCAGCCAAACATTTGCTAATAAAAGTGGGCAATGTCTGTGAAGACACAATGATTAAAAAAAAATGTTATTCCTTACATATGGAAATACATATATATATATATATAAAATACAACTGATATTTTCCATTGTTTGCAACTATAGTCAACTCTAGGTTTTTTTCTCCTGATAACTCTGTGCTTTTGGGCATGTAAAAATAAGAAAAACTTTACAGTTTTAGTCTAGTCCTTTGGCAGAATTTGACTTGATTTAATTTATGTTCTCTTCAAGGAGTTTAAGAGTTTGATGTGCTGATCTGGTTTCAAACACAAGTAGGAGCAAAGGCCTGAAACAGTTCACCCAGAGAGTCACTTTTTAAAGAAAGGAATAATTGTTCCCATCCTAAAACAATTATTTAGATAGTTCTTGTTCGTCTTTGATTTCCCTACATGTGGAATTTAACCTCTTTTGCACACAATGCAGAACAGCATGACTAGCTGACATAATGTATAGGAAATGACTTGTGGAGCTAAAGCAAACAGTTGATGTGCTTACAAGATAAGTGTCAGCTTGCGGAAATAGCAAATAACAATGACACAATTCCCTCCTCTCAATGTCTGTGCACTGAGCAAAGACCTGCTGCTAATTTTCACTCAGTAAAGGGGGATGCCATTGGCATTTTGTTACACAGAGAAGCTGGTGATGTCATTTGGCTTTGTACTGGGTATTCTGTTGCCTACCAGTCTATAAGACTTTTTTCCCAGCTAAAAGTAGCACTCTGCTGAGCAGAGTTAAATAATTCCACATGAATCATTCCTCCAGGCTGTTCTTTTGCTCATATGTGTTGGAATCTATGGTTGAGTGAACTACTACTCTATGAAATAAAATATCACTGGCATCAACATGATTTTTACACTCTTTGGACTAATTCTCTGGTTCCTTTACTAAAAATGCCCTTATTTGGGCTGGAAAAAGATGCCTTAGGTTTTATTTTTTTTAAGCAGTCCCAGGAATCTTGATAGCCTAATTTGGTTTATAAGAGAAGTTTAGATCAAAATACGCTTTGTGCCAAAACATAAAAATGTCACTTCCAACAGAACAACAAAATTAAGCACAGACAAAAAATATTTCCCTAACTTTTATTTTTCTTTTCATTTGAAAGCATTTTAACTCTTCCTGTCAGGCAGCAAAGTGCAGCCTTTGTAGCAAAGTCAGGCACAGAAAAGAAATGCAAGGCTTTTACAGAGTTAGGAGTTTTTCTTTTTTTAAGGATATCAGCATGAGCTTCATTCATACTTCCTTTTCCTATTTCTAGGATTTCCAGTTCAGCTTTCATGGAAGTTGTCAGAGGGTCCCCATCTCCAGGGAACAACAATGAAATACAGTAATTGGATGTGGCACAGCAACTCTGTGAGTTTATCCCAACTTGTCAGTGCTGGCTACTTTTTCGCCTTCTTAATTCCATCACACTGGCTGGTGGCCACTGATTTGACATGCCCTGTCTGAGCAGTGGCTAGTCCCTCACTTCTGACTCATTTGAGCAGTTTTGCTGCAATCAGTAGGATTTCTCATATTCATCAGAGATGAAAAGGTCCACCTGAGGATCTCTTGGTAAGCAAACATGAAAAAAGGGAATGTATGGTAACATAAAAAGAAGAGTTACCACAGAAAGATGACAAGTGCAAGGCCAAGAGAAGGAAGAGATTGTCCCAAAAGTACAGCACAACCCATGTCAATTCCTACTGTGCTTTTGATTACTGCATAACAAAGTACTTCTTTAAAAATTACCACAGGAAGTTGCATTGGAAGGGATAGAATTAGATGGCAGATCTGAAGAAATGCAGATCAACAGAAAGCAACCAATCAGACATAATAATTCAGGACTATCAGATTGTATAGACTGTTAATCTCCCCTTGCCCCAGTATTTCTAGAGCAGCACCAGTTCACAGAGTCTCGTACAAAAAAAAAAAAACAGAAGTTGGATTGCTCCATCACCTTACATATCATTTGCAGAAAAAAATACCTCTCCAGGGCAGCACAAATTAGACCATCCCTAAAGATGAACAACCTACAGGGAGCAGTGTATTTAAACTCAAGTTTCGCCTTCAGATCCTTATCAGTTATAGTTGAGAAAACTGATATCTATCATATGAATATAAATAATAATTTCTATACATACACATAATTATGGATGTTTTAAATAATGTCAATGAGTAACTTAAGGTTACTATTATACGCATATGGATATTTTTTGATAGAAGACAATTTTAAATTAATTTTGAAAAAAAAATTAAATTCAATATATCATCTTAAATCCAGGCACAGACTTTGCTTGGACATTAAAATTATAATGACTATTTTCTATGATTTGGGTTGTTAAGCTATCGATTCAAGTAATATTTGAGCATGTGTGGTTGATTCACAGATTCTCCTGTTTCTTTAATTGAACAATCCATTCATCTTTACTTTGCAAACTAAACAATAGCCCTGGTCACATTTTTGTAATGGCTTTTGTGCTCATCTCCAGACGAAACTGGATTTCAGCGATGAGTGAAACGGTGATCCCCCTATGTACTATGAAGAACCTAAAAAGCAATGAGCTGCAAAAGGGCTACAGTTACTTGGGAACAAAAATCTGACAAAGGAGCTTTTCCAACCCCATAATCTTCTTGGCTCTGTTGTTAGCACCTTTCTCTGGTTTTGAACCTGTAAGAAATATTGTATTTATAAAACAGATTATGCTATTTTTCTTCTCTGTATTTTATCTTTCTTTAAAACTGTCACCTTGAAAGTATATCTAATGCCCCAAAATTAGCAGATTCCTGTCCAGCTGGGGTTGTCAGTGATCTTGGAATAAGCCCTTCAATGAGAACCACAAGTCTCAGGCTATTCAGAGGAGTCTGCTTCTGCTGATACCCTCCCTCCTGCCTTTGGAGGGAATCCACTCCCTTTGACACCCGAGGTTCTCAGAATCTGCTAACCATTGAGGCTGCAAAGGTTCCTCAGAGCTGAGGAAAAATCTGCAAGCCATTTTCCTAACCTGGTGAGCCAGGTCAGTATGATAATAAAAGAAAAAATGAAAGAAACTCACATAAATAGCTTTTGACATCCAGTGCCATAAAAGTAAAACACTTTAAAACTTGGCATCATATATGTTAGCTAATTATAGTGGCGCCATTCATGACGATATAATTAACTGTATGTCTGCATTTCTATTATAAACTCTTATTTTCAGAGGTTTATGATACAGCTTTAAAAATTTGCTCTGGCCAGAGACTTGGCATGCCAAATCTTACCCTGGAAGCAACTTTTTCCCTCCAAAACTGAAGAATAAAAACTGTGGGTTTTTTTCCCAAAGCTTATAATAAAGGTAACAAAACTAACCACACTGAAATAAGGTGGTTTACGCACTCAAAGACTTACTGGCATTAAAAAATGAATTTTGTCTTATGTTGTGTGGTTTAATGAAAAAAACCCCTCCCACTACTCAGTTCTGGAAATGCTACTGTGCTACATATAGTCTAGGCTAGGGACAGGTCCAAAAATTACACACTCCTAACAAAGCTCTGCTGTTTGAACAACTCCTGCACTTAAAACAGCCTGACATCTTATTCCTAATGGGCTCCTCCTTTTCTTCCTCCCACTCTTCTCTTGAAAGCTGTGTGGTTGCCAAAAAGCTGATCTTATATGAAAGGAATTGAGGTCTCTTTCCTGCATTTAGCAAGCTTAGAAGTGATCCCCTATGGAAAATAAACACCCCACAATATGCAAAAGAGATGAGTTACCTGCAAGTGGGCAGGCAAAACTAACACATACAGTGCTTAGGGCTGTTTGCAGAACAGGCAAATTTTCAGATCCAATTGATCACCAGGCAGACTGATTAACTCTGCAATGGGTTGGTTCCCTGTGTGACTTTAGGCTTGTCACTTGGTGACTCTTTCTTTCTACATGTTTATCTCCCTGAGATAAACACACCAAAGCTGAGCTGTTACGGTAACAAAAGTCTATGGAGATACACAGATTTTTGTTTCTTACTCCAAGGTGAATAACCAGATTTTGCACCATACTTAAAGAAAGCACAACTTTAACTCACTTTCACTTTTCAGTGAGTTTTGCATAGAGTTACAGCCAAGCAGTAAAATACTTTAGACATCTGCTCTTTTGCTCTTTTCTCCTTCACAGTACTTACTCAAAATTAGTTTGGTGGGTTTTTCTTTTTTTCTTACACCAGTTTAAAATTTAAATTTGTTTTATTTATGTATATACACTTCTAACAGAATGCCTTAGGCCAAATTTCATCTCAGCCCTAAAATTCTAATTACCAACATTATACTGGAAACTTCCATGAGATCTAGAGAAAGGAGGTTCTTTCCCCTGTTTCTACTTTGGCATGTTCTGCTCTTACTACTCTGCTGCTTTATTTCATCCTGGAGAACATACTGTTTATCCCTTCAACATTCTCAGAACCCTTTTTGCAGATTTGGGTTGAGCCAATGTCTCTGGAAATCAAAAGAAGAGTTTTCATTGACTTAACAGTCAGGCTGGCAGGCATTTTGTGATCTTTCCAACAGTACACAAAAATATAGCAGGTTTCTTCCTTTCTTATTTTTCCCTCATAGTTCTGGTTTTTAGGACACTGTTATTGATCCAAAACAATAGGAAGAGACATTTTGTTCCCCTTGCAACAAAACTGTTAATCACTAATATTTCTTATCCTGCTTTCTCTTCACATACCAAAACCCCATTTTGTTTTCATAGTGTCCCTACAACCTTTGTCTGCATAATTGTATTACACAGCTACAACTTTCCTTCCCAGCAAATACCCTTTGAATACTTTCCAGATGAAAGTTATACTGGTTCCCTCCAGGAGGCCAAACGTTTTCGAAATGCCAGATGCACATGTGGTGGTGGTCTCTCTTCTGTATCCCTTTGCTCTGTATCTCAAGATAAAAGAGAAAGCCAACTCTATAGGATTGCAACACAGAAAACACAAGTCTGGAAGTAATGGCACCAAGTCTGGAAGCGTATTTCATCCTTGTCTACAAAGGTTAATTACATGATATCTGACTGGTTTTAGTAACTATAAGATACTGTTGAGAGCATATTCCTGAGAGCACGTTCCTAAGAGCAAACCATGCTTAAACATTTGGAAATGTAGTTATTGTGGCTACAGCCCAGGTATCTGGTGACAACATTCATGATGGAGTTGTTAGAATTCATAAACACACAAATGCAGCCAACAGCTCTGAGTACACCAGGGACTTTTGCCAAGGGACAGAAGTTTTCCTTCCCTTGCTGGTAAGGTTATGGAGGGAATATAAACTGTGTGTTTGTACATGAATCATTATGATCCCTAAGAATATCAAGGGGGCCCACATCACAGCTTTTCTCACTAAGGCTACTAAGATCACATATCCTTACCAAGGTAATCCCTGTGGAAGTTAATGTGCTCGGTACAGACTGAAATACCACCCAATCCACTGGTGCAGCACAGCTTCCTAGACAGTGTATCATATGGATCGCAGGTGTCACAGGGTCACAGGTATCTAAAAGAAGTTAAGGATAAGCTGTACTATAAGATCATTTGTCAAGTCCACAATGTTGATTTAATCTGTGGGCGCTCTCTTGGCCCAGCTTCTAAGAGCTCCATGTGTGAAACCCCTGCGGTAGCCAGTGGTATTTCCAGTTAGTAACCTGTGCTTGAAGGTGATCTGCTGCAATTCTGCCAGCACCCAAGAGCACCCCACACCTACTGAAGTAGGAGAGGGATTTATCAGACACAAAGGAACAAAACTGGAAATCTTTTCAATGGAAATCTACCTCAAGAGTAACCTTGAACATAACTACCACCTCACTGCTTGCCTGTGAGTGTATTCCAAGATACACATGAATGAAGATGATAAAGGACTAGATTCTGTTCTTAATGAAGCAATGTATCTCTGGAGTAGCTCTCTGAAGCAAATGTAGTTATACCCTTTTTATTTCTGTGTGAGATCAGAATCTGACTTCAGGAAATTGCCTCACAATTTGCAATGCAGCAAAGACAAAATTCAGTCTTCAGTAAGCGTCAAGCCTGCTAGAAAAATAATTATTTCAGTCAGTCACTGATCTGTAAATTAACTGGTCATATACTATTCTTCAGGCATTAGTGCAAAAATGTAACAAGGCAACAAAAAGCAGCCAACAGTAAAAATCTGTAGGAAAGACAACCATCTTATTTTTTCTCCACTGTGATTTTATCTTTGCCATCTGTTACTTTTATAGAAAACATTTTGTAAACTACCTATTATAAAATGGGACAGATGAAAGGGCGTTTATAAAAACTGTATTTTGATTTCTACATGAGTTTTAGATCCAATTCCAAGTGTACCCAAAATACTGATAATTATATTTCAAATACACAGAGTTTAAACAGAGATGGTGAGGGATTATTTTCACAATGCATTTTCAAATGAAAATGGCAATCCATTAAAAATTCAAAAGCTAAAAAAAAATCCTGTTCAAATAAGAAGGGAAAATGGAGGAGGGTATTGAAATGAAAAGAACATATCTTCAAATGAGAAGGTTCCCTTTTTCATTCAGGTTTTCAAATAGTAGATTAAACAGAGTTTATGATATTGAAAGTCTTCAAATAAAATTGGAATGCATCAATAGACTCAGTCTAAATTTCCAGGAGATTTTACATTTGAATCCTATTTAGATTGGCTTGTCATCCTCGCTCCAATAAAAATATTAAATCTTGGAAACTCTCATGAGTTAGGGTGACCATAGTGTGCTCAGTAATACTGCTAATCCAACTGCTCAGAATATCTGTGTCACCTTGCATTAAAGCACCATCAGTGGTCTGTGCCTGAAGAGTTTTCTCACCACTTGGACAATAGTTGGAACATTTTGGTAGAATTTCTTTTTTACAGGAAACAGTATGATTTACTTTTAAAGTAAGAAGATATTTTGATCTTTTAAATTTTTTTTTGCAAGCCTAAACCTGCATTTTAGTTTAAAATATTTTAATTGAAGATATCACTAATATGTAGTGTTAATCTACAACTTTCATCCTGTTATGTCTCACAGACTTTATTAACATAATAGTTAATAGTATGTACTGGATAGATTAACCTTAGTGAAGTGGTTTAATTGTTGGAGTGAGATTTTATTGAGCAACATTCAAAGCTGATACAGACATCAAATCAATAAGATTAAATATTTTTAAATTTACATGCTTCATTCCGAGTGAGGTTTTACTGTGAAATGTCAGAATTGCTATTTGACTGAATATACAAGATACCTCATATGGAGATTTCTAAAGGCAGATGATTTTTAAATTCTTCATTCTCAGCAATTCCTCATTACTGCAAGCCCTGTTGAAAAAGTCACTTTTTTTTTTTTTTCCCACAGGATGTAAAAATGTGTCTAGTTTTTCCTCAGAAATGATCTGTGGGATAAGCTGTTCAGCTCTGTGGCTGCACTGGCTTGCCCCAATACTGTTAAATTCTGGGAAGCTGGCAGTTCTGGGGAAGCCAATAATTAGGGTTTTTTTCTGATCCTTTACTTCCATCTTCCACTGAAAGAAATAAGAGAATAACAAATTCCATATTTCTTTAGACTCCAGTGCCTTGGCTGCAGCAGGTATTACCTGAAGGTATTACCTTCTCGCGCTTTAATTTAACAGCTACTCCATTTGATTTACATAATAGTTAAAATGACAACCAGAGCTTTGTATTATTGCCTGCAGCTTTGCAGCTGATGCTGTCCCAAGTCCTGCCCTCCAAGACCAGCCATTCACAAGCGCCTCTGCAGTGACACCCAGGGCTGCAGACCCTGGCTGCTGCTGCCCTGAGCACGTCATCTCCTGCCTGCCAAAGCCACGTGCACTCCAGGCAGGACCCACATGGCACTGCCCTGGTGATGGGGCAAACAAGCTGCCAAGTGACTGGGTGAGGCAAGTACGTGTGGTTCTTTTAGCCTCAGTCTCTCTGTATGAAAATCTCCCTGATTGGCTTTGCTCAGGTGTCACCAGGGGCAGCAGCAGCCCCTGTGAGCGTTCTGCAAACAGCACAGAGAAAGTCCTGGGCTGCTGTGCACGCTGTGTAGATGCACACTGCAGCAGGGAGCCTGTTCTGCAAGAACCCTGCTACCTGCTTCTAGCCATGGCCCCTGACACAAGCAGTGCAGGGACCACTGCAGCTGCTCCCATGTGCAGCTTGCTGTGTCCCCGCTGGTGTGTGTCTGCATGGGAAACTATCATTTGACACTAAAAAGATGTCATCATCTCGTCTACTTAAGGCTGGTATAGGCATACAGCCTAGGTGCAGGTCACAGTGGCAGAAATTAGGAGCACAAATTTGCTGCTTACTCAGAGAAGCAGCAGAGAAGATGAAGGTATACACAGAAAGGCAATTAAGAGCACTTAAACTTGAGGGCTAAAGCCTTGTAACTCCTTACCCCTGGTCTTTTCAGGCCCTGCAGTGTTTATACTGGAGTGCAGGATACTTTAAAAAATAAATGCTGGATTGAAAAGGTGATATTACATTATGGTCTTTTAAGCTTATAATCAGTGTTAGATAGTTGCAGAAGCCTGGACCAAGAGTACACAAATTTGTTTTCTAAGCATCATTACACTTTAAATCTTTTAAGAATATTTTCACCATGCCACTCAATTTTATTTTTAATCAACAACCGTACTCCACTAGGAGAAGTAAATGATGAGGTCCCAAAGCAACATTTAAGCAATTTAGAAATTAATTTTTATTTAAGAATCATGGCATTTAGAATACTATTGAGGGGCTGTTCTCATTTCACACTATTTCAGCATCACAGCTCAGTTAAAAGATCTAGTCAGTTCAGTAGAAATTGGTATAATGATTCCAATATTAAGAAAAAGCAAATGAAGAGCAGGGAATATGATTTAGAGATAGTACATGTAAATTTTAAAATACAGTCTTTTGACTTATGTGCATTCCTGCTGTGTGTGTGTGAGAAAGAGCTGCTTTCATGTATTTCTAGATCAGTTAGAAATAGCTACCAATACAGCTCAAGATAACGAGCCTGGGTCTGCTCTGGCTGCTGTATCACAGGCAGAACATCACTCTGCTCACCATGGATGACTTGCTGGAGAATCCTCAGCTCTCAGGGGATAAAGAGAAAAGCACTCACTGCAAATAGCTTTACCTATAGGACCAGAGCTAAGGCTGTAGTATATTAATGGTTCCCACAGAAAATATGAAACCGATTATTTGCCATGAAATGAGAGGACTGATTCTTCCCACCTGTACACACTTCTGGCAGCGCAAAGAATCTGCCTCTTGCCTTAGCTCTCCGATGACATGAGACAGATCTACCTTATTTCTCTCTCCATCCTCTTCTTCACAACCATGTCCGAGATAGGATATATGATCAAGAAAAAAAGGTACAAGCAGATTTATCCCCGACGGGCCTTGGCCATAGTATCAGATTCAGATAGTAATATGACTGCATGAACAAGAGACTACCGTACTTGCTTCTTCAATTAACAGATCACTTCTAGCACTTGAAATTCCGCCAGTACTGCTGGCAGGTAAACTTTCATCTAGAGCAACTATACAGTTGACACACGACTGTCTAAATCAGTAAGATTTTATAAGAATTACTTGATAATCTGCTCATTTTAGTGGCTGTAATGGGAGATGTTTGGAGTTTCTTGGAACTATCGTCTTGCATCCTACATTAGGAACAAAGGTTTTTTTAAATTCCCTGCAGATTTTCCATAGGATTTGGAATACAGTAACCGAGTCAAAAATGTTGCCATCTGTCTCAAACTTAACACTGCACCACACCATGCCCCATTTGGTATGCTTTTAATGAATATGTCTATCAGTATCTGACATTTGGTCCAGTGTATACAGCACCACTGAGATTCTGACACAGGCTGCAAATTAAAGATGCTACACAAATGCACAAGTAGCTAGCAATGACAACAGACACAAGTGGGAAATATGTGTTACATGCAACTTTTAAAAACTCTAAAACTTCTACCTATTTTCAAAAGCATTGCCTGACCAACCCTATTTCAGCCCTCCTGTCCAAATTGCATGCTAACAAAGGGATTCAGATCACCTGCAGTTTTTAATCAGGAGTTTGGAAGTGTAGAAAGCATAGCAAAAAAACCCTCTACATCCTGCCTTATTACGGGGAATGAGTGCTCCCTACTTAAAGACAACTTTCATTAGGCATAACACTTGGAGTTTATCGGAGACAAGTAATATTAAATAGTTAAACATTAGACTCTGATTGGTTTATTTGTAAATGTTCATAAAGGGCAGAGGAAGAAAAAATGGCAGTTGAATATAATTCTGCCATTGGTTATATGAATGCAAAACTGAAGTAGCTCAAGCAAAGTCAGCAGAGATCTCCAGATATACTGCCATGGCTGACAACAGGATTTGGCTCAGCTGCTTGCAAAGCTCAGCAGCAGCTATCATCCTTACTCAGTCACACCAGCACAGCAAGCAGTACTTTGGGAAGAAGAAGATAACTCCTTAGTGGCACATCTGTTAGGTACAGATGGCATTCACTGGAATAGCTTTGCCAATGGATGATATGCCAAGTCCTTTATACTAAAAGGCTTGTGCTTGATGTTAATCATTCACTCTCTGCCAGTTAACATGTTTATCCTTCTAGGAAATACTTTGATCTATACTGGCACTTGAAATATAGCAACCAATGTTACTAGACTGGAAATGAACAAACAAGATCCTGTGTGAGTTGCCAAATGGCACAGTAAAATGCAGGATGCACGTTACAAAGTGTTGCTTAGCAACTGGAAAAGGCCATGCACTCCATTTGACTATTTTGGTTTGAAATCGAAAATAAATGGCCTTATAGTTACTTGAAATACATGGAGATCTGGAACATAATACTGCTCTGGAGAAATCTATCTGTGAGGAGTGTGTGTCGGGGGAGACAGAGAGACTCTGAACTCAAACTTGATAGGTAAGTGAAGGAGAAACTGCCTTTCAGATATTTTGCCTTAAAGTGTAAATGTAACAGTAGTTTAGTGCATGTGTTCTATTCAACCAGGATTTAAAATAATTGTTTATTTTTACCTTTCATCTTCAAATGTTAAAAGGTTAAGGTTTTTTGCAAACAAGACTATAAGCTCATCCCCCGTTTGCATGCAAGGAAATGGAAGTTTAGAGCAGCTGTTAATTTACCCATGCAAGTTGCCAAGCTGTGAATAGATCACATGCATCCTGAATCTAAGCCATATAAAAAAACCTTCTGCACAACATGGCCTCCTTCTTCCCTCTTCCACAGCCCCTCCTATGCCTGGCAGCTGGTTTTTAATACACAGATATAAATAATTGTCTTGCAATACTCCATATTCATACAGGCAAAATAAAGCTCACTGAAAACTCTCATTAAGTCTCCCATACCTCAAAGAAGTTACTGTCTTTATTTGCAAATATGGGAAACTGAGGCAGGGATTAAAGTGATTCTTTAAAATCACATGGGAAGTCTACTGAAGTTTGAGAGTGGAACAAGGACATCTGGCATTTATTTTAGTGGTACAGCCTTCTCCTCTTCCACAGGTATTCTTACTAGACAAGCATCTAAAGCAGTCTGAGTACACCTCAGCTATCGTTCAGCCAATAAAATTCACTAGGAAACACCACCTCCGTTCTTGCTCTCTCCCGAAGCTATCACAGCACTGAAGCCTGTACTGCAGCCCTCAGTACATGTATAGGATCCCTGCCTAACATGGTGGGAGTTGAGCAAGAATTGCTCAGGCTCCAGTAGGGCTCGGACCTTTGCAGCAGCATGGTACAGCAGGGTGAGCTGAGCACAAAGGGGCAACTGCTGTCAGGAGGTGTCAGGTCCTTAATCTATGTAACATTGTGTAAGCTTCAGCCAACAGCCTTCCACACAATACTGCATGTGTCTGCTGAAAATGGTGTTTCCCATAATTGCATTGTTTGCTTAGAAGGGACCTGAGATCCGGATCAAGTTCAACAAGATCTATGTCATTCTAGTTAGTGCTGTTTTTCAAGCACACCCCTTCAGTGAACAGAAAGCCCTCTGAATCCATGACCAGACTTTCAGGGCCAGATAACTGACTGTTTCGGTTTCTTTCAAGTTGTATCACAGTAGACACACACAGTATCCTGGATACTGGACAGATTTAAAAGTGGGAAGAAAAGGTTCCAGCACACTGGCTTTAAAAGAGAGAACAAAGTAAGTGAGGATCAGAGGGAGGAAGGCGATCGCTATGACACTAAGACAATTAATCACTGCCAGATGTTAAGGGTCACACAGCACTGCATGCTGGGAAGATCAGCAGGGGTTCTTGGACAGGGAATAGAGGGAAAAAATAACCTGTCATGTCAGTGAACTAGTCAGGGGTTTAGGGTTCCTGTCATTTAACTATTAGTGTGCTCTTAATAATAAAATGACAATGCATTGCAGAAGAAGGGGAGGAAGACAGGGTAGTCGTCAGAAAAGAGGGACTGACAGCTTAATAATCCCTGTCTGTCAAAAGCCCTAAAAATACCATCCCAAATTCAATGTCCTTACTTTTGTAATGAACGCACCAGGGTTCCTGTTTGATTAATAGAACAGTTGTTGACTGACAAGGACAAATGTGCACATGGTCTGAACACAGTGCTGTGCATAAATAATTTAAATTGTACTATGGCCAGAGCTCAGCTTGCACCGGGGGTTCTATGATAAACCCCTGTGTTTCAGCAGTTCATAACTTGGCCTGAAAAGAAAAGCTCGGAAGTCTTGAGCCTCAAGTTGGACAGAGAAGTCTAGTTGGTTTCTTTGAAGTATTAAAAAGAAATCAATACCCTTTAGAAATCACAGACCTTTGTAAGGGCAATGGTGGTGGTGTCTCTATTTGCTCTGATTGTACATCTCTTACATTACAGCAAAAAGCAGATGACTTTATGCTGAATAATGCAAACAAATTCCTATTCAAGGTTCTTCCCACTCTTCCCCATTAATGGTAACACTAATGACAGCAATATACACTCACCCCAAAAATGGGAGACTTCCTTTGAACTTCAGAAGTCATTTTCAAAGAGAAGAGTTAACAAAATTTTGTAAATGGACACTTAGTTGAGAATATTTCCTGCATTCCTCTGGGAGATGATTTTAGTTTAGTTAAGCTGTTATCTCTTCAGAATGAATCTTTTCCATAGGAAAAAAACCCAGACTTTTACCTAAAAAGGAACATTTTCCACTGAAGCTAACCCATCTTTTTGTTCTTAAGGCAAAGTCTAAGTGCTCAAATATTTATCACTTAACTATCTGACACCCCTGGGGCCCACACACTAGCCTGATGGAAGGAACAAACAATTAGGACATTTGTTGACATGCTGAGCATCTCAGATAAGACGACCTATCTTCAAAACTTCTGTCAATTCTGTACAGATATGGTAAGTGTGGATTCACTCATACCAGTCAGAATTTACTTTTCCAGATATTTTACCCATCTGTGAACACACAAACACTCGAAACAATGTCTATAGTGCTGTCTGTTTCAGCATATTTTTTTTCTGCTGCATCAGAATACTTCTTTAAGTAATTACCCAGGGAGTAAAATAGCTTGCAAATTTAAACATTTCATCACAATATGGTCAGAATGGAACAATAGCCAAGCTGAATATATCATCAGATTAAATGCTAAACAGAATTTCCCCAAACAGTCTACACACTTTCTCTAAGATCTCCTCTTTCCTTTCAATTTGTTGGATTTTTTAATCTATCATATTATTTTTGGTGGCCTAAATTCCAATCCAGAGAAGTGCTGCTGAGCACAATCAACTTCCTTAGCAGTCACAAAAGCTGAGATCCTTTGGTACCTCTGAGGAGGGCTTGGCTTTTAGTGTAAAGGCTTAAGCAAATAAGCATTAGTTTGTTGAATTTTTCTAAATATTTCTTTTTCAGATTTTTTTTTTTAATTGATAATGTGAATATCTGGATAGCAAATTTACATACATTGCACTTCATCTTATATTAGATAATATTAAGAACTATATAGGTAGTCCTCAAATGTGAGTAACCATTTTCAACTGTATCATGCCTCCTTCAATCACTGTAAGAAGCTCTTGTTTATTCATTTCCTTGATTCACTAATTGGAGTCTCAAATTGTTCTTGCAAATCTCCATAGATTGGGTAATATCTTATACTATTCTTTGCAGTTATATAAGGAAAAGGGATGAACATTAGCTACTTTTGCAATTTATTGAAATAAACACAGTCAAGACTCATCATTCCTCTTCCTAGCATTGCCACTAAATAACTTCAGGCAAGATTTGACATATGCTTCAGCTGACTCCTTTGTAAAAACAGAAGTCTCCCCCAGTGCTGCTGATCACAGATTTGCTAGTGGCCTTCACAGTATTGAGCAGAACTATTATGGAATGTTTCAGGAGAAAGGAGAGATAACAGAGAAATTGTGTGTAAACAGCAGCTAACATCACATGACACCAGCAAACAAATCCCTCCTTATATAAAGCTGCCAAGGTAACACTCTACAGAAGCAGATATTTTTTTACATGTCCATCTTTACAGCAATAACATCTAGGTATCCAACCTCCACTGATGTTAATGTAAAACTTTGAGTGATGCAACACATTAAGAATTAACTTATCAATACTACTTCATAGCATTAGTGTCTCCTTTATATTTATGTAAATATACCAGATAGGGAATGTATCTGCTGCACTTTCTATTTACATAGCACAGAAACAAGTCTGGGGACTCACTGCTTAACTCTCTGTCCCACAGTTTAGTCTCCTCTTACCTTTTCTTGTCACAGTTCACTATGTCAGAAACATAACAGATGGGTGCTGCTGCTTTCTAATGCTTCTGTTTCCAGATGACCGAGGACACTGTGTATCATCATGCTTTAAGGGTGCTTTAAGGTGCACTGAGGTTTGAGGTACTTGAGGCATGAACAAACAGCCTGAAGTACTGATGCACTGTCTGAAAAAAAATAAAGAAACAAAACTGGTTACACAAGTACAAGGCATATCTTTGCAGTATCTTCAACAGGTAGTTTTACTTTGTGGAACTCTTTAATGAAGTTACATTAAAGGCTAGAAAAATAAAACCAAAATAAATGCTGTATGTATGCCAAACACCTTTGGGTATTTAATTTATCCCAAGGATTTCCAGTTTATAAGGAAAGTGAGAATAACTGAAGGCTACTACACACAGAGTATATCACATTGCTACTGCCTTAGGTGGCCCAGTTGTAATGTTCCATCTACTTGGACTGTATGAGCCTCTTCACCACCTTAAGACATCTGGAAAATGACTAATATAAGTTTTTGTATTTATGTACTCATGGCTATAGCAGATTGGACTAGATTAAACATAAAATGTGAGCATTATAGAGATACATGCAATAATTTGCACAATTACCCACAGGCTCTGTTAGCAGGGCATTTTCATACATAAAGCTGCTTCTGCTCCACAGAACTTTCACACATACTTGAGTTTGTTTCATACTTCAGATTGTTCCCCAAAAAGGCACACCATGATATTACAGCTAAACAATCTGCTGGATCAGCCATACAATCACGTTTGTTCCACATGTGCCTATCAAAAATGTCAGAGCTTCCATGTAGCTTTTCATCTTTAAAGCAAATAGCAAGGAAATGACTGTTTTATTCCTCTCCAAAACTTCAGGCCCAGCAGGCAAAAAACAGCCTTAGCGTATGTGAATATTATGGGCAAGAAGAAAGCACAAAACATGCCACTTAAGCTATTAAACAAACAAAACCAGATTGGCTAGCACCCAATTTGAGTTGTAGTTAAATAAATTTCTATTACATTTATTCGCTTTGGACAATACAAAGTAATTGATCAAAAGCAAAAAGCTCCCAGAAATAATTTTAAAGTTGCATCTTATATTTGGAAATACGTTAACAATCATATGCCAATGTGGGCAGAAAAAGTCATGATTTTAATTTGTGATGATAAATAAAGTGAGCCTGTATTAATTTAAAAACCTTGCTGCTTGTTACTAAAGGAAAAGTCACTTGTAATATGACACATTGCATATAAAATGTAAGCTTCTTTCCAGTGGTTGGAAAAGTTTAAAAATTGCTGTTATCAAAACACTACTTTTCTTTCAAACGCATTAAAGAGTATTTTTTAATTATGTAAATCAGCAGATATAATTTTACCTACAATTATTGTCAACTCTGCTCACTTATTTGCAGGCTATATTCTCAAAACAATATCATTATGTTGATTAGTCAGCTAGTAAATACACCAGTGAGCTGTTATTTTTAAGAACATTTCATTAACCTAATGTCTCAAACTGAATGAAATGGCTTAGTTTTTCTTGTGCGTTGTAGTAGTATATGAACTTAAAATATCAGCAGAATTTAACCTCCAGTTTCCACTAGAGTAATGCTTTTGACGGGATCAGTGCTAACTTTTAAGCCTAGCCAGATAAACTGTTTTCTGACAGAGTTTCAACTGAAAAAGTCACATGTAGACAATTAGCCCTGTTTTAGAAGTTGGCCAAACCCAGAGAAGAGCTGAAAACATGTTCCTTAGTGTTCCTCATTAGATTGACTCACTGAAAGGATTTGATGGAAGAATGGCTAGTTCATGCCTGGCCTTTCATCTCAGAGACCTGTGCATAATGTGCCCCAGGTTCTGCAAGCACAAGCTAGGTGGTGTAAGCACAGTCTTAATGGGAAGTTGATTCTCCTGGTGCATAAACAGCACATAACTCATGGGACAGTACAGCGGGCGGCCTGTGTGTTGGTGTTGAGCAAGGGCAGGCTCAGCAGGGGCTGGCGGCAAGAGCACAGGCACTGGTGCTGCTCTTCCACACAGCTTTGCCCACTGTTTCCCATACAGCTCCTGTGGTGCTGCTTTGCCCCTTCTGCACACTTTCCATACAAATGAGGTTACAGCGCTTGGGAATCTGAGTCAGACTTATTGGGCCAACTTCTAAACTGCCTGAAAATAAATGTAGATTTGCTCTCCTCACAAATTAAAAAGCATCTGATCTCCAGCCCAGTCTGATAACACTGCTTTAATTCACTACAATTCTGTTGATTTTCGTACCTTAACATCCTCAAGTACAGCTATACCTGCATGTTAGTGAACGCAAATGTCATCCTCAGTATTGGGAGGGATTTGCATTTGAATTTACTTCAGCAGTTTGCATGGAATTAATTGATATCCTGCTATTTTTCAAAATGCTCTAACAAGAGTTCAATATGTGGTACTCTCTGCATGCTCTTGAACATCAGTGAGGTAATCAGATAAAACCCAGCCATATTGAAAAGATAGTCCAAATGGAAGCATTGAAAGCATAAATACAGTGTGTCTACCTTGATCTGATATGTTGCTTTCCTTATACTTTTCACATACTGTCTTGAATTTTGCTATTAAGCCAGGATTTCTCACAGTCAAGGAAGCAAACCCAGTTCTAATATCCAACTTCCCTACAGTTCTTCTAAACCACAAACTAGCACAATATATTGAGGAGAATATATACTATGGCATATTTTCTCCAATGGATTATTTGCTGGAGAATACATCACTCTAATGACATCTTTTTTTAAGCTCTATGCTTTAAACATTTCACTGCAAGTATGTTTATTCACATGCATTAGCAGAATCTGCATTAGTCATTGCAAGACCAGGAACATGTGGCTTCGTACAGATAAAACACCTCAGATCTCACATAAAGAGCATGCAAAGTTTGAATCTACTTTATATATATGCAAATTATTCTAGAGACAATTTTCTGCTTCCTGCAGTAAAATTCGGCCTCTAAAAGATGCATTCTGTAAATGCTCCCTTAAAGCATCTCTGTACATGGTGTTGAAGAAGAAAACAAGTGAGATGATACTTATTTTCCTTTTACTCTTGTTTAATCTGATGACCCTCCTGTAGCTGGTCGCAGAGGAACCCCAAACTATCTTTCATTACTCTCCATGGCCACATTTTATTTCTCAAATATTTATCTTCTCAGCTGCACCTACTTGCCTTCCATGTTGCCTCTTGGAGGAATGATTATCAGCCTCTTCAGCTCGCTCTTCCCAATGCTGTTACATGAGTGACATAGTTTACAACCCTCCCAGTACTTATCTTCTTAGAGTTACAACATCTGGAGCCAATTAAAAACATAAGAATCACAAAAGAAGGAAAGTTTCTAGCCTTTGTGGTTTCTGAGAACAGTCACTATAATATACCCTACAAGCCCATAAAACAGAAAATAAAGTTCTTTTATTTATTTAAAGCATCATTAATTTTAAGTACTTAGGCATGACAATACTGAACAGCTGATCCTTCACTCAGTGCAACCCTGGTGCATGGAATCACATAGTGGACAGACAGTGGGGTGCTTGGGAGGAGCATTTCCCTGTGCTAGGGAGGATGCTCAGGGATGGGATGGTCATCTCTGATAAGCTTGTGGCCTGCAACAGCATGGCTTTGCTGCTGCTCTCCTTGCGTGTGCTGCAGTGTGTCAACCTCTTGAGCTCAAACAGTGCCATGCTGGAGCAGGAAAGAGCAAGGCAACACTGCACACAAGCAAATATGACTTGAAAAGTTTGTATTTCTCTATTTCCCTCTGTGCTATGCCTGCAGTTCCTACTCTCTAAGGCACTCATCAAAACATTACATATATAAGAGTAACAAATAAATATCCATCCAAGATACCTGATGTGGTAGTACATAAACATTCATTCTGCTCTTCAAGATTCACATGGTTTTGGAGTTTACTCAAAACCAAATCAATTACTAGTTTACAGCACATGGAAAGTTCCAAGTAGTACACAGCTATTTATTCATGAAACAATTTATCAATTTTATACTGTAAAGTTACACATTTACACTTTGGAGTTAAATATTTCTAGAAAGATATGTTACAGAAAACTTTCCAGAGACTACAAGCCATTTGATTTATGTGTGGGAATGTAACTGGTAGAAGAGGAGCTGCTGGAAAGCTTCAGAAACCTTTAATGTGTATCCCTTCATTATTTTTCCCATTTTTGAAATCTTACTTACTAGAGTAAAATAGCGGCCAATTGTTTCCATCAATCTGACAGGCTGTAACTTTCTGAGCCTGCCTTGGTCACAGAGGGTTAGGAAAAACTGCCTTACATTGTCCTTCCCTTCTTGTTCCTCTGTTTCTCTCTTTTTTTATCTTTCTTTTGAATTTAGATAGCTTCACAATTCTAAACTCTCAAGCTTTCAAAGCATTTCACATGAGTTTAGCACATCTTGTTAGCTTAATATCTCACAGAGAAAACTTTCTTTTGGAAATATTCTAGGTCAGCCTTACCACTACTACAAGAAGTAATTTTTCTAAGGTCTTGGTTCATTTAAGCACCAAGTATCCTCAAATACTGATATCAGAATGAGGTCCTTTGTGGTTTCCCACTGGAAGCTGATAAAAAGAAAAAAAAAAAAAAGAATTTTGGTCCATTCCCATCAACAGGAATGCTGCCAGAAGCTTCCCCTGTGTCCAATGGAGCCAACGCCAGGGGGCTTCAAGGAGGAGCTCAGAGGAGGCTGTGACCTTTCTCCTGTGGGAAGCCTGCACTGGAGCAGGCTCCTGGCAGGACCGGTGACCCCATGGAGAGAAGAGCCCACGCTGCAGCAGGTTTGCTATAGGACTTGTGACCCCACCAGGGACTCACACTGAAGCAGTCTGCTCCTGAAGGATTGCACCCTGTGGAAGGGACCCACGTTGGAGCAGTTTGTGAAGAACTGCAGCCTGTGGGAAGGACTCGCATTGGAGAGGTTCATTGAGGGCTGTCTCCCCTGGGAAGGGACACCACACTGGAGCAGGGGAAGAGTGTGGGGAATCCTCCTCCTGAGGAGGAAGGAGCAGCAGAGACAACGTGTGATGAGCTGACCACAACCCTTGTTCCCCATGTTTTGTATTATTTTTACACTTACACATTACGAAGACAGAACAACTCACTAAAACCAGCTGGGGAGAAAACCAGAAATTGCAAACATGAAGCAATCTGAAGATGTTCAGAATAGAATGTCAAAATAAACAAAAAAAAAGCAGGTTTTCCAAAAGAATGCTTCCTCTCCCCTTCCCTGTCCCCCAATTCCTCTGTCTCCTACAGAGCCAGCAGCAGATGTTTCAGAAACCACACACTGGGGAGATACGCAGTATTATCTGTCCCTTCTTCCATAAAGGTCTCATCCAAAGGGAACAATCTAGTTCAAAGAGCACTCTGGTAGCAGCAAGTAGCAAACCTTCTATTCTAAATAGGTCTTACCTTTGAAAATAATTTTTCATGGATTAGTTTGAAAATTTCAAATCCAGAAAATTGTATCACAACAGTAGAAGAAGCTAAAGAATATTCTTGTCATAAGAACATTCATCTTAAACCATTCACAAGCATGTAACCTGTGAACATGATTAATTTAGGTAAAATATTATTTCTTCATTAAGATCACAACAAAATGACCACAGAATAAAATCCTTGTGGAGAAGTAATATTTTTATAAATTTAAGAAACAAGTGAAATATTTCACTCCAAAAGATAAGTGTTTCACTCCAATCCAGGAAACATATGTTTTTCCAGTATGCAAATGCTTTCCAAAAATGCAAATTTCATTTCCTCAAATACCTGTACTGATAAACACTTAATGGTAAATAGAATTTTTTAAGAAAAAAAAAAATTATGCATGATTAACAGTAACACTCAAGAGAATGGATTCAGACATTGAAATCAGTATGAATAATTACATATGGGTTTGTTTCAAAATAAAATTATAGGTGAAAGAGGTCCTTCCTTCTATGTGTAAATGTAACAGGCAATACTTTTGTCTCTGAGTTTGGCTGCTTTTTTGTTTCTAAAAGCAGTAACGTTAAAGATGGAGTTCGGATTCCTGGTGACAAGTGATCGGGTCACAAGCTAGGCTGGGGAGAAGAAGAGAGCAATGCCCCAGATAGATAGCACTGAAGCAGGGCTGGGATAACAATCTGGGTTAGCAACCCCTACCTTGTCATTATAACTGCAGAGTTTAAAACACCTCTTAGGTTGCTTTAAAGTACGCAGACAGACAGCTCTGCCCCTGGCTGGCCCAGGATCAAAGGACTGGAAAGGTGGCTCAGTGCCACTGCTCTCTCTGGCTCTGCTCAGCCTCACGAAGGCCAAATTCAGCACAGCTGAGAATCCATCCCAGCACGTTAATCATACAGCTTGGGTGGAATTGCTGTCATACTGGAGTTTTCATTTCCTCCATCTCTTGGAGCCTGACTTTTTTGAAAGGACACAAGGGATGCTTTCTCAATTAGCAGACAACTTAATTTTGAAATGAAGCATTTTGGATTGGAAACGTCCTGTTGCCTGTAATTCTAGAAAGCAACTGAAGCTTGTGGAAGTTGAAGCATGTATTACATACAGAATATTCATGAGAGGAAGAAGAGATCATGAACTTGTTTCAGATATCACATGACAGTGATGTGAACACACCACTGGGAAAGAGAGTCCTAACCAAGCTGCTAAAAGTGTATTCATATCAAGAAAAATATACTGCAGTTAATATAGATTAGATCTGCCAAAAGTGCAAGAAGCTCATTTAAGCACTCACTGTGGCTGGTGCCAGAGGGGCTTCTACCAGTACACCCTGGCACCAAGGCCAGGTGGGTTTCTCTGTCTTTTCTTTCCTTCACACAAAGGGAGACAAAGGAGAAAAAAAAATTACAGCCATTTCAGTGTGATGAAATAAAGTCACAAGATGACTTGTACATTCACAATGAACAAGTGTAGACATGATACTGGCAAAATTTCTTAGCAGAACCAAACACATTTCACCATAGCAGAGAGATAATTCAAATCTTTACTGTAGTCCAGCTGCAGTGTTGAGTTCAAGATAATTAGGTGTTCTTTATTATACTTATTTTTTAAAGGACTAAAGAACAGAGACATACCACAGCTCTGTTGCTCCACAGCTCCATTTATTCTGGAAAATGCGACTCAATATTTAGCTGGAAACTGCTGTATAGCATTTATAATTAATATCAACATAATGTTATTTAATTCCAGAAGTTGGTCATGGGAGTTACTACAGACAGGGGCTACTGTCTTCCAGCCATGGGGTGGATTACAGTTACTGTGTACACCATATTGTGAGGGGACCAAAGCCATATCTGAGGTCACAGAGATCAAGGAGACAAAAGAAAACTCCCTGTAAAATGATAAAATATTTCAAGCTAGAAAAAGTTAGCTGGATTATGGAAATACAATCTTTCTGAATACTTTTTTTCCCCCTCAAATCCTAGCCATCTTTAAAAGCAAGGTGACAGCTCTCACAAGAGAAATTTTTCTTCTTCTCTGCTGTGAATTGATTTAGCTCTCCTTTCCAGTGACAGAGAGACTGCCAGATTGTGTAAAGCCCAGAGATCTTTTCAGCAGGCAGTCCACTAATGACTCAAAAGTTTGCATAAGATACAGAGAGAGGCATATACAGAGAGAAAAGGGGAGAGAGAGAGAATAGAGGAAGAGAGCATTAAGCGTACGCTTCATTCACCCATCATACAGGGCTCCCAAACCCAGAGGCCTGAGCCTGCTGACACGGCAGGCAGCAGCATTACTCCAGCTGGGCTTCAGGTCTCCCCAGCTGGTCATCTATCCATATGTCCCACTGCCACTCCATTGATAAGCCAGTACAAACCACATCTATTCAAAAAGTACAACATATGGAAACTAGGAGTGTTTTCAGTGATTTGTTTGAATGGCTTATAGTTTTGGTCTGCAAAGTTTGAAAACTTTTTCTTTTAATAGAATGTGTCTCTTTTTCTTTTTTCTTTTCAGTATCAGTTGTAAAACTACCTAAAGTCATAGTCACGTGTCAAAATCCTGACACCTACATTTAATGATTTCCATTTCCATGCCCACAGTCTCATCCACTTAACTTCCTTACTGCTGGGGTACTACTGCTCCAGCTTTCACATGTCTACATTTTATCAGTATTCCATGGCTTTCAGTGGAATAACTGCATGGTCATACACATACTCTCATGCAACTGCCATCTTCATTATACTAAATGGACTTCACTCCTTTGGCAGCATTAGAAGCAAAGAAGCAGTTAAGTAATTGCATATAAAATTATACTCAAGAAAAAAAAGGATAAGCAAAAACAGAATTAAGAGAAATTGTTTCTTAGAGTTTTTTATAAGTTTTAAAATACAGACTATGGAGCAAGAAAATGAGATAATGACAGTCATAAAAGCAAATAATTGTCAGGACAGCAGAAAGAAATTATTTTCTTGTGAAAAGAAAGAAATTTTCTTGTGAAAATATACCTAAAACAACCTTACTCTATGGAAACAGAGTGCTGTAACCATACTCCACTAGGAAAATGAATCCTCACACCATTAAGATAAAGAGATTTACATACCATACTTTGACATACTTAGAAATATGGCCCCAGGAATCAGAAATGTAGAACAGGTGGGTACAGAGCAGAGCCAGGGGAAGAATCAAATTAAGTCTGCACATAAATCTCTTGATTTCACAAGTTCAGAAATATTTTAACACAAAAAATGTGAGCGTTCACAAGATTATGAAACTATGGAAGGTTGTAGAAGTCTTAATTAGCTTGGGCTCGTCTCATAGGTCACCCAAAGAGACAAAACTAATGCAAAAAATCAGCCACAGCAAAGAGCCTGAAGTCTTTGTCTCCACTTGAAAGTTCCCATCGCAAGGGTACAGTGAAACATGTCTTATCTCATAAAGTATCTCAAAGAGGCCACAGGTAGGAAAACATGGAACAACCTAAAAAGCAAGGAGGAGACACAAATGAAACCAGCTGAAGAGAGAAGAAAGGAGAGATTAAATTCTCTATATACTTTTGTGGGTCTGCAAAAAGGCATTTCTTCACAGCAAGAGTTTTAAAGAATTCTTTCAAAAATTCCACATAGTCCTAAGGAGGGTGCTCCCTTTAAAGCTCTCAAAGGTTGGCTATTTTTCATTTTCCTTCAGCTATTTCCATTTTTATCATTCTGCCTTCTGGCTAGAAACATGTACTTGGAAGGATTTGTCAGTTCTTACAGTGAACATGGGGACCACCTTGTCCTCTACTATGGACACATTCACCAAGGGCTACTGAACATTCACCAGCAGAGGATGGTATGAGATATAAAATGAAACCTCAAGTTAAGTACTAATTCAAGCTAACTACAAACTACTACCATGTATACCACCAGTTAAGGAAGTATTGTTGTCATATATCCCCCAGTGTCCAGTGATAACAAAGGATGTGTAAGAGACTTGCATATAAATGTTATGATACCTTTACAACTTTCTCTTTTCTGCCCTAGGGAGACATAATCCTGAAGGCTAAAGGAAGACAGGAGGGAAAACACTGAGGCATAGACTCCTAACTGGAAGGTCCCTGCCAGGTTATGTTCCCTTTGTTTGATTCCATGACATCATTCTGGCCACGGAATTCAACCAAGGAAACCCAAAAACAAAAAAAAAAGGAAAGAAAAAATAAAGGATTAGCCATCTTTTCCTTCTGTTCAAATATTCTACGTGCCACAAAAAGCTGTTACTACTTTTATAGTTGTTTTAAACGGCTAACTTTTCCACTTCCTTAATCTGGCTTCTTTTACTCTTCAGCCGTTGTATTAATGTTTAACCCTTTTTTCATCAGATCCTACAGCCATCAGACCCTGGTTAAAGACAAAAAAAATTCCTTCTCGTATTTGATCTACCCTTTGAGAAGAGGAAAGATTATAGCAAGGGGTTTGTGCAGTACAATTAAAAAAAAAAATTAAAAAAAGACAAAAAAGTAAGTTTGGTTTATTAGCACATTTATTAAAAGCACACTTTTATATTTATCTCAACATCTGAGGAAAAGTCTCTTCCATCCATTTGGACTCTTCCCATTGCTCTCAAGATGAAAGCTATCATGCTACAGAGCAATAAGGTACCACCATATCTCCTTAACTGAGAACTGAAGAAAGATTTCAATGCTAACAGGATCTCCTATAGGCCCTGTCTGAAGCACCTGTCCATTGCATTAGGGAACTGTGCTGTAAACTTCGTACGTATCTACAGTATAAATGACATTAAGAAGTTCATGTTTAAGAAGGAAATTAATAACATAATTCTCATGTTTAAAAATGCTCTAAATTAAAAATGCCTTTTACTTTTTTCCATTACTTTTCTTGGGAGTTCACAGCTTTAAAATACCATTCAACAGTACTTTTCATTTCTTTGTATTAAAGTTCTTTTTGTAACTATATGATAACCACTGATCTTTTCTAATAATGAAATAACAAATGTTGAAACACTCCTGGGAAAGAAAAAGGGTGGGAAAATAATTCCTGGATTATAAGATATCCCTTAGAAACTTTCAGCTGTCTGTAAAAGGAGAGGAAAAAAAAGAAGAGTGGTGCCTTGTTTAAAAAACAATGGCTTTCCATCCAGAATTATGAGGATAAGAGCTAATAAACTGCCTGACAAGCAAATGTAGGTAAAAGCTTGAGTTTGTATAGCATTCTGAAAAGTCCTACTACAGTTTAAGTTTACACTTGGTAACTGCTCATTTTCCCTTGAAGTGTAGTACAGTCAGATTCAGATTAATATAAAACATGATCCATTTTAGAGAAATTATCGTATCTGATGTACAGAACAAAAAGGACCATATTGTTACTTCTCAGACACAGTCAATAATCTTTTTCTTTTTTTTTGTCTGAGGCTGACATAAAGTCACCAGATGGGTCATAATGGAAACAGTATCTTCCACCTCTTTGTATCTGAGTAAATTACTTCCTTTCAAGATGAATTCTCCAGAAAGAAAATTGAATTACCTGAGTGCTGATCCACTTCAAAGGATGTCCTTTATAGGAAGCATAATCAGATTCTGATGCTTTGATCAAGGGAATCTATGAACCTGCTTACTTGATCACAAACTCTACTATTTGCTGTGAAGAGATAACTAATCAATTACAGAACATACACCTGCTCTGAGTAACATTATTGATGACTTGTGAGAAGGAATGCATAATTCAAAGAGCAAACGTCTTTGGAGAGCTGGCAGTGGCTGTAGACTGAAGAATTCAAATGAGACAGAGGGTGGCCAGCCTAGAAGTAAGTTGCTAATAATTAAATGCGAGTATCTGCTGCGCCTTCATTTGAAATGGAGCTTAACAGCAAAAGTAAGGGACTCTTGCTCAAATCTGGTTAGTAGTATGGTCTGCCAGCACAAACCCTGCCACCCTTCCCTGTCCTAGAGCAAGCCTGGTCAGCTTCACAGCAGAACCTGATCATTTCTGCCATATCAGAGTAAGGACTCACTGGTCCAGGGAAGCTTATACAAGGGCAGAGCTCATTTGCCCATCTTGTATGCCATGCACCAGCCTGTGTTTCCGTGCACCATCTTTTCTCAAAGGGCCAGGATCTTCTAGACTTTTCTCAAACATGTATGTGGATGCCTTGCTCCTTCATGACTCCAGGGCTTCCATAACTAGTATTTTAACATTTCAGTGAGAAGCAAATTTCATTCCTTCCAAAAACATCCTATGTTTCTTACATTGAAGACATTGTAAATAAGAAATTAAAACTAGCCTGAATATTTCAAAATCCAACATAATAGTTCACAAGACCTATAGTACTGGACTGTAATCACAACAAAATTAACTGTAATAATTACATCTATGTGCTGAAGAGTCTTCTGTATTGCACTACATGAACATCTTGGAGTATCTTTACAATTCAGACTCATAGGAATCCTGTGTCATTAACTATATCTGAGTAATTAAAACTTCCTTATTGAGTGCCTTCCAACTCTTGATTATGTCCAGACCCACAGGTGCCCTCCTTTTAAGCCCAAAACAAACAAAAAACCTCTGCAAAACACATACAACCTACAAGTGCTTTTCTTCAACTTTTAAAATAGGCTTGAGGTTAAAGTAGGAAAGAATCTAAGTAGAAGTTTTGAGCGCTTAAGAGTACTGAAAAAAGAGACTGCAAAGTCATCTTTGTAACCTTATCTACTCTAAAAAATCCAAAGATCAAAATGTTTGTCTATTCAAAACATTGTATTTTCCTATATCCATTTTTAAAAAAGCACCTTTTTCTTTTTTTCATTAAACTCAGTTGAATTGGGTTAGGCTTTAAGATTATATTTCATTACATGGTCTTTGCTTAATGCTTCAATGGTTAGTCATGAGCTGACTTTATCCATTGCAAGCAAGACAAGAGCTGACCATGGAGAGCTGAAGGTAGCCCTTAGAATACAGTCTTCTGCCATTTTGGCCTTGAACTGTAAGCATACACAGAAGATAGAAAAATAAAGTGTCTGAGGTCTGGACAAAATTTTGCTGAATCACTCAGGTGAGGACCTCAGCCAAACCTAAGACTCTCCTGCTGTGAAATACTGCAAAGCTTTTGAGGATGGGAACTCTCAAAAAGCCATGTTACAGCAGCTAAAATTCAGTGGCAGCAGTAACTGGCCACAGGTTTCTAAACAATCCAGTGAAGCATGTGCATCCCTTAGTCCTTCTCGCGTTTTGAATTTATGTGAAGATGTTTATTTTATTGCCTTTTATTTCCAAGATGAAGGAAATCTATAGTCCACGACCAGAATTAATAACATTAAAAGAAAGAGAGGAAAAAAAGGCATGAGTCATTGGAATTCAGTTTTTATGTAGCATGCCAAAATAGGCTGAAGTTAAAAGTGAACGCAGTGCACTGAAAGAATTGTAAGGTTTGTTTTTATCTTTCTTATTGAACAGATTCCTGCAGTTTACTTTTTTGAGCATCTTACGGCATCTTTGGATTAGGTAACAAAGAAATTCCTTTTTGACACAGCATGTGGTCAAATGAAGATTCTGTTCAAAGTGACATGAAATCAAAAATATTGGCTATATAACAGGTATTGTCTTTTTCTATACCTCTGTTCTTCATTGTCAGTAGCAGCCATAACTGAAGAGACACACTCACAAAGAAGTAAGAAATGTTCAAAGTGGGCAACAGATGCTTTATTAGAAGGCAAACCTTTCTCTTTTCTCTATTCATTTTATCCTAACACCAGCAGGTTTCCAAGGGGGAGCAAAAGCAGCTTTGAAGCTTTTTTTTTCTTCCAACTGCTGTACTTTTTTAAAGAGGTCCTAATTTCAAATGCTTTACTGAAGTCTGACTTAGTACTCTTATGCTACAGAATATTTAATGCTTTAAAAGTAGGATCACTACCAGTTCCCCTTTATATTTGCAATTTTTTTCTGGTTATTAATGGGACAGACAAGTCCCAGTTATTGGTACTTGCAGAATTCTCCACCTCCAGGACGAAAATAATACTCATCTTGGGTGGCAGGGAGCTACGGGGGACCTTTGACCTGAGTAGTCTGGGAACAGTTCATGGGTTTGTTCCAGTGTCCTATATGAAAACAGGTTTTACCTCCACATGTATAAGAAACTTCTGATGTTACTTACAACAACTAGTGCATACTCAGGCTAACTTCTTAATTGAAGTCAGTTGGAGTTTTGCTCAATCACTGAACACTGAATTGGACTGAAAACAGCAGCAGATACTAAGCTAGGGTAAACCAACCTTGTTCCACAGAAACCCATCTGTATCCCACCTCAGAGTTCCAAATGCCAATGTCACATGTTCAACAAAAAGTCATCCCTGGAGCCCTATTTCACACACAAGTTTCATTACACTGTGTTGAAACTCGGAGTTGTTCAGTCTAATTATAACATGCAAAAAAAGTAGGACCAGCACATTCTTATATTCTATGCTGTCGTGGTTTAAACCCAGCCAGACAGATCGTTCACTCACTCCCAGTGAGTGGTGCCAGGCTGGAAGCAGTAGAGGCCCGCGTCCCTCCCCTCCCTGGGGGCTCTCCCCTTCCCTGCTGCCGGAGGGATGGGGAGGAGAATCGAAAGAATGCAAATCCCACGGGTTGAGACAAGAACAGTCCAGCACAACACAACACAAATCACCACCGCTACCACCACCAACAACAATGATAAGAGAAAATAACAAGGGAAGAGAATACAATACCACCCACCGAAAAACGAGTCCAACCCAGAAGATCCCGTGTCCTTCCGTGTAACTCTCAGTTACCCCCTCGGGCATGGCGTGCTGTGGTATGGAATACCTCTTTGGCTAGCTTGGGTCAGGTGTCCTGTCTCGGCTTCCTCCTGGCTTCCTCTCCTCCCTGGCAGAGCATGAGCCTCACAAAGTCCTTGGTCAGGGTAAACATCACTTAGCAACAACTGAAAACATTGGTGTTATCAGCACTGTTCCCAGGCTGAAAGTCAAAACACAGCACTGCTTCAGCTACCAAGAAGGAGAAAAATTGACTGCTACTGCTAAACCCAGGACACATGCCAATGAACAGGGATGAACAGACATAAATAGGGCTTAATGCCTATTTATGGGACTATGTAGGAGCCATGGGGACTGGATATATATATCAGCATTGTGTATATTCTCTCCATGGAAGCACACAAATGGCTATTCAGTGCAAAAGGTTTGTTTATACCAGCAAAAGTATCAAAGTAACAGTTCACTAACCAGGCCCCAGAGACATGAAAACAGATATGTTAATAAAAGACTGCAGTCACTAGAGGTACTGGAATATAATGATGTGTATCACATTCCATTTCATCTCACTTCAAAACTGCCTTGTGAATTAGTATTTTAATTAATACCTGGTCAGGTTATACATTCTGTTCAATAGCTGACCAACAGATCAGCCTCAGACATTGCTCTCCGTGTGACTACCTTAACGTGGTCTAGAACATCAGAACAACAACAGAAGCAGATCAGCTTTGGTTCTAAGGTTACTTAACTCCTACAGGGAGCCAGAAGCAATGAGAAACCAGTCTGACAAATAAGTGATCTGTTTCAAGGCAATTCACTGATTCTGACTTCTGCCTTCTCCATGAGCGCCTAACCTTTACCTCAAAAGGTAATCACCTGTTCAAAATCTCTTGGGCATCTCTTTTTTTCATTCCTGGTTCTCCATTTTCAGGGAATTGGACAAAGCAATCTTTGGTGTTTTTTTTAATGCATCTCAGGTAACAGCACAATTATCAGAGATCAGCTTTTGCTACATTGTACTTACCATTCCCTCACCTAGCAAAAATATAACCAGGCAGAAGTTTTAGCTAGAAACTTCTACCTGGAGAAGAATTAACGTGGTAACTTAGAAATCTGTATGACAAAAAGGCTCAGTAAGTCTGTGATTCCTTTTAAAATAAACACCTGATAAACTTTCAGACTATCTATCTGCACTGTTCTCAGTCTTCTAAATCCAAGTAGAAGGCATACTGTAATACAATAGCATCTGTCTTATACAGAGCTGTTCCGTTATCCAAAAGCTGAATTTCTTTTTGGCAAACAAGCTGTAAGAGTGACAATTTAAAAATTACAATATATAAAATATAGAAGTAATGCTTTCACCTGACCATGGTCATTATTATATTTTTCCAAGGGTATATTCATAACACCTAAGAATCCATCTCAGAGGAGCAGAATTAATTTTATGCTATTTTTTTATGCTCATAAGAAATAAAGATGTTCAGTGTTTATTGCAGATTATTTATATTTTTTGTGTTAAGCTTTGTAAAAATGTATCTGAAGCAACAGAATGACAAAATGACTTTAAGAAGTAGCATGAAAGAAAGCAGACTGTTTACAGAATGGGACCATACATTTAACTATTGAAAATATATATGTATTGAAAGGCATCTTTCTGAAGAAAGTGAATGAACTTACAAAAGTAAAATCAAGAAAGCAGGATTACATGAGGAAAACAAAAAAGGGGAGAAGGCCAGGAAAGATCAAAAGAGTACATGGGTAGATGAGCTGGATTAAATGAACCTGCAACATCAAGGTTCATACAAAATAGACAGTTAAAAAGTCATAATTTAAGAAGGCTTGAAGTGACCCAAATGTGAAGAAATTGCAGACATTACCTTATAAAGTAAGATATTGAAGCTCATATCTAAATAGGTAAACAGAGTCCAAGGTTCTACTAAACACTAAGCTCTGACTCTGTTTGCATGACTTAGGAGGGAACACAAGGCAGTTGTCAGAGGAGGTGGCTGCTGCAGATCCCAGTTCCTGTCTTTCTGAAAATTAAGTTCTGTTGCCTTTCTAGTCTCTGTCTCCACATTTCTAGTGATGCAAGATTTATTTAGAAAAGGTTTTCAATAGAGCAGATGATGATTCCCTGGCGGTATCCCATCCAAGTACTAACCGAGCCAGATGGTGATAACTGAAGAAAAGAGACTACATTTTTACTCACCTGTCACAGGTAGGTTCAGAAACCACCTGTTCTTATCCCAGTATTCAAAACAAGCTTGACAAACTACAGTAGTAGCTGTTGTCCAATCAGCAGGGGTAGTTTCTGATGCTACTACCCCAGAGAATACCACAAACAAAAAACTTGGCAAGTACTGATAAAAGAAGTGGGAGCTGGGCGGTAAGGAGGACAATATGTCATAAGGCAGCCATTATTCAATACACTGTGAAACATGGTGAACTTACTGAGCTGCTCCTAACAGCCTAATAATTTGTCCTGCTAAAGAAGAAATAACATAGAATAAATTTTGGAAAGCAAGTCTTGAGTGACAACAAAGAGAGAAATGATCAAGCTGCAAGACAAGTATGCAGCAAGCAGAGAAAATAATTTAGCTGGAATTTGGAAAAAAAATATCTATTAAGGCCAATAAATTAAATCCTAGACCTAGTAAATGGAATGGTTTGGGGAGTGTTGGTTTTAGGTTTTTGTTTGCTTGGTTTGGTTGTTTGTTTTGTTGTCTGTGTTGCTTTAGGTTTTGTTGGTTTCAGGGTTATTTTGCAGGGGGGCTGTTTTTATTTTAATCAGCTTCAGGAAGGCCAGCATTTGACTAGTCTATTATTTATTCACAGAAAAGAAGCCAAAAAGTCTCTAATATATGGAAGAAGAATCTGCTTCTTGAATTGCTTCATTTTAGTATCGAGTGGGTTTCCAAAAGCATGCACAGGGCAAGAATTTACTCAGATAACGGGATGCTCACTTCAGAATTTGTCTTTCCCTAGAAGCTTCTCAATTAAAGAATATTTCTGTTCTCATCTCTAAATCCACGGGCAAAAGCTACTTGCATATACATATATATATATATATCTGAGAGAGAAGGGGCACAGACTACTATAGATATCACGACTGATGAAGTTCAGCCCCCAGGCAACTACTTCATAATAGAAGATGTCCTCGTAGGATTGCCCAGGGTACTATACAACCTCTTATAGTTTTATCTGAAGGCTAGCATTTGGAGGCACCCAAGTAGTAAAGCATTAGCCCTGAAATGCTAAAACTTCCAGGGAAATAGCATTTGAAGGAGGACGTGGTACTGTCATCTCCTATCCACTGCTGAGAGCAAGCTTTTAGCTCAGTGCTGAGGTCTAAGATCCTGAGAAAGATAGGCCCTTGCACTTACATGACCATCACCTATATCAAATAACTCAAACAAAAAAAGAACATCTCTCATGTAAATCTCTTGAGAAAATGAATAGAAAGACCTGAAAAGGTTAAAGGCTACAGCTTTTAGAGCTTTTATTGATACCAAGGAAGAAAAGGAGACAGTGTTCAAAAGTTTTATTCTTAGGCCATTTTCAACAATTCCCTTTTAAAAATCCTACTTCTATGAGAACACTCTTACCTTATTAAGAAAGTTCACAAAGAGTTTCTTTTTCTTTACCTGTATATGAGTGTGTGTGTCTAAGAATGACAGTGAAAGTATAAATCTTTTCCTTGTTCATTATGTACTCCCCTACAGCACATACCATCTGAAGAGCCAGGGGGTCTACATAAGGTCTGTTATGTTTCAAACTTAAAACCTTCTCAGACATCCCCTCTCAATTAGATTGTTGCTTCAAGTATTAGAATAATTGTTACAAGACCTTTAGATACCTCTGGCAACTATATATGTATTTTTAAACATAACACAAACACACACAATATCACACATGCATATATATCTCTCTGATGAAAATACATATAAACACCTAACCAAATAGTCCAGACACCTCTTCTGTACCTGAAGATGTTTACATACCTACACTAAGCCACATTTTCAGTTGTATCCTCAATCTTCTTCAGTGAAGTGCTGCTCTGAGAATATATATTTCAGCAGAGCTTTTTTAAAAAAAGTAATCTAGATAACTCGAGAGGAATGAAAAAGGCACCTTCCAAGAACACCCACCAAGAAGTTGCTCATTTTTGGAGATTCCCCTTTTTCTGATATTATTGGCACTTTAGAATCCTTGCCACTACCAGGGCCCTTTGATCCCTACAACCTGGCGCCACAATATTTTGCACCCTGTGTGTTGTGAGAACTTAAAAAGGATTATTTAAGGGGGGCAGCTTGTGTAATCGCACATTAGCAAATGATTACCGCTTTCTTGACATCAGAATGATGGTTTATTAGCAGTATTTTAGGTTTTTAGGTGAGGGAGAATGCAATTACTCTCTGAATGGAAACAACAGTTGAATCTATAGTGAAGATGAGGAAAAGGTGGGTTCACTACAGCATTACTTCAGTCAGAGATTGTTCCTTATGGGATTTACGCCGTGGTTAAATACTCATTCCCTCCTTTTCTATCCGACACCTTCTTTTGTTATTGCACCAATACAGACACTGAGTCTTTCCCACACTGAGAATTCAGTGACAGGAAAATTTAGAAATTACAACACAAATACCATCTAAGAAATAATAATAATCCTGCTATTATGACAAAGCCTGCTATGTTCATTAAAACAAACAAACAAAAAAAAACAAACAAAGAAAACAAAAAAAAAAAACAAAAAACCTTCCAAATCAGTAATTCTCAAAAATTATATTAACTAATGCTAATATGCATAACAAAGAAAGTATTTGTGACAAATAACGTGTCTACTGGACCTCTATGGAGAAGAGGGAATTTCTCTTTTGGAGTTAAAAGATCAATAGCTCCCTAAATTCCTATCACATCATAGACTTGAGGGGCTATAACAAGAGTCCTGCCCATCGTGTATGGTGGCTGTCTGAAGGTACAGCTCATCTAGCTTTCTTTTACTGCCTGCTGAGTGCTCATATAATCCTTGGTTTTACCTTTTATCGTTTTCTCCACCATTACAGATATCAATCTTGCTTATTCTTTTCCTCTTTGTTAATATTCTGATCCTTCTACTAAAGCTGTAACTTCATGGGAAATGTAAAATTGGAAGGAAGATCTTTTTTTCTTACTTTCCTTTAAATTTTGGTACCTAGCAAGCTTTCTGCAAAGTATTTTCAAAAATCCCACAATAGCATGGACTTTTAAAATGACACATATAAAATACTGTGGTGCCTGAAAGCCAAAATACTTTTAGGTATTTTGTCCAGAGTATCTTGGACAACCTATCCACATGGATAATACATGCTGTGTCACCCTAGCAGAATACAACTACTGCTGACAATGTTTCAAATGCTACCTGGCCAGTCTTTGCACACAGAGATGAACAAAATCAATCAAATTATGCACAACTTCAGTCTGTTGGCTACTTCACACAGACAATTTCAGTCTGCCATGTTTTCAAAACAGAAAAAAAAGAAAAGTTTAAATTTCTTTGCAGTAAGGTAGTAAATTATTTTTCTCACTCCAGACCTGGGTATTCTTCAGTAATTAATTTCCATAACAATTGAACTGGAAAGAATCAGAACTCAGATATCAGTTGACTGAAGAGGTTTTCCCTATTCCCTTGAACATAACTTAAAGAGGAACATTTGATCACTACCAAATTTCTAAAGGGAATACCATTTCAATATTAAGACTAATGAGACTAGTTTAATCTCATCCCTATAAACAAATCAGCTTAAGCCTAATGAAATCTTATTTTTGTAAATTAATGCACAAAGGAAACAGTTCAGTGTAAACAGACTTGTAGTATACATTGTTTAGGGACTATTGACTTTCGAATTAGTCTGCTTTTCAAACATTACACGTCAAAAACATAGTCAAAATGCAAATGTAGCATAAACGGCTCTATAATAAATGCTCATTCAACATTTATTCTTTCTCAAATCATCTTTTAAAGCTCTTTCATGCTAATGTGTAGATGTGACATTAGAAAAATTGCTTTGACATGCTAAGGGGCTCTAAGATTAACAGAAAGAGAAAGAGCAAGATAAAGCCTTCAAAAGACTTATTTCAGAGGAATTATTACTTCCTTTGAAAGTCTTCCAAGGTTGCAGTGCATTTAAGCTTGTTGGCATACATGTAAATGAAGAACTACAAAAGTATTCAACTAAATACAACTTGAATTAAACCTTCAGGCTAATGTTAAGGAATGAGGATAAAGGCCAGACCCTAGGCTGGCAACAACTCATTTAAAATGAGTTCTTTATTTGAGGACATAAGTAAAGAATTATTATTATTTAAAAAAAAAAAAATCAATACAAGAGCAAATGTAATTAATGTAATTCACATACAAAATGGCTTGAACTGATGGAATTTTCTGATTGATAAACTAGCACACTAAAGGGGTATATTAATGTACCATGAGTTGTGCTCTAGAGCACAAATAGTCTCAACATCTAACTTACTCTCCTTTCTCAAAACTTCCTCCACTACAAAGTCTTGATTCTATAGTAACTACAAGACAATAGGGATGTGGTTCTCATGAAAACAATGATTTTGACTTGTAAGCCTTAAGCTGTGATTTAGCCTTCTTGTCCTTTGACATCAAAGGGAAAGTTATATGCAGTTACAACTTACTCTTCAGTGTTCATTGGGAAAACATGACAGAACAAAGTCCACTCAGCTGCAGAGGCGACCCACTTGCACAAGTGGTAATGTTGTGTGCTTCTGTTCTCTTTGCCTTGACTTGCATTCTCTCACATGTCCATATTAATTCACTGATTTCCATTAAAGCTATAATTTCCCAGAATATAAAAACACATGTCCTGAAAGCAGACTAGGGCAGATCAAAGAAAGGCCAGGCAAGGAAGAATAGGTCTGGTACTCTCTGGGGTTCCTCACCAAAATCTGTCCTGTAGTGAAGAAAAAGACACAGATTAGACCAGCTTTACTGTGAAAACACAGACAGGTGTCTGGTCCTATACAGATAGTACAAATACTACTTAATACCTCCGTTAAATGGCATACTACATTAACAGGTGCTTTTGCACCTACGTTTTCTCTTAGACTGAAGTTCGTGCTATCATAATTTTTATGGCAGATGAAGTAGTATTGCCTCAAAAGAACCACATCATAGCAATAGCTGTTTTAAGAGATCATGTGTGAGACATCCTTCTCATAAGGATCACAGCTCTGTTTAAGCAGGCTGCTTTGGAAAAATAGCTTATTAACATTCTAACTTTATATGAATGTTGGTAAGAATTTTAGGTCAACAACATATGGCAGAATTTTTAGTGATGTATTTCCAGGAAAATATGATTTAAGAGAAACAAGAAGTAGAGAACACCATCCTTATACATTTTCTTTTTCTGAAGTGTCTCCAAAGTATATGCCATTTTCATAATGCCAATCAGCTGCAAAATCTCTCCAGTCAGCACATATAGTTTCTACAGCTGCGCAGTCATAACCTTATTATATACCTGCTGGTGTGAAATTTGAGTTTGGGCGGAGTTTTTCAGGAAGCTCACTATTCACAAAAGAGGATTCATTACTAACTTAATTTGTTACTACAATGAGTACTAGATGAACTTCAGATCATGCAAATTCCTATCACTAAAGTCAGAAATAGCAGTATGCATGCAGAAACCCAAGCAGGCATGAAATCGGTGATCAGCTAGGTTGCCACATGCCTTAAGCTGCTACGAGATCTCAGTGCACATATGCAATTAAGTGCCTAATTTTAAAAATAAATAAATAAAGAAGAAAATCTATCTCAAGTATTGTAATTGAAATTTTGACATATTGATCATTGAAAATGTTATTGTAGCTTAAAAATGGAGTAATTCTTGCATACAAAATGATGTGTTAATATTGCCTGGCAGACACCTTAAAACAGGCACAAGAGAACAGAAAGAAAATCTGCCTCATTTTAACCTTACAGTTTTTAATTCCCCCCAGAAATATCACTTGATATAATTAGGGAATTTTAGATGCAACTCTATAGATTCCTTTTTCTTAGCTCACTGCCTCCCAAAGGGAGGGAGGAAAGGTGCCTCAGATGAATGTAAGGCTGACAGCATTTGCTTTGGTTGCACTCATATTCCACCTGAACACTGAACCTTAAAAAAAAAGGCATCTCTTTGATGCAGTCTTCCATTCATCTGCCTGTAACACAAAATGTATGGAGCAAAACATCTTCTAAGCAGCTAGTTTCCTATACTGGTAGTTCACTTGAGACTTTGCTGAGCAGGGAATTAAAAGAGATCTTCTCCACAAAAAATCTGCTTTGGATAGTGGCTTTGATGGGCTCAATGAATTTTGTAATAGCAATTTTTATTAAAGAGTGGCCTCCTTATTCCTGAGATTTCATGCATAGTGATAAAATTACAAGGGAGCACTTTAGAATACATTACATTATGCTATTCACTCACTGCACAGATGCAGAAACAACTTTCATAGAACCATAGAATAGCTAGGGTTGGAAAGTACCTTAAGATCATCTAGTTCCAACTGCCCCCCCCCCCCCCCTCCATGGGCAGGGACACCTCACCCTAAACCATGTCGTCCAAGGCTCTGTCCAACCTGGCCTTGAACACTGCCAGGGATGGAGCATTCACAGCTTCCCTGGATAACCCATTCCAGTGCCTCACCACCCTAACAGGAAAGAATTTCCTCCTTATATCCAATCTAAACTTCCCCTGTTTAAGTTTTAACCCGTTACCCCTTGGCCTATCATTACAGTCCCTAATGAAGAGTCCCTCCAAACATCCCTATAGGCCCCCTTCAGATACTGGAAGGCTGCTATGAGGTCTCCCCACAGCCTTCTCTTCTAAAGGCTGAACAGCCCCAACTTTCTCAGCCTGTCTTTATATGGGAGGTGCTCCATTCCTCTGATCATCCTTTGCTGATATAAATAATTATATATTATTATGATATAAATAAGAGGGCCTGACTGATGCACAATATGCTGAGTGGACATGGGAGTGGTCCTGGAAGAGGTAACCAAATGCAGTGCAACTAAAATGTTCAGTAATTTACCAGCTGTATGACAAGGTTTCTGACAGCTACTGCTGTTCAGGGGTAAGCCCCCACAGAGTATAAATGATGCCAAAAAAATGCTCTCTGTATTGCATAATCTCTTCCCACACTGCATTCACCAGGCTGGTATTCCAGAACATCCCAGTAAAACAGCAGTCCTTTTTCACTTGCTTAATCTGGCTCTTATATTTTTACACTGACTCTACACATCTTTAGGAGCAATCCTGTCACTTCGTCATGCAGCTGTATCTGCCCTACATCCCATTAGCTCTGTATGGTACACTCAGAGTTTGTCTGAGGCTTGGTAAACTGCAGCTTTGCATTTTGCTTTGTTTCCCCTTACACTTTTCCAAAAGGCCTTAGCCCTGCACTAAATATTTTAGCCCAAGAAGAAAATACAAGGACAGGAACTCAGCCTTACTATCAAACTGGAGTTTGCAGTTGGATGCAAAGATATGCACAGTTCAAACAGAATTTATGAACTGCATATACTTAGAAACTAGAAGTTAGCAAAGTCTAAATTAATTCTGGCCATGACTCCTGCTGCATACTTTCAATCTAGAGCATCCTTTCTGCAACTACCATTAAAAAAAAAAAGCAATGCAACACACGTTTTTATATGCCACCAGCACACATAGTTAACACCATTGTCACTACTCATTGTATTCACAACTGCAGCACATTATGCTTCTCTTCTCCTGTGCCACAAACTCTCGCCTGCACTCTGGGGACCCAGGTGTTGCATTTCCACATGACAACACATTCTTGTGGCTATTACAGGTCATCAGAAGACACTTCTTCCACACACATAGCTGTGTTATTCTTTCCCAAATCAAACAGTCCCCCAGAGATCTGGTATGGTCAGCTACTCTTTACATGCCACAAAGAAATGTCTTGGGGATCAGAGCATTAGAAAAGTGCCCAAACCACTACCCTTGCAGCAATAAAATGCCCCTGAAATCTACTTATGTCGAGCCAAATTAAAAGGACAGCAAATACAACTAATTATTTACAAACATCAGAACAATTGACAATGCAGTCACATCACTGCTAAAAACCTAGACAAACGTGCTGACAGAAAGAAAGAAAAACCATGCTTAACTAGAAGGAAAGAAAACTCCTTGCCCCCTCTGCATCCAGCTGACAAATCAGAGGCGCTTACCTGCCCCGCCATCACTGTTCTGCACTCATTTTTTGGTCAAGCTTTGTTTTAGGAGTGTGAAGGTCTTTTTAATTTGTACTTTTTACAAACTGCCTTTCTCTCTGTTCCAATTTAGCAAGAGTTGATGTGTCTGTTAACTTTAACAGGTATCCTCAAATAATGATTGTAATTGTCCAACACATTATGATACCATGAATTGGATATCATTTGACTGTAAAATAAGTTTGCATTTGTGAGTGTTAAGATAAAAATACCCCACAAAATGGTTGGGGATATCAATCTTTTAAATGGAAATTAATCAATTAAAATCTGCAAATAAATATACTCTGCATTATGATTAGAGAAATTATCCTTTCACACTTCTGAATTCTGTTTCCTAGATACACGAACAAGATTGTGAGGGACAAACATCTAGATGCTTAGTATGAAGTATGTTACAATTGTGTCTTTCTTTCTAAGACTGACGGATATGGTGCTTTCATCTGTGGGCACTATCTATTTTTCCTAATTAGCAGTTTGAAAGAGAATGCCAGAGTTTTGTAATGTAGAGGGAACACTTTCTTCTCATCTCAGTCATTCCAAATGTCCTGTTGACTAGCAGGAATCTTTGAAGTCAGTCTGTGACTCTATCCCCTGAATCACAATTGTGTATAAATGTTGTTACCCATTCTTACATTTGGCTTGTGTTTTCCCTGCTTCCCGAAGTAGGCAGATACTTGCCCATTATAAAATATTGTTTGTCCATCCTTCACAATAATCACAAAAAATTGAAACCTGAGCACTTCTTATTTAACTATAAAATATAATTAGGCTGTATGCAGTATAAAACCTCCTTATATCTATAAAGAAGCAATATCATCTTAAGCAAAGCGTCTAAGAGAATGGCACCCTTCTGATTCAGTAGCACAAGTACACTAGTCAGTGCAATAGACCTCCTCCTGCAGGACAGTGCAGTTCCCCATCTCCCAGCATTTGTGCACATATCTTGCATTTACCTGTCCCTTGTTTACAGAATCAGCAAACAGCCCAGGTCAGAAAGGACCCTGAAAGGTCACCTGCTCCAACATTTATCTGCATAGCTGCAATTTCTTCTCAATAGACAGCACTTTCTTGCTGGTACAAGCAAGTATGGTCTAGACCAGGGAAAGATGACATTAATTAGAAGCAGCAAAGTGTTACTAAATGCAGAGATTCCCCTTCCATTAGCCAGTGATCAGGCTTCACTTGGTGGCTGCTCATGTAGAGCAGAAGTTGCAATGCCTGTTGAAAGTCTGGAAGGATTAGCACCTCGGACTTGGCTGACAGTCTGTTCAAAACAAAGTGAATCCCTCAGTTACCCATTTCAGTGGACAGGTGTATCTGTCAACTGTACAACTCTTCCAAACATCTTAGAGAAGATACTAACAAGTAGTTTCATTAGTTAGAGAACTTTTAAATTCACCTTTCCTCTTGGAGTCCCAGATGAAGAATGGCAAAAATTCACCCTGCTGCACTATGCACTAGAATTTCCAGCCCATATGCTCAGTCTGGCAGGTATCACAGATTCTAGTAAACGCTTTCAGTGGCCCACCTAGAGACACTGTTTAAGCAGACTTCCCATGTTATACCTTCCGACAACTGGTGCAGAATTCTCATTTTCTAGTAAAATTTAAATATGGCTTTTGCCTACCTCAGATATTTTTCTGACTAAAGCTTCTTCCTCAGGCAACTGTAATATTTTAGTCCTAACTAAAAATATGGTAGACCCTTAGGAACTGAAAACTGTTATACTGTTTAAGGCTTGGAACTGATAACTCTACTGCCCACAACAGTTCAACTCTACACAGTTTATAGCCCTGGCTAGAGTTGTTTATACTATTTTGTGACTAAGACAAAATGAACTGGGCAGAAAAGCATAAACTACTTCAGTTTTAGAGTAGGCAGTTATGCACTGGTGTCTTGTTTGCATGAAATCATTATTCTGTCTTTTTACAATCCACACAGTATTATAAATCACAAGCAACACAATATGCTAGCTCTGAGAAAGCTGTGCCCAACTTCCCTCACTAGACTAATAGCTTTATTTTAAAGCATTACTGGAATCAGGTTTATCTAGTTTGCACACGAGGAAGAACTAATAAACAAATGAATACAGAAATGTATGTGCTATGAAAAAAATATATGTGGACCACTTTTTCTAACAGTTTTTAAAAGAAAAATTGGGATGGTATGAGCTCAGCAAGAAAAAAAAAATAGAGAAAACTGCAGTTTCCATTGGTACATATTAAATAGACTTGTCATTACTGTAATACCTGTAAGTCTTTAAAATCCTGAATCAAATGTCAGTGTCAGAGGGAAATCTTGAGCACTTTGTAATTAGAAATATTATATTAGAATAGCAGTACTTTTTGTTCCCCACCCTGCAATGCCCACCCCACATTCTGTTGAAGTGAAAGATCATGTATTGCACATAACTCTTCCTGGAAGAAGAGGAACTCCATTTATTGAGAACCACTCAGACTTGTCACAAAGCACTACCATGTACCCTTCAGTCTTCTAAATAAACATTTTCCCTTCATTCTGCAACCACTTATGGTATAATTAAACAGCCCTTTTCTCTTGTCCAAACATCCATTGAAAGACTTCAAACAGCAATAGGGTAAGTTGACTATATGAGAGTGACAAGGTGCAATAACAGAAGAAGAAAATCTTCTTTCTTGTTCCTGACAGCACAGGAGTTCCTAGAGAATTGTCATTCTGCTCCTTTAGTCCTAGATAACAGCTAATCTTCCAGTTTGATGAACCATGTCTTGCAACAGTGAAGAAAAAAAAAAACAAACCAACTTTTTTTTTCCCCCAGCAATGTTCTTATTGTAGTGGGAAAGCACCTGTGGGCCTAACAGCAATTACAGAAAAGCAGTCTTTTGAATCCTGGTGTTCTGATGCCATTGCTAGTTCCTCAACTTTGCATTACCATTTTGTCATGCGAGTGAAGCCCCAAAATGTTGCTCCAGAAACTGCAAAAAATCTGTTAAATCCCATCTTCAAACACATCCTATGTTGTAGATGCATCTCTGCAAAGTCAGACTAAGTGCCAAGCTAAACCAGTTCCATTGTTTAACTCCAGCTGCATGCACACTATGTTGTTCATGCTCTGCAGCAGATTCCACATGCTAAAAAAGGTTGACGATCTATAGCAGGTTCCAACTGCTCCAAAACACAGAGAATTGCGTGATGTTAAATGGAATCATAAATGTTTCTTAATGTCATGGTTTAAGCCCAGTCAGCAACTAAGTACCATGCAACCACTTGTTCACTTCCCTCTGGCTGGTGGAAAGGGGAAGAGAGTCAGAAAAATGGTAAAATCCATAGACTGAGATAAGAACAGTTTAATAATTGACATAAAGTAAAATATAGTAACAATGTAATATATAATAACAATAAAAGCAAACATAAGAGACAGAGGAAGTAGCCCCAAGAAAGACAACTGATGCACAATACAGTTGCTCAACACACATCGACCAATGTCCAGCCTGTCCCTGAGCAGTGATCAGACACACCCAGCCAACTCCCCCCTGTTGCTATATGGAGCATAATGCTCTGTGATATGGAATATTTCTTTGCCCAGTTTGTGTCAGGTGTCCTGTCTCTGCTCCCTCTTGGCTTCTTGTGCCTCTCCTCACTGGCAGAGCAGGAGAGACTGAAAAGCCCTTGACTTAGAGTACTACTTAGCAACAACAAAAACATCAGTGTATTATTAATATTGTTATTAGACTAAAGCCAAAATACAGCACTGCACCAGCTACTAGGAAAAATCAAATCTATCCCAGCCAGGACCAGGACAGTTAAGCTGGACCATACTTCTCAAGTAGCATTGACATCCCACAATGTACAGCAGTAGAAATTCCCGTATCTGTAGTGGAGGACAAGAGCACCAGGTACAAGCACATTTATCTGGAACATTTCATAGCTAATTTAAACAACTGCAGTGCTGTCCGAAAAGCCTAGACACCTGAGTAACCTTGGCAAAGCAGCATCAATACGCTTTCTATCATATGCTGCTGAGCAAAACATAAAGCAAACTAATCTGATGGAGCATCCCTACCTAGACAAATGCTTGCATGTACATAGCGGAGGCATTCAGTGCTCCTAAACCAGCATAGGTGGAAAAAAAAGGAAAGAGTAAATCCATGGCCCTCAACAGTGCTAATCTTTTGTCAAATAAGCGACATTCAGAAATTAAGTTCTAAGCATTACTTTTTCTGCCTTTTCTACACTGAAAAAAAAGTAAGGCAAGCAAAAGTTGCTCTATGAGCATCTAAGAATTCTTGAAGTGGCTTGACCTTATGATGTGTCTGATACTTACAACATTCTACTTAAATGAGATTATTTATTACTCATTTATTATACTGAGATAATCTGTGTAATATTTATAGATTTAGTCAACAAAGATTCCAAGTAGAGCACAGACCATTTATGGATCACTTGTTTAGACTAAGACGAAAATATGCTTGGGTCCTTTACCCAATCACTTTTATCTTGCAAAGCATAAATACCTCTCAAACATGGCCATCGATGACTGGAACACTAGAATTCTTTCACAAGCCAATTTTTCATGTGACAAAGGAAGAATGTGGTCTCTGGCCCTATCATTATTACATAAATTTTATTGGTGTCTTTTTCTGGCACAAAAGAAATTACTCTTTTAATTTGCAAAAGCTTGACAAAAGGAAAATATCAGTAGAAATTCAAAGAATTCATCTGAAATATATTATCCAAACAGACACTGCAGCAATAGGTCATGTCAAAATCTTACTGAGATGGACTTCTTGTGATGGCAGAGAAATCAGGGATATTTCTTCATTGTCCCTAAGTAAAAGTACTCTGCATAATTTCCTTAATTTGTAAATGCAATGATACAGTACAATTACAAATTTGTTTCTTATAAAATGTGGTCTGGGGGCAGTTTGTCTTCTTGCAAAAAACAAGCAAACAAACAAAACCAACCAAACAAACAAAACCCCCGAAACAAATAAATGAACGAACGAAAATCAAACGCAAACAAAAACCAACCCACTTTTCTTACCTTTTTTTAGGACAGTGGTCATTGTAGTCACTCATTTTTCATTTTAACATCAGTTGTTGGTGCATTCCATAAAATACTTCAACCATAACAAACTCGTGGTCCAGTTATGCCCTACTGATCTTTCATCCATGTTGATAAGGATTTAATCATGGGAGTAATCCCCCTGGTTTATTTGAATGACTTTCATTAACTGGATCTTAAATGTGTAAATATGAGCATCTAAATCTCTTAAGTTTTCAGTATGATGGCATAATTTGACTTATTCTCTGAATTTTCTTTTGAATTATGAATTCATTTCCAGTATGGTATTACTTTTCCCTCATTTTTGCTATGCCAGACTAAGAGAAAGCCTTAAAAGAGCAAAAAAGATGGTAAGCAAAGGGAAACAAAAACTTGCTCACACCAGGTGATACACTGGAGAGTTCAAAAATGCATGCACAAAACAAAGAAGGAAGGAAGCAACATATAGTACTTTAAAACTGAAAAATTAAGTAAGCTAGAAGAAATTTTAACATGAGAAAAAAATAAAGGCATTGTACTGTAAAGCTTAGCAAAAATAGAATTTTGTATAATGGGTTTGTGAACAGCTAAGGGTTGGGAGCCGTTGCTTTTTGTTGTGCATGTTTTGCTGGCACCTGCCAATTTTGAGAAAATATAACACTAAGAAGAGAATTTAAGAATTCAGACACTGCATGGTCAAATGCACTATGCTCATTTGGACGGTTTGATGTACAAAGTGGCTCATGATTTAAATATCACTGTTAGTGATATTTAGTAGGTACTTCATATGACATGTTAATCGGATTGGTGTCCAAATGACCATTTTTGTAAACAGGATTGAATGAAAGCCAGACTACATGGAATGACAACTAGAATCAAGTTAGTTAATGGAGTGTCTAAGCCAAAGATTTTGATGTAATTCTGTTATGTAAATGTTAATATATGAGAAGCGTTAGCTAATGACATTTATGGCAGAGTGGTATTTCTATTCATACTACAAGATTATTCACAATACTGCAAATAGCAGCTGAAAAAGCTCATTTAGTACAAGCTATTCAAGAGCTGTACTTTTGTATCCTAAAGCTCCAGCCACATGCCACTGCAAAGAGACAAAGTACTTTTCCTTAGAACATTATAGTAATCAACAGCTATTCTTATGTCAGTATGGAATTATGTTTATCTTATGTTTGGGCACTGTACAGAAAAATAACTCATTTCCATGAGAATAAAATAGTACTAAACATATCATATCTATATCAGCAGCCGTTGATCTGAATCTCTTTAACTGTCATACCAATTTAAGCCGCAAAATACAGCTCTCCTTTAACTACAGTAATTCTGTGAAGCAAATGGAGAATCTTAGTCACAAAAAATGATGAAGTGATGATTATCTTTTTCACTCAAGAAAATAAGTTTAATAACTTCCCAGTCCTTGCCTTTTGTGAATAAAAATAACAATCATCACTAGCTATGAGTAAAATATCCTAATTCCCTACCATTCCTACCTATAAGCAAAGGGATAAAATAATGAGAAAGCAAAGCAGACATTTTTGTGGTAGGAAGATATAAGACAATTTGCAATCCCATACAGTAACACTGCTGATAAATTACTATCATACTGTAGTCCTTTGAGTAATTTTCTTTAGGATGACAAGTACTGCTGCTGAATTCACAAAAGGGTAGTTTGTCCACTGAATGCAGATATACCATTTAAAATGACAGAATAAGCTACACATAAAGGTCTGTAAATACTATTTGAGGGAGAGTTTTGTGGAGATTTGAATTTCTAGTTTCAGCAAATGAAGTGATTGCAAATAATAGCATCTTTTCTAGTGCAGTGCATGTGCTTGGGTCTTTGAATTAATTGCTTTGCCTTTGTGAATGCTAGGGCACAGTAAGTGGTATGACCAAGACAAACAATTGTTCCATAAGGGAGGAAGAAAGCAGTCAGAAATTACTAACCAGAAATCACTCTTATACCATGCAGGAATAGACAGTGGGATGTTAAGTTAAAAGGTGATGAGCAAAGCAGATAAGGTAAGAAAAGCAGTGCGGTATTCAGGAAAAAACACTGCAAACAGAAAGTACATAAGCAGGCATCTCCTTTGTCAGCTGAAGGCTGAGCTTACATAATTATATAGCCCTCTCCCTGTTCACACTCTATATTCATTTCCTACCTAATATTGCTGAGAGGAGAGGTATACAAGAAGCTCAAGATTTCTAATAATACAGAGCCCTCAGCTGCTTGTTTAATTTCATCTGAGTTTTGTGTCAGTCACTGTATGCACTTACCCTAAATCAAATGCTCCTGCTGTGCACAGTGCCAGCACTTACAAGATCAAAGCCTTACAATAGATGATGTGAGTTAGTAAACTTCTAAAAGATTAAAATTGAAATGGGACACATTTTTAGCGACCTCAGAATCTCAAAAGTAAGCTTTCTGAGTACCATCTACATCCATAAAACCCCTGCATTCATGCATAATGATGTTCCAGGTCTTCCATTACATTATGTCAGTGTTACTCTGGCTAAAATCTGATGGTAAAACACTGTAAATCCACTGTTCCAGGGATTACTGTTTTATCCATCCTACCAAAATGAAAGAGTTCTTACACACATTGCCAAATGTATTTCAGGGTATATTTCCAGGATAGCCACAACACTGTGTGCTTCCGTCACTGAACGTGAGTGTGACAGCTCAGCCAATACACTATTTCTGCTTGGATTATTTTATGCTTTGCCTTTACTTTTGCTTTGGTGTATCATGCTACAAGATAGGCTTATATAAATATGTAATTAATTCGGAGTTGAACTCGATGATCCTTGTGGGTCCCCTACAAATCAGAATATCCTGTGATTCTAATCTCCAAATATGCTGTAACGGCAAAGTGTTTATGAACAGGCAGCAGCTCCTAGGACTGTAGCATGCAGGTACATACACAAAGAAGGAAGAGATGACTTTTGGCAGCCTTCTCTCAAAACACCTGTGGGGAAAAAGGCTTTTCTAGTGTACAATAGTGTACAGATATGTATATTAAACAAGTTGGCTGTGTTGCACCACAATGTAAAAGTTTCTCATTTTATTCTTTCTTTTTTTTAAGTCTGTGAAACATACCTGAGTTTTCTATTGAAAGATTTGAACAGCCTTTGATTAAAGTGTGAAAATCAATTGTAGGCATAGAGAAACACCCTTCCCAGGAAGGTGAAACTAGATGTTTGGTCAGTAGCTTGATTTAATAAAACAGCAGCAAAATAGTGGAACCAAGAGGAACTGACATAACTAATCTTTTAATCCTGTCTTCTTCTTCTGTGCATTTGTGTATAGAACAAAGGAGGCGAACAATAAGCCATAAAAATGTATATGTTGCCCAGCAGGGCTTCCATTTGGGCCAGTCTTATATGCTATGGCATTGAGTTTTTCTCATTTTACAATCTGCAAGTAGTAGAGCTGTTCGATTTATTTCATATGAGCTGTAGTTCTCTCCATCATAGCTCACTGTTGGTGTATGAACAAAAGGCAAAGAAATTGAGAGCCTAAAAGGAACAGGTGGAAAGAAAGAATACAGAAGCATCTCAAACACCAACCCAAACACAAACGAGGGTGCATTGGCACCTGTATCAAAGATTGCCAAAGTTACCTGGATAAATCTGAACTATTTTAAAATACAAGTAAAATTTTTATAGACTTGATAATAGTAAAAATTTAGGTCAGTTAATCCTTGACTATTATGAAGAATACTCTATAAATACCTATCCATAGATACTTTACAGAAATAGCCTTGTTGACTCAGTTAAAAACTATACAAGACAGTCTTCATAAAATTCAGGAGCCTGATTCTCTTACTGATTTTATCTCTAAATCATTACTATTATCTCCATTACAGCATCACTGTACTAACTGGGGGTTATTTTTCATTAGCTACCAAGTTTATGCTCTCTTTACTTTTTTTTTTTTTTTTCTAAACAGATTGCTCTATGGAATAATTTTGCTCAGGTGATCACCTTTGATGACACACATTTGCTATTGCTTGAATCCTAAAAACCGGTACATACACATAAGCAAAGTAATTGCAGCATTGACCTTATCTTCAGTTCTGCAAACAGTTAGGCAGGTGGTTCACAGAACTAATATATAATTAGTCAATCTGTTTTTACCATTTGTCATTTTTCATGTGGTTGTAGATGAAGTAAGTAAGCAACTGTCTTGATGATGTTTCTTGTCTCAATATTTGCAGACAGAACTGTGCTCATCTTCAAGGAATTCTGCTCTAAACATGTAGATCCAGTTCCCAAGAAAGCTCTTTCCCTTGAAATTCTCATTTTTTTTCCCCTCTCTCAGAAGTAGCAGCTGCTTTTGGTGACAATTTTATATCTGTGAAATTACTGATGAAACAACGAGCAGCTTTCCCCAGTAAAACAGGAAATTTTTTAATAACAGATCTGTATTTGCTGTTATAAACTCTGGGTGTTGTCAGCAGAGCAGAAGTAGTTTCAGTAGTATTAAATCTGATTTCAGTTTGCTAAAAGAGGAGATAGCTCTGATCTGGAAAAAAATGGTATAAATATAAAGAAGGCACCTTCTTACTCAAAAAAAAAAAAAAAAAAAAAAAAAAAAAAAAAAAAAAAAAGCTATCCTGCCACAGAGATTACAAGGATCTTTAGCTACTTTGGCTACTTTATCTAATTCCAAGAACTCATTTCTGCTGCACTTGAGCCTGCAGAACCGTGTGGCTAACACTATGTAAACAGGACTCTGTTTCTTTTTATACATTAAGCAAACAGAATTGCTACTGATTTTTTTTCCTTGCAATAGTACCCAATACAATGACTTTGCACAACTGCTTCTATAAGCACAATATTGAGACAATGAGTTTGTATAGGTGTGCATGAAATCAAATGATGAGGAGATATTATTAAAACTGTGCAGATGTCAGGAAGATTCCCAGTAACAACAGAAAGGTGTTTTATAATGTGACCGCTTCATATCATTAGGTGAGGTAAAATGGGATAGCTGAAATTAGTGGAGGATCTTGTCCACGGGAGGATGTCAATATTTAGTTTGCAATCAAGACAAATCTTTTTATATAGCAATTTCCAGATACTTCTAGTTATGTTACAGATATGAGTAACTGCCAGTATTTTCTAAAGACAGCTTATCATAATTTACCATTATATTACACCAACACTTCTGGTTCATTATTATGCTGTAGAAACATAATAAAAGTAGTAATAAAAGTTATTATTATACATAATTTCCTAGTTTACTTTCCAGAAATACTTCAATTTCTTTTCCAGATCCACACAGATCATCACCACAAACATGACAAAAACGTAAACTAAAAATTAAAAAGACTGGTTCAGATCCTCAGCCAATGTAAGACAGCATAGCTTGATTCAGTTAAAACAGACTACAATTAAGTTAAAGTAATTTATATCATCTATATAGATTTGCCTCAGAAGGATACACAGCTCATGGGATATTTTATTGCTCTGCAAACATCTGTTTCATTTCCATTTCAGCTCCCCCTAATAAGTTGTTCTTCTGTTCATTAATTTATTCTCCATTCAAGGGCTGTGGAAGTCACCAATGATTTGGGGCAGTCCAACACCAAACATTTTAAAAGACACTCTAAAAGACACTCATTCAGTGGGAGTTAGATATGTAATGCCTATCAACACAACAATCTCATCCTGATGCTACAGACCACTTTTGAGTGGCTCTGGAAGATTTATCACTGTCTGATTTAACTGCTGTTTGCAGTAATATCTTAAGGAAAGGATTATATTTATGCTACAGTTCAAGGCAAGCATATATATTCAGAGCTCCCAAAGATTATCCAGAAACCATGTACTAGACAATTCAAGTTTTAAATCCACATGTACCAATTACTAATTAACCCAATCTCATTTTCATCTTATTATTGTTACTTGGGGTGAGGAAAACAGCTACACATTTGTAGAACCCAGGTTCAAAAGCAGAAGTCCATGGATGGGCTTTCAATTACACATACAGGGCTCTTGCTTCCTCTTTAAAAGCCTTCAAATGTATAAACAATCAGCAAAAAGAAAAAGAATTCTTTGATACAGCAGCACAGAGGAAATGTATTCAGAAGAAAGAAGAGAAAGGCAAGTCACTAAGAACAGAAGAAACAATTTCAAAAGGATTGTAAAAAAAGCTCTTGGATTTAAGCTTTGAAATATGTTATCATTTTGTGAGACTTAGAAGGCTGATAACATGAGGCTAAAATTAAAAGGTTTTCCCCAAATAAAACATTTTAAAATTGTTTAAAAGTGGCAATACAAAGTTTCAAAATCTAGAAATTGAAAAATACATCAGCTAAACTCATGTTTCATGATTATAATGTTCAATACAGCTGCTCACTTACAAAAACTTACCAGAAAAAGATCAAGTTTATGAATATCATTATCCAGCTCTAACACTGTATATAACACTCCCTTCCTCTTATTAAATCAAGTTAATTGTGTTTTGTCTGTTCATTTGTATGTTTGCATATATGCCCATACATACACATTTATAAATACATATAAAGAGATTAAGCATTAAAAAGCCTTACATTAAGTTGAAAACTTAAAATGGGGACTATCAAACACAGGTTTGTGTGTACAACCATAATTCCAACAGCTAACGAATACGTACATATTTTTTTCCTAACTCTCCCATCTGCATCCCAGGCTATTACTCTTGCAACGTGCTGCTTCCGGCCGAGGTCAGGTATGGGGAGAAGAGATGTATTATTTCAAGTGCAAGAAAAATATCCTCCCTTGCTCCTGCTGTCTGGGTACAAGCATTCAGACACCAACACTGCCTGGCCCTCAGCACTCCAGAACTGAAATTACAAAGGAAGTGCAAATCCAGGTAATATTAAATGGAAGCCCCTGCCTGGCTCCGCAAAATAAGCAGGTTTCACACATGCATCTACACTTGCCAGATCTTAGTGACTGTCCACAGTGATAAATAAAGAGCAGGTCACTAAAACAAAACCTTATTCTCCCCTTCAAATTTCTCATCCTGGATAAGCATCTTGGACTCAGACAATTTTTTAAGGTCAGGATTATGTTTTCTCACTACTTGCAAAGATCACTCTCTTGCCCCTTGTTCCCAAAGCAGCACACCCTCTTTGGCTGATAAAACTGGATATCTGACGGGAAGTTTTCAAACCAAGCTATTGAATTTTGTGAAAGTTGTCAGCAGCAGTTAAGTATTTTCTAATTTCAAACAAGCTTCACTACAAGTAGTACTATTAGCATTGCCTAAAGAAGACGTGTTTGCAAAATATTACTGCAAATGCCACATCTTACTGTCTATAGTGTTAAAATGCAAACTGGGCTGAAGACTTTGGAGAGCAGCTGATGACAGATTTCATCCAAACTTAAAGAGTATTTATTTAACATATGACACCATACTTCCCACCTTTATAAATATACTGGAAATTGTCCTGCATGAATCTAAGACAATAGGTTGCAGTCAGAAAGGTCAGTAGTCAACTAGCAAACAGAAGTGGAGAACCCACAGGTTCATAGTGCAGCATCCGAGGCACATAGCCAGGGACCAGCGGAACTAACTCCCCTTCTGACGCTTTTTTCCTACATCCTCCTACATGAAGGCACTTCAAGATTGCAGCTTAGGTCTGAAGTATAAAATGAAATTGAAATGAAGACAAATATAACAACCTCATTGCTATATGCACAGCCCCTTGACAGGATGCTTCCTAGAACACTTTCCTGAAAAAAAAAAAACAAACCAAACACAGCTTCAAAATTCACCCAAGATGGACTTATTGGCTCTAAATCTTATTCAGGAGAACAATACCACTCACACCTGAATAGGAAACAATTCTTGTGGCTGGTGGTTAGCTGCTTGGGATAGAAAATTTCACATCTCCCAACTAAATAACAACTGCTTTTAAATGTTGCTATTTAAAGCTGATAAACTTTGTTAAAACACATGTGTTTCACAGGCTGCCAGGACTGGAATTTTAGTTCCCACATTACTACCCCAATCCATATTTTATTGTGCATATCTTATGTTTTTCTGTGTGGTGTCATTAATCTGCTCCCTGGCTGTGCAGAATAATACCCCACAAGAGTAGGCTGCTTTTTGAATATTTTATTATCTCTCATTGTATTTCCAAACTAATATATATTTACAAATTCAACCTCCTACAGGCAGAACTATATTGTTTTCCCCCTGTGTTTGAGAACCAAGGTGTAGATACTGAATTTAAATAGCAAAAATCTATCTACAGTCATTTGTGTTGAAAGAGAGAACCAATCACATATCAAGCTGTGCAAGAAAGGGGAAAAAAAGAAAAAAAAAAAAAAAAGAAAATATTTGCATACTGCAAGAGAAGACAGAGGGGGAGGGAGGCACACAAACAGGCTATGTTCTTGATGAAAGACATCTTTCAGTGCTGCTGAAGGACAACTCATTTAATCAGAGCTTTTCCCCTGGTGTCTTTATTGACACAGATAATTTCTTTCCTTTTACCTGTAGCATTTTGGCAGTAAGAAGAGCAAGAATACCTTCCCTTGCTCCCCTCTTTACTGCTACACTAGTAGCCAATGTTGGCCCTAAAACACCAAATTACCAATGGTTCCTCTACTGCAGGAAACTCCTCTTAGGCCACAGACCAAAGATTAATCTTTCCTAGTTTCTGAACAAGGCAAAGCTAAGCTTGAAGTTGACACTGTACAGGAATATACACTGAAATATCCACTTGGTCCCCACCACCTGATGTTGGAAGAGTGAAAATCCTCTTACAAATGGAAGGGGAGACATTCTTTTATGGGTTTTGCCCATTTGAAATAAAAAAATTGCTCATTATGATGAAGGCCCAAAATTTGGTTTTCTAGACAAGAATTTTAGCCTTATTTTTTAAAACACTTTAAATATGAAATATAAAAATACTATATACACTATCCACAGCATTTGCAAATCCGTTTCCTTTTTAAAGAGCTTTGTTGCCATTCTTAAGTTGAACCAGAACCATCCAACTGTGTATGAGTATCCCAAGACTCTTCTCTAAACTATGGAAGTAAAGCATGCCATAAATAGGTAATCTGATATTTAGAGACATTTATATCCCTGTATGTGAAATTATCATGTATATACCAGACTTTCTGCTTTTTTGATCCAAAAAAAGATTTGAATCTGGTTTTAACCAGCTATTGGTTTCCACTATAAGTACCACCCATTTGAATACTGCTTTAAACATCACTGTTATTACTCAAAATGAAAATGTGAGGACACATGATTAAACATACATGGTCAAAACTAACAAGCCCAAAACTTGATGCATCCTACACCACAGCAATTATGCTTATTTTATTTTCTATTTTAAAAAAGCATTATATGTTATCTTTTTCCTCATTCAAGTTTACTAACGTGACAGCTACTCAGGAACCTGCAATTACATGCAATTACTAGAGGTAGCAATTTTTCAGAATAATAGGGGAAGGGTACACAGTCGTACAAACAGTAATACTCAATGAGCAGTTCCCTTTCTTACAAAAAATAATTCACAATATCCTTTTACATAATTATTAGTTATCCTGTGAGATTCTGCCTGTCTGCAACATTATTTAAAATGAACAAGTATGTTCCCTTTGTTTACCTTGTTTATCTATTTTCTTTTTAATTCTATTAATTCTATGCAAGGACAGATTATTTGACTCAGTTTCGTTTGTACTTTGTAGTCAATGATCCTGATCTAGGAGACTTTGAGACCACTGGAAAGTTCTTTTTTGAATCCAGATAGATTTTGGATCACCTTAACACCATCATTATCTCAGGAATACTATTATAAGAAACACAGGGTTACTGGAACAACCTCAACGTTCTAAAAAGAATTGTCTGTCATCACACCTTTTGTAGTTCCATGATTGAAATCTAATACAGTTAAGAACGCCTAATTGACTGATCTTTACTTTTTTTTTCTCCCCGGAAGTGCAATCACTTTTAGCACTTTATTCATATTTATTTTGAGCATTTTCGTCAATAACATTTTATCTGTGGAGTTTCTAGCACTGAGTTACTAACTGCACCTAGTTGACAGGAACAACAGTCTCCTCATGACTTTTCTATTACTTTTTAAACAAGCTACCTACCCTGACTTCTTCTCCTATTCTACTTGCTGTATTGTATATTTGAAGGGATACATTTTCAGAAAAGGGCTATAAGTTACTACAGATAACCTGCACAATCCCACATTGCCAAGTTTACATACAACTAATATTTATATATACAAATAGTGACAGATACTTGCCTACTTTCTTGGAAAATTTGGATACTTTTCTTGGAAAATTACTTTTGTTTTACAGCATAATCTACCGCCTAGTTTATACTACTTTGTTAAGTTCAAATCAAAACAAAAGTATGAAATTATATTTAGTAAATTCTGCAGAATATAGTAATTAAAGTCCTTACTGACTTTATTTATAAGGCACACCAGTAGTACATTGAAGGAATCTGAAGTAATCTGAACTCCTGTAGAACTTTTTTTAAAGTAAAAAAAGGATGCAGAAAGAAGTGTATCTGTTCAGTTTGAATATCATTACAGACAGGTAGAAAAATATAAATATGTGGTGAATAAGACTAAGTTAAAAAAAGAACAAAAAAAAAGTGTTTCCTAAATTTGAAATGAAAGAAAACGAAAATGAATAATAGCATGCAATATTTAAAGAAAACTAGCATTAGTGTGTTACAGAATGGTAGGCAGAATCTACTATTCTACAAGGACTTTAGTAGGCAAAGATCCTAATTAAAAGTACATTTTAAGAATTTCCTATCTCATGACTGTAGATACTTTCCTTAAAATTTTAGGTTTTAGAATCATCTTATGATCAACCAGACTTCCACTTTCTTTTCTAACAAATTTCTAGGCTCTGTGCTTGGAAAGCATGGTTTAAAAATATGAAACTTTCAGGTGAAAAACAAGGTTGCCCCCTTAAATTTCTCCTTAAACTTACTTCTTTCATGACACATCCAGCAAACATCATTCCTTGGAGACTGTCTTTAACCTGTTTTTCAAAGTCAGGGAACCAATACATTAAAGCAAGTGACTTGCCAAAGATCACCCAAAAGCACTGTAAGAGAGCTAAGAACTAATTCTCTGAATCACAAAACTCTTCACCATATGACCAGCAATTCTATTAGAATTAAGACAGATATTGCATGCTTAATTATGTGGATTAGCAAAGGTCAAGGAACAATGTCATTTGTAATTGAAATTAATATTGTGATCCCTTGGTTTCCTCACCAGGAAAACATACCTGAAAGTCATGCAGTGGCATCTTTCCAGATACAGTTTCAGACATGAGGAGATCACATTCTTCTCAGTAACCAAAGATGAGAGAGGCTCTGGACATTTTCTGGAAATCAGAAGCATGCAGATTGATAAGGAGGGAGGACATGTAAGCTCTGACATTTCTTATAAGCATTTCTTTCAGCTCTACAGGGTGAAGTACAGGAAAGGTCACAAATCAAGTCCAAAAAGTAAAAGACAGTTGTTGCAGCTCAGAAAGCAAAGGATAGTGTTTGGATCGAAGTACCTAGGTCAGCATTCAAATGAAGCTGTTCTGCTAGATTTAATAACAACAGATGCCTTATTTCTCTTTCTTTTCAGATAAATGAACCACTCTAAATTGATGTCAAGTTCACCAAAAGGTATGTGACTGAAAAAGCAGAATAACTAACTTACTTTCCTTATGGAAAAATGAAATCTACTAGTCCAAGGAACTTAAAGGACCTGGGAACTAGAAGCAATCAGGTCAATTCAACACCCACCAACAGTATTTTCTTTTTGTAATAAATTGGTCTCAATTGCAAAAGATCTTGACAAACTTACTTTTTCTAACACTTCCCCATTACACATGCTAATGCTCTTATGTAATCAATAAAACTCCCTTTAATTCTGCTTTCTACCAAAATAGTATTTGACAAAATAATGAATATATGCTTCTATTTAGTTAAGAAGTTTCATTCCCTTTACACTAATGTAACTAAATACAAAGTCTAAGTATACATTTATCTATATAAGCATTTAATTATACATGCAACAACACAGTACCAATCAACCACTCTTTATTTCATGAAACAGATAAAAACATAGAGAATAACATTGTAATCAATTATTTCAATCATTTTTTTCTTTTTGCAGAATTAATAGTTTAGTTCTTACATGTTTATTTAAAAGTAATGCACCCACTTTTATGAGAAATGAAAAATGGGCACTTTGTAGGCAACATAAACCTTCAATTTAATTATCTCTGCACCAAAACTTATGAGAGGGGTTTAATAAGGAGCAGTATGCATAACACTAGTGACACTGAATAAGAATTAAACAAGAAATGCTTATCCAGAGTGCAAGAATAAAATCCTATACACTCATGCCTACACATTCATGCTTTGTCCAGAGTCTATTCTTGCTCACGTACTGAACACATACAGTATTTTAAATGGTCTGTTCATCCAGTGCAAAATGAGTATGATTAATGGCTAATTGCTCTTTCTTGTTTGCTATCCTTCTCATGCTATGATATCAGAGTTCCACAAGGGCAACTGTAGTGGGCTGGCCAAAAAGCCTGGAGGGGAAAATTAAATCCTCTTCTTAAGTAGCAGACTAGCAGTCTCCTCCAACAAAGGCTTTCCTTCCCTTGGTGGTAATGTGATTCATTTTCCTATAAAGAAGAAGGCTGGTATTTCAATGCGTAAAGACAGCCATTACTGTGACATTTAACAAGCCTGAAACCTCTGGCTTTCTTGCTAACCTAGATCTGCCTTAAGGCTATCAGAGACAAAAGAGGCCTTCTCCTCCAGCAAGCATCAAAGACCTAATAAAAAGCCAAGAACGACTAGGCAGTCAGCTTCCCTGTCAGAAATGCAAAATAAAAATATAATATATGCAAATTTGAGGCATGCAAAAAAAATAATCATGGAATATTGCTTGTGTGTACAGTTGTACTCATAAAACCTGTAATGCACTTTTTGAATTATTCAGCAAGAAGAGGCTGAAAAGCAGCAAAGAAGCTTATTATGTTTGCTTTGCTTCATAGACTATTAGGTGGACAAAAAGAAAAAGGAATTTAGTTACGCTTGCTTATCTCCTAACCTTATAAACTTGGGATTAACAGATCAAAGAAGGATTTGGTTCAGTTGATAGAAAATGGAGCTCTTTTATAGCTGTTTGGTCTCCCTGTCCCTTGTGATCAAATAAGCTTTAGCAATTGATAAAATAAATGGGGGTTTGAATTCATGTGTTTTAGTATATACATTTAATATTTGTTGTATCACATTGTACATATGTATGCAGAATTAAGTAACAAGTCAAAGAAGATTGAACAGTGCACATCAGATGTTTTTTGTATTTTGCACATACCCTAATACTGGAGTCCAAAGTACAAACACAGGGTACTGTACTGATATAATTTAAGTCGCTTCATGATTTTGTGAGGTATGTGGGGCATCCCACATACTACATGCATACAGTATTTCTGATGCTTCATTCTCTGTTCTTGCCATCAGTCTGAAAATTAACCCACAATTTACCTCCACCTCGTGGCGCTGTACAACACTGGGACGCAGAGATGGATACACCTTGCATCACTGTGGTGTGGGTGCATGATGCTGGCAGGGCATGATGCTCGCAGGGCATAATGCTACATGTTTTCTCTCCAGCATTTCAAATTACAATTGCAATACACCAACAAGTGACTTTATTATGACAAAGATGACATGCTTCTTTTATTCCTTCATCAACAGCTCTGTTATTTTGCACAGGTCTGGAGATGGCTGTATTTCTGTGCCAAGATCTGGATAACTTCAAAAGAGTCCCACCTTTTAAAGAACCGTATATGTTCATTGTGAATCAAAATTAAATTACACATTCTTTTGAAAGCTGAGGTCAGCCCATTTAGCTATGAATTACCAAAAGATGAAGATATGTATCATTTATTTAAAGAAGATACCATACCATCCACATGTAAAATTGTTTTTCCATATCAACTAGGCCACACGATTTCCATTTACAAATTACCACCTATAAAAATGAATTAAACGACATGGCTTACTTCTTTTTCTGTAAGGTTTTGACTGTAACTTTTGCACAAAGTTTATCTCCATTACTACAAACTGCCATCTAATAGGATATTTGGATGCAAATTGCATGAACTAATCCCCAGTACATTTAGTTAATGTAATACCTCATGGGACTTCCTAGTTGCAAACTGAGGATTGTTAATAAAACAGCAATAAAATATGGAATACCAGTGTCTTATTTATCTCTTCAACATCAACTATCATTTCTCTGTTTCTACTGTAATAACACTTCTGTTCAGAGAAGCCAGAACCATTTGAAAACTAGCACAGGAAGAACCTCCAAGAGATTTTCTAAGATTAAATTTGTTCTGGCATTAAGTTTCTTAAATAAAGATTTACCAAAGTCATTTAATAACACGTAGGGGAAAGAAGGCAGATGAAGCTCTTTACATGGTGGGAAATGAACTAAGTATCAAGAACAGATAAAGCAGAAATTCTGTGACTGACCCTTCCATGGTTAGCTCTTCATAATTAATGGAGATGCTCTCATCATAGATGAGTTAGTGGCTGACTTAGATTGAGATTCATTCCAAGTAACAGCTAAACCAGTCACTGAGGAGAGAATAGCCACCATGTCCTAAGAAGGCCAGAGACCAACAAGTGGAAGGAGAGTGGTGGAAAACTACTGAGTTGACAGATACATGTAACAGCTCAGACACCGAGATTGGAATGAAAACCTTCCCAGGTCCTTTGTATATATGTACATTTGGAACATCTTCACCTTCCCACAGCTTAGTTCAACACTCACAAAAATCAAAGGAAAAAATGAAAACTTCTGTAATACAAACCTGCCAGAGGTAGCAGATTCAAAATCTGTGGATCTGATGACATCTAGATCAGATTTATTTTCCGTGTATGGCTTTTGATTGGCATATATTGCAGTTTGTTTATGTAACATAATTTTGCACTGCATGTTTGCTGGCATCATTTGCTCAGCATCTCAAGAGAAAAGGAGAAGAAAGGAGAAGGATACTAGATGATCTTAAGGTCCTTTCCAACCCTAACTATCCTATGATTCTATGATTCTATAAAAGGAGAAAAGGAGTGGGGGAACAAAAGGAGAAAGCTTAGCAATGCATAAAAAAAGGCAGTATCTATTATGCTAGAGTACGAGAAAGCCAAGAATGTTTTTCCTATGTTACAGGAAAAAAGGTTACATCCTAAACCATAATATTTTTTTAGAAATTGCATATTCCTTTTCCATACAGGTCTTACATTAGGAAGAACAAATAAACAATATGAGTCAGCTAGTGATTGTGTCATTTCATTCAAATGACAGAATATGATTTGGTTTTGTTGGAAATATAACAAATGACAGCCAAGCAATACAATATTCTCTGGCTACAACATAGATCTATGTACAGTTTTGCTAAATAAATTAAACAGACACTGGGGGGATAGAACACTATCTTTGTATTGTATTACAAAGGTAAATCTTAACACTTCCAAATTTGTTTGGCTCAAGAAGATATGCAAAATGTATTGCAAAAATATCTTCAGGATAACTGGTCTCAAAAGTTACTCTACAAAACCTTGGTGGTTGTGATCTAAGACAGAAAACAGAAATAATTTTATTTTAGCAACAATATTGGGTAACACCTAAACATATCAAAGACCAGCAAAGGACTAGATTTCACTTTCTGAATGGTTTAAAAGAAATACAGAAGGTAAGTATATAGTTAGCTTCTGTATCATCTCACAGTGTCTCTAAACTCAAGAAGTTCTTATTTACCATTACAGGAACTTTTTTAAGTTCTTTATTTCAATTTACTACTATTTAATTCATGTTAAAACCCAAGCAATCTATAAGAAACAAATGCTGAAGGAGTTGAAGCAATATAGACCCATGACTGCACAGTACCTTATCTGTCATATCACAATTCTATGATGCAGTTGCAATGTTACTGTAGCTGTGCTGTTCAAAAATACTAGTGAGGCAAAATTAATGAGGAGAGGTAATGCATGTTACTAAAGTGATACAGGTGAAGGGGAAGTTCTACGGAGAGAAATATTTCTCCTCAGGTTTTTGTTGATGCATTAATGAAAGCAAATGATAATCTGCCACCTGACAGGAAGGTCACCTTAAAACAAATACATGGTATGGATTAGTTTATGTAAAGCATACCTAAATGGGTAAGAAAGACAATTACCTGATAGCTTGTACTGCTGAAACAGAGTTCATATTGATCTAAATAAAAAAATAAAAAGAAAAATACCAAAAACCAGTCACAGATTTCTAGCAATCTCCTTCAAAAATATCAGTCCTTTTGAATAATTTAAACTTTGATTGGAACTCTTATTGTTCTCTGGATATCCTTCACTATATTCTGCACAGGCTCTGACGTGCAGCACCTCTGTTGCTTGGGGATTTTTTTGGTTTACAGGAAAAAATAAATTTAAAAGAAAAATCAGTAAAATTGTTTCTTGCCTTTTCTTGGTGAACCTTGGTGCATATAGCATCACAATTAAGGCATTCATATAACATCATGATATGATCCTTTTACTACTCTGTCTTTCAACTGGTGTTGCTTCCAAATCATTTAACACATGCCATTGCTATCATTTAGCCTTCCCAGGTAAAGGTTGGGAGCACCTAATGCAGAACAGCCCTGCCATTGCCCTTGTATCTGTATCTTTCTCCATCACAGTGCCTGCTGCTTCACCTTGTCTTTAAATACTGTGTGAGACTTTTTGTTATCTAGAAGTTTCAGGTAGAAAGCTTTGGGAGGTCCTATTGTTATAATCAAACACTGGTGTGGTATAGAGTCCTATTATTACTTGTGGTGTAGGGTCTTAAATTGAAAATTTGTGCACTGAGAAAGTTTTGGCAACTTTTGCTATATAATTACAGTGTAATTCTGTAGGTACATAAAAAACTGCTGGTACTAGTTTACCTTCAAATCCAAAAGGTCTAATTACAGTTTCAGAAAACCTCCATTTCCCTCTGCTGGTGGACCTTCATATAATATTGGGTTGGGTTCTTGTGCATTTCCCTTTGCTACTTAGGTTTATGGCAGGTTGAGATTTAAGACCTCAGGTGTGGAATAAATGTATGCTTGGAAGGTATTATCATTGCCATTTTACAGACCAGTAAGCTGATTTAGAGGAACCATATGATGAATCCATGGACAACAAAAATATATGACTGAAGTACAAACACCATCTTATTCACACAGGTATCCTTTTATTGTGTTATACACAAAGTTCGTCCAACACAGACTCTTATAAAGTTACTACATAAACATTTCCTGAAGTAGTGCTTATTTGGTTGTTACAGCAAACATGACAGTTCAGTAGATGGAAGCATACAGTATCAATATGTAACAATCTAAAACTTTATAAGAAGTTTCAACTGGACTTTGGTACTCTTTGAATGGTTACACAACAGCTAATTGCTTTATAACAGAATATATAGAATTTTACTGTAATGAAAGAACTGCAAACCTTGGGTGAAAAAACACATACATAGCATAAATGATATCTATTTTCTTAATATCTCATTTTCACTCTAAAATTATTGCCAAGAACAGACACACACCACACACTCTATATCCTACAGTTAAAGTTCTTAGAAGTATTATTAGTTGCTTTCTTTGGCAATGCAACAAAATATACCTCCAATGTTCAGGTAAATGGATATGACATTAGTCAAACCAATTTGCTGAACACAGGCTTTTGTGCTCCAAATATGCTACAAAACTCCACTGCATCACTAATAAATACTATAGCTAAAAGCCATCACAGAAAGAAAGGGAGAGTCTGCATACGTGGGAGTAAGTAAAAGAGGAAGTCTGGTTTTATTTTTAAATTCTCCATGTGCAGAAAGATCTTCACATTCAAGGATTTCAATCAAAAAATTATGGTTTAATCACAAAAAAAAAATGTTACTCAACTAAAGACTTACAAACACCCCTCTGTGAATGCCTTCATGAAAGACTGAATATCATTCTCTTGTGAATAGTTTCACTCACATACAAAGTAAGGCAGGAAACAATAACTAGAAGGAAGGAAAATTGAGCAAAACCACTTTACTGCTTGTTATCAGAATGTAGTGTAAAAGGACTGCAAGAGTAAGGGGATCTTGAGAATTAAGTTATTTGAATGAGTTCCCATAAAATTCCATGGCAAAAAGGTCACTTGTGCAGGTGGAGCCTGTTTGTTCTCTTCCTCTGCGGAATTCAGTCCTTGCCAGGTCCCCACCAGGTCTTCTCTCACTGATTTCATCTACTTTTGCTTCAGATGTTCAGTTCCCTCACTGCAGACTGGAGAAATACTCTGCCTCAGAGTGATTTTCTCTCACTTCCTTTGGACAAATGCAGTCTTTCCTTTAAATATCCACTATCTTCTAAATTAATTTTTCACCGAAATTACCCATTAATAATGGGTCAGAATGATCTGTTTTCTACCCTCCAAAGAACAATAACTAAGTAACAAGTTGTATAGGTACAAGGTCACCCCAACAGTGCAATTGCTATTTCCTGTTAGGGATAAGAAAAGTTATTAGGAGCATACAAATGGGGTTGCAGAAGACACTGACACTAACAGAGGAGTTTCTTCTTTGACAACTAAGATGGTGGCAGCAGTATCATCAGAAAAAATCTATTACTGCAGCAGTGTTCAAAGAATCAAACAGAAGTACTTAGGGCAGTGTTTGCAACTGAAGGACTGTACTGCTGATTATTTACCTGTAACAGCTTTGCCTATGACCAGATTCAGGTCCCTCCTACTGACTCTGCATCTTTTGAACTCAGTGGTATTTATTCACAGCAAAGTTGAGGGCTACAGCTACACGGCTGAACCAACACTAAATGAAAGGAATAGAGCTGCAGACAAGATCTGATGTAGGAATACTATGACCAAAAGCTATTTACCATCAACAGCTTGTCAATCCAAAGTATACCCTGAAGTCTAGCTTCTACTTTAACTATTTTCAATGTACTTGCAAGATAGGAGGAAAAAAAAAAAGGCATGGAAACAAAAATTACAGAAAATGCCAAGCCACTGTATCAAGCACTTTGGAAACAAGAGTTAGAATCTAAACTGGTAAAGTGAAAGTCTAAAATCAACAACCTGAAATTCAGCAGAGCTGTCATCAATATACATAAGGAAAAGAACTACTAGATAGATAGAAAATAGGTACAAGGCAACACAGGAGAGTAACCAAGTAGGAGTGCATCACTAAATCACTTCAGCAGTAAATATTCTGTATCTCATCACCAAGGGGTCTTTAATAGCTACAGTTACCTCAGCAACTCAGTCCTCCTCCATCGTTAAGTTTCAGAGCTTTATGATTATTTATTACCATTAGCAACTAGGAGAATGAGGGCAGAGGAATGTTACTCCTAATTGAATTGATAAAGCCTACAGATAAGCAACTGAAGTCACTCTGCATCTGAAGTTTTACAGTCCACTAGCTACTAAGAAGCTGGAGAGGCAAATGGATATGAAATACATACATATATAGACATACAGAAAAAAAATAATTCCCGTAAAGCATCCCAAACCCAAGTATTTAGGACTTGAGGCAACTCTCTTCTCAGAGATGAAGAGCCATATTGAATGCAAGAAGAAATGAGGAATAATTCTTAGTCAAGAAAGAATCCTAGCATTTGGGTCCTAGCATTGAGTGTGAAAAAGCTGCATACCGGAGTTCAGCACTTATACACATAAATGACGGTTCAGAACTTAATTTTTTTTCTGAGCATTAGACTTGCTGCTCCGGTGAACGATGCACCTGAGAGTTCCAATGAAAACTTACCACCTACTAAGCATCCACTTCAGAAAGCACACATATTTTAATAAGACCAATTAGGAAAGCATCTATGTTAAAGGTCTTTTCCAACTTAATTGATTCTATGATTCTAACTGCTGTCATTTATAGGATTTTCTGTGTATCTGAAGTTCAGCTATAGACCTAGGTTAGCAAAGTCTCAAAATATTAATTATTTGTGCTATTTATTTACATTTTTAAAACATAGTTCATACAATTAAGATGTTGATATCATTATTACCAGCAAAAAGAAAGCTCCTCCATTACTGTTAGCATATTACAAATCTCAGGGGTGTTTTAACAGAAAACAAAGATGCTTTTGCTTAAGAGCTGGCCATGAAAGATGCTTTTCCCAGGCAATTCTGGGACACGAGAGACAAACTATGCTAGAAAGTGTAACGTTCATTCGAGATTCAATCAGACATTTTCTGTGATTGTATTCAAAAGACAGATTGTAATATTACCTAATCAATGGGAAACAGCCTTACAGCTAAATGAAACAGCACAGAATATACCAAAATTAAACATTGATACTTACTTCGGGACATAAGGTCTCAAAACCATTCAGTTGATAAACTTGGTTTATGCAAAAATTATGGAGACAAGATTTCAGTTCCTCTGTAAGACCCCAGTGATTTCCAAAGAGAAGAATCAGAAGCTCTGTTTAAGACATTAGTTTCGGTTCCCTTCAGGAAAGAAAATAAAAAAATAAAAGAAAAAGCTGGAGTTTGTCAAAAGTTGGTTTTCCTGAAAACAGCTCCCGATGAACAAGCTTATGTAATACCAATTGATTTTATCTACCAGAAAAACATTTTGATATATAATATCTAATTTTAAGGTGCATCCCTTCAGCACACACATTAAGTGTTCTCACAAAAAGCAACAAAGAAAAATAAATCTATCTTGAACACAAGAATTATTTCTGCACTCCATCCTGCTTTTTATCCCCAAATTATCTATACAGTGCTTAGCTATTAATAACAGTTTTAAAGGATGCACAGCTAATACCATTCATATATCACATTCTAGCAAGCTGTACTAGAAAACAGGGAGCACTGTTCAATTTTTTTAACCTACACTCTCCTATCCCCTCTTTATACAATATTTGATAACTTTCTGCTAAGCAAACTCCTACTACTGAAGGAAGCAAATCTAAACTAGATATAAATATATTAATATAGATGGGATTTTTGATGTTTTCAGAGTCTTAGCCAAAACCATAATTGTGTGCATTTCTCTCACACAGCAATACATTAAAATATTGTATCTAGTATTTACATTTGAGAAAAAAATCATCCCAGTAATAAAAGTTCTAAAGAACTGAAATCAGTAAGAGAGCATAAATATGTATGATTTTATGATTTACAAAGAGCAAAGTTAATCAATACACATCTATTGGCAGGTGTACACAACTACTTAACAAGCTGTATTTACAAAGGAAAACCTGCAAGTAGGATATGAAAGAAGAATTTTTACTATCATCATATATTCTTGCTGTGAAAAATACTCATTGAGTGACAATTTTTTCAAATTTGTATAAGTTTGGTTGAAAGTCATCCCAAAAGTAACTTTTGAAAAGGGAACATGTAAATTCACTTTTTAAAGTCTTAATTGAAAAAAAAAAAAATGTTACTTCCATTACTGTTGTTATTAGCAGTATGGTCAGAGATGTTGAAAGTGAAACATTTCTTCATAGAGACTCACTCAGTGATTCATTCACTATGATTTTTTTCTTCTAATTTTTTCCACAATCTCTGGCCAGTCTGAAAGTAAAATAAAATCTGTAAATGATTATATGTTCTAATAAGACCAAATCATACATCTAAGGTGTACATCTGGCAACTGCTTTCATGTACATATTACTGAAGATGGTAAGTCAATAGCTGAACATAACAGTAGCCCTTTTCAAAGCATACTGAGCTTCTAAGTAGATTTCCATCAGATTTTCATAAGTACCCAATCAAACTCTTTCTAGCTTACATTAGTTTCAACGTATTTCCACATGAATTATGTAGCTAACCACCCAGACTACTTGGTCTGGTCCTTGGTCTTCTATTTATAACCTTAAATACCACCTTTGAAAATGTAGTCCTTACTGCCTTTAGAAATAGAGGCTTTGCCTGTTCAATATCTTCTATATAAGTGAAATAGTAAGCGATCCCAAAGCTCAGGTAAATATTCAGACAAAGATTATTTAATGCCGCATTAAGTATGCGGCATCAGCCTCATACCTAACATTAACTTCATTGACTTTCAGTAACTTTCAGATATAAAAAACAGATTCTCCATAAATTAGCCGCTCCAGCAACTCTTCATTTTTCTGCTCTCAACCTGTTCTATACCAGACGGATGCAGGACTGGCCTGCCTACCATTGCTGTGAGGATTCACTCTCACGGCTGAAAATAACGGCTGGGTCATTGAAAATAATCTAAAGAACTTGAAGACTGCCTAAGGCAGTTTTCATTTTAGTGGGATTTAAGCACTTCAGTCCTCTGAGTTTCTGTGAAATGTCTGTTCACTGATGCTCCCAATGAAGAAAACTGCATCCTGATTGAATAGGTGAATCTGTATCATAACCACTTCGTCTAAGAATCCAGCTTGGTACACTTCTGAGGGAGTTTGTTATCTCATATCAACTCAAAATCAGTAATAAACAGTCACATTAATTACGACACATTTATTTAGTAATTATATCATCCTTATGCTGAAATCTTACAGGGAATTACTGCAAAAACAACCAGTTGCAAAAAAAATTATCATAAAGGATCAAGACAATAATAAGTAAAGCAAGCAAGTAAGCTTGGAACACAGACATTGTCAGGACAAACAAGTTATACATGCGATAATAATAACTAGGCCCTTTTGCTAATATAATAGTAAACAAATGTTTGGGGATGGGGGTTGTGTCTCCCCCTTTCTTTTTACTTGTTTGCACAATTCATTCATTGTTCAATGAACAGACTTACAAGTAAATGATAACACAGAGCAAAGGCACTATAAATGGAAACGTACTTAAGATTTGAACTGGTTAACTGCATCAAGACAATGCAGAGCTTCAGTCCTGTTGTGGTATAAACAGGGGTTCACTACACAAGTTCATTTTACATCATTCCACCCTCAAATGTATACGTAGTGCACTCATTGAAGCCAGAAACTGGAAGAACAAAATGAAATCCTTTAATAAAATTCCTGTATATCAAAATATATTAGAATCTAGGCTGAGAAGAAAATGAAAACAAACCACATAAAGAAATATGGTGGCATTTTTTTTAAATCAGCGGCTTAGAAAGTTTTGGAGACCACCGACAAACATGTCACTTATAAAACAAAAATGACTGCTACAACCTAGTTATAAAGATATTCCAAATCATCACATCTGGATACATGCATGCTCATAAAAAACAACAGCTATGGCCCATGGCCAGTGAGTTGACATCCTGAAATTTTCTAAACCTTTTGTCAGTCAGAGGTCTCTGCCCCACACTTTTAGTAGTCCCACTTTAATTGCTGCAAATGGAAATGTTATTGTTTTCCAGTACACAGGATTATTCTGCTTGTTCTGAAAGACTGTCAAAGATTTATATAAAAAAACACTCAAAGCAAATAGTAAATTAGTCTGTGATTTATGCTTAACATCATGAAATGATCAAAGTCAGAAACACATTCTGAAATGTGCAGGGGACCAGAAAATGTACCAGACCCTGCTAATATATGGAATTATCAAAGACCTCCCAAATGACTTAAGTTAATTCAAGCTCCTTGTTCACAATTAGACTGTTATCATGAAATCTGCCATTTGGTTTCATACTATCAAATCTATGCAGAGAAAGTAGCACATGCTGGAGAAGAGGCAGATTACTAAACCCCTACATCTTCGTTTCCCTGTAAAAAAAAAAAAAAAAAAAATCTGTTTAAAGAAATGTATTTTCTTTCATGTGAACTTGATGCTGTCTAATTTAATTCTTGATGTTTCTTCCATTGTACAGCAAGGTATCCTTTGAGGAAGGAAAAACAGCTTGTGTTTTGATAACAAACACCCAAAAAAATAGTTGCATCTCTGCTTTCAAAGAGACAAGCTGCTTTTATTCCTCGGCAGAAACTCATTACAATATGATGGACAAAATGTCATAAATAAATAAATAAGAACAAAAGGTGATTTTTTTTTATTATTTTTGACAGCAATATCAACTATTGGAAATAGTGCTGGTTTTATGCAGGCCTCTCATCTCCTCTCTACCTAGATTCTCGGACACTTGACTTGAATTTGTTATGAAATAAATTAGAAGCAAAAGAAAACTAAGGGGAGAAAGTAACATACCATATGAAAATACCATTAACATTTTCTTAGTGAAAGGTAAGTTAAGAGAGCTTGCTGTTAGACACAGTTGTATGTTCACATGCATACACATAGAAAATCAAACTGCACTTCACAGGAGAAGCAGAGCTCTCTGTGAAGCTCAAAAGCCTTCGGACTTTTCTCATTTCATATTGAAGGAGGTCGTGCTTTCCCCCACCCCAAGGTCAGTGTTGTAAACATCAGTCCATCAAGATAAGAAACTTAAGTCAGACGATATTAATTACCTATCCTTTCATGTCATCCCTGTCTCACATCTGGTTTCCTCTTTGTAACATTCATTTAGGCCAATAAAAGGGGGGGGGGGGGGGGGGGGGGAAGGCGGGGTGAGAACAAAAAACCACTTCAGCAGCTTTCTTCTTTCCCGGGCTGAAAATGGCACACGAGTGCTTCATTTACTGCATACACACACTCACTCACACATGGGCACACACGTACACACATATGGTACATTTAGTAATCTTCAGTGCAAAACAGTTAGCTGGTATCCTGCAAACTAAAGTCTATCTTAAAATTGTGAGGTTAGCTCAAGCCATACCAAGATACAGGCAGAAATTTATTCTATGTATTTTACTACTTTTCATATAAACTGTAGGCAGCAACTGGACTTTTCAGGTATATTGTAGATGTTTTTCCCAAAGCCTGATATTGGGGCTCTTAAATAGGTCAAATATTAGTGCTTTAGTAATTCAACAGTATTAATAGACCCCACAGTTCAGACATCTTCTTTTGCTTGTGTTTTATTTTTATAAATAATCTGTCACGAAGAACAAATGGCCATTCTTTTTTCCTCATATAACTACCTGTAATAAAATAGTCATTTAGCTAAACTGTACAAGCTTATTTTCACCTTTTTTCCAAGTGATATAGTCATTTTTGCTGCTATTGAAACTAAGCCTTTATCATACTAGTTTTGAACAGGAATACTGCTGGTTCAAATTTTAGGCCTTGTTGCTTCTAATAAACATCAAGGAAAATTAAGAATTTTAGGGTAATCCACAAGATAGATAAATACTACTTCATATTACTTTTTAATGGAATGTATTTTCAAATTTTCCAAAGTTCTCTGACAATCTCAACCATTCTGAAGTATATTTTAAAGAGCAGGCAGAAAAACAAAAAAAACAAAAAATATTTACTACACAGATGATAGGCTCTCACTAGTGCAGCCAGTCGATATTAGTTTCAGTTCATAATTTGAAGTGAAAAGCACAATACCTAATCTCTATTCCTTAATCTATCCTGTCTATACATTTCTATTTGCTTTCGAAGTCTCAAAGTGTTATCTTCTGTAACTTGTTTCCTCTTATTTTTGCAACCACAAAGCTATTTTAACGTATGTCATACAATTGAATCTAAGGGTCCATTATCTACAGCACATGTACTTGTAAATCTAATGCTGAAGAGCTGCATCTCTATACTAAAGGAAAAGATATATACACAAGCTTTTATTTACTAAATGAAAGGATCTGCAATTCCTCTGAACTCCTTTCATTTTGGTGCCAAGGACAGACCAGATAAATACTGTAGTGAGATCTGTTTATTGATTAATTTAATTATAGTTATTATCTACAAAGAACACTATATGATAGTAATTCCAAGTCAGATACACAGACATGCAAACAACGTTAACTTCAGCATTGTTTCAATTCAGTTACTTTATGCATATCAATTTCCATGCTGTACTTAATTACATGCTCACTATTATGCTTTTTCCACAAGACTACTGCCTAATTTACTGGACATTATTTTGTTAAAACCTGGTTTACACTGTGGCTTTGTGTTTGACAAGCTTATTTCCTGTGTAATTCCTGAACTGATATGTTTCTTTCAAGTGTTCATTAAAGAACAATTAAAAAAAAAAACAAAACAAAACCCTTAGCTTTCACAGAACATTCCATGTTATTGGGAAAATAGTGGTGTCCTTCGCACCTGCACCAGCTAATGAATCCCAGCAATAAAAGGTATCCTTTCATCCCTGTTAGTGCAATGATACAGCAATAAAGCATATGAGGTTATATAGGACATTAATTTGGAGCAACACAGCCCACAGTAACTGAACATCAGACACGCATACACAGTATTTACATGAAACAGTGCAATGCTATTAGCTCCAGAGCAGCTAGAGCAGATTTAACATTCTGTCTCATCCTAATCGGTTGTGGGGCCTGAGTTGTCCCATTTAGAGCATGCACAGGTATCACCACACACATGGCAAACAGCACAGCAGACACGCCCTTTGATCCATGTCTGCCACAAATTTCTGATGCAGCCTTTAGCAAGACAGTGCTGCTGTTCTTTTCCTGTCAGTAAACCTGTGATAATAATATTTGTCTCCCTCTGGCACCTAAGAATGTGATGCAGAAACTAATCAGTTTGCAAAATATTTTGAACATGGAAGCATGTAAAAAACAGATCTAGGCTATTATATAAAAAAAGCAACTGCAATTACATTTGTGCATCCCTGATCTAGACTAGTTAAGAGATTGAAATATTCAGGCCACAGTTCATGAATGTTCCAAAGATTCTGATTTAACACTGAAATAACTATGAGCCACAACCAAACCAACCGGCAGTGTGACTGCAGGTTATGCCTGTTCTTATCTCTTAGGACTTCATGTGATAATTAAGCTAACATCCTTAGGAAGTAACACAATAAAATACCAGTCATGCAATTCTGAGCTTTTGCTTAGCTTCAAAAAGATTCAGTACACAGTAAAAGCTCGATCTGATTATTCAGTTCTATAGCTCAGGTGGTAACAGGTATTACAGCAATGGTACACCATCCCTAAACAATACTCCTAGGATTGCTCTACCATACACACAGATGGTGCCTGCTGGTGCTTAACCACTTAAGAGTATGCAACAGTTTCCTTACTCTTATCTGACAGTATGCAAAAATTATGACTTAGAATTTAATTCTCTAATCATAAAAACCCATCACGTAATCCTTATGCATTGTATTTCAGCCAAAGATCTCTCAAAATAGCATCCTTGCTCATCACATCTTTCAGAATTTTAAAGGTCTGACTACATAGTCCACCAAGTTGTACACTAGTTGTAGCCTGAGGAAGCACTTCCCAAGTTCACTGCCTTTGGTTGTGCCACAACAGTCCAAGTTTCCTACACACTGGTGTGCAAGAAAAACTAATTCCTGAAACTTTTTCTTCAGTGATAAGTATGTGAGATATCCTGTTACTGTAATCTAAGTTCGCCCATTGATTCAGTAAATTATATTAACAAGTTTGGATTATAATTATCAGGCCTTAAATCAATTAAATATTTACAGCATAAAATGAAGATAGCACAATCTTACACAGGTGAACAGCAGGTGTGCCTCTACCATGGCAATGAACATTGATTTATGTGTTTTGTCTCTATAAACCAGCATATATATCCATTTGAACAGTTTATGTACGTTGGTAGATAAAACTTTCATTTTTATTTTGACTCAATCCTGGCTTTGAATTACCTGATTTGACTTCAGCATATTTGTGGAGTAAGTATTTTGAGGATTATTCTGAGGAATTATTAGGGTAAAATCAAAACATAAAATAAGCAATTTTAGGTTTTGACAATGTTTTAAAAAAAAAACAACAGAGGAATTTAGCTGATGTCAAGCCCTACTTTTATGAAAGAATAAGAAGGCATGAAAGTTAAAGCAATGGATTACATTTAAGGAATGTTTCTCTCCAGGACACTGCTCACACACGCTGGATTTCTTGTGTTTATAATGAAAGATGCAGGTTAGCCCTTTATCTACAGCAAATCACCCAATGAAGAATGACTTTGCATCTGTAGCATGCCTTCAAATGTCTAGCTAGCAAATGTCAGAACTATTTGATCTGGTTTCATAAAATGAACTTTCAAGACTTTGAAAGATAGTTTACGCTTTGAAAAAGATTAAAAACTTCTGTCTTGATCTCAAATAACAGAAAAAGAATACTCACATGCTTGAGGGAAAAGGAGGTGCACTGCAGTACAAACATATAAAACCAAGCAAGCGGTCTAATGTTTTCTGGGTATGCTTTCCAGCACAAATTTAAGACAGACCTGGGCAACATAAATCCTGCTTAGTATCTCTTGCTTAGCAACACAGAATGTTTGATAACACATGGGATATTTAACACTAAGAGCCATGCACCCAGACTGGCACAGAAATGAAGAAGGAATAAAAACACTGTCTCTGTTTCCTCTTAGAAAGAGACAGCATTATCAGCTTGCTTATATGATTAAAGTTCGTGAGCACCATTTAAAATTAATTTAGGCTGAGCTTTCAGCATAGCTTCAGAACTTATGTGCACAAACCTTCTGCAAAATCACTTATATCTATTCACCAAATAAAGCAGTTCTGTCTTAGTCCAGTGTACCAAAATCCTTGCTGAAAGATGATTCTTGTATGAATTGTACCGCAGTAGCTACCAGTGCACAATCACTCACAGCAGGCACTACTGTCTTTGAGAGCAGTAGTAATAGGATGCCAGCAGTAGGAACTAACACTAGCAGCAAGCTTGGATTTATAAGCATTCAGTGAAAGAAATAATGTAGAAATTGACATTTATATTTCAGATGAGTAGTTTCTACCTAGATAAGATGCCAAAGTATGTGCAACTTTCAACCTTGCCAAATTATTGCATCTCTACCGCAAGCAGCAGTACAATTCCTGGCTTTCCAGTGCACTACCACCAGCAATTTACTCTGAGAAACAACTTCAAGCTTAATAACAAAAGGTGAAAGAGTAGAGACAGCCTGCAACCACTCTTCTATATCTATTCTGCATTTACCTAAAGAAATCATCTGGGCCTACAACTACAAGGTGATTCATGTATCTAAGGATTTTAAACCTGTACATCTTGTACCTATTGTGTACAGTAGGTACAGACAGGTACACTGTGTCTGCACTAGCAAGACACTGGGACTTACAGAGGATGAATTTAAAAAATCATGTAGCATACTGCTTGAATATTAAATGAACAAAATAGCTCCATAATACACAATAGCCAAGAAGGAAAGAAACAGATAATGAAACAAAATGTTTCCATTTGAATTAGCTGAGATTTACAAAATGAGCAGCCAAGGCCAGACACCTACATGACGCCACTTAATAGCTTTCCTACCTATGCTGGTTAAGCATGTAAAGACCTAATGCTTCTCTACATAAATATAGATAAATATCTGTACATATTTTCCAAGTAGCTACTGAAAGGACATCAGATTAATATTAGCACATTCATTAAGAAAAAGTTTAGTTATCAGTTAAAGTTATTATCCCAACAAAATTACGTTCAGACTGAAGGGCTATGTGAATTTATTCCACACTTGACATAAATGTCTGTTTATTACTATATAGACTAAGAGATAACACCATATTTAGTCAATTGATGTATTCTACTCCCATTGAAAAGCAAATATGGATAGCTGAAGACTCTATACACTTCCTATTGTTAACGTTCTCCAAAATAAAGATATGCTGTTAACAGCTTAGAAATTCCTAGAAATTTTTTCAATCCAGTAATTCCTGGAAGACAGAAAGATTCCTGGAAAGTGCTTTAAAAATCCTCAAAGTTCACAAAAATATCCCACCTCACAGTAAAAGCACCGACTTTCAGGAATTCCTAGAAAGCATGGAAAAATGCCTAAAAAGACTCTCAATCCAGGAATTCCCAGAAAGCCCTCAGGTTTCTAGAAATAACTCAGAAATTCCTAGAATGCTTCTATATCCAGAAATTTCTATCATGCACTGAAAATTCCTGTGAACTAGGAATTCCTATGTCATGTCACAGGGTACACCAAAAGCTGGGAACATTCTTGCAAGTCTCCATGTGGCAGAAAAGTACATGCCACAGAAGATGCACAAGAAACCTTGAGAGTCAGTATCCACCACTTCAAATAGGACAACCAATAGGGCTCTTTGGTTTGGTTACTTCTTGTGAAGCTTGATGAGCTTTCATAAATAGCCACATTTGGGGAGCACAAATTAATTGGAAAATGCTGTACCTAATACTTTGCTTCCCATGAAAACCAAATTCTGTATTAATTTGTCTAATTGGGAGTATATTAAGAAAAAATCCTTTCATACCTGGAGTTTATATTGTCTTTGCAATGAAGTGATGCAATTGTACAACCACAAGAAAATACACCTTCAAAGAAACACAAATTAATTAAAAATACAAAACAAAAAATAACAGAAGCCACTTATGCATGTTTGTATGTGCGTGTGTGTGTTAAAGCACTATAAAAGAAGTATAAGGCTCTAATAGATACAGGTGCACAGTGTACCCTGACACCATCAAGCTATCAAAGGTTGGAACCCATTTGTCTTTCTGGAGTGACAGGAGGATCCCAAGAGTTGATAGTACTGGAGGCTGAAATCAGCCTGACTGGGAGGAAATGGCAAAAGCACCCCATTGTGCCTGGTCCAGAGGCTCCATGCGTCCTTGGCATAGACTACCTCAGGAGAGGGTACTTCAAAGACCCAAAAGGGTACCGATGGGCTTTTGGTATTACTGCTTTGAAGACAGAGGAAATTGAGCAGCTGTCCACCTTGCCTGGTCTCTCAGAGGATCTTTCTGTTGTGGGGTTGCTGAAGGCTGAAGAACAACAAGTGCCAATTGTGACCACAACAGTGCACCGGCGGCAATGTCGCACCAACCGAGGCTCCCTGATTCCCATTCATAAGCTGCTCCGTAGACTGGAGATCCAAGGAGTGATCAGCAGGACCCGCTCACCCTTTAATAGCCCCATATGGCCAGTGCGAAAGTCTAATGGAGAATGGAGACTAACAGCAGACTATCATGGCCTGAACGAAGTCACACCACCATTGAGTGCTGCCGTACCGGACATGCTAGAACTTCAATATGAACTGGAGTCAAAGGCAGCCAAGTGGTATGCCATAATTGATACTGCCAATGCATTTTTCTCAATTCCTTTGGCAGCAGAGTGCAGGCCACACTTTGCTTTTACTCGGGGGGGGCGTTCAGTTCACTTGGAGCCGACTGCCCCAGGGCTGGAAGCAACCACTGGATGGCTGAAGTACAAATATAGGAGGACCAGGAAATTTTCCCCAAGGCTGGACAGTCATGAGTAGCAGGGTGTGTGGGATAGTATGGGCAAGTACCTAGGCCAGTAGGCCCCTCCAGTGCTTTGGAACTTCACCACTGAGCAAGTACAAAATCCATAAAAATTAGTAAAACACTTACACGAGGTGTGCTGTAGTCTTGGTCATACCAGAGAGGGACAAATCATGGCAACACGCTGGGGCTTGGCCTATCCTTGCAGAGCCCTGTTCAACACTATCCAGCACCTTCAAAGGGAAAAAAATGTTTCTCTGAGGGCAAAGCAACAGACAGTGCAGCTATGCCAGCTCCAAGCACACCAGCTACACCAGCCTCAGCAACAAGTACAGCAGCTACACAAACTCCGACCACAACAGATAGTGCACCTACTCCAGCTCCAAGCACAGCAGCTACACAACCACAGCAACAAGTACAGTAGCTCCCCAAACTTCATGGGCAATAGACAGTACAGCTAATCCAACTCCAAGTATAGCAGCTTCACCAGAGTACCAGTTCACATCAAAATCAATTGCCGCTGTACGCAATAGGAAAAGCAAACAGGCAAGAAAGACGAAGCAAGATGAAGAAATAATATGCTCACCATCAAGGACAGCGTCTGACCAGGAGTTATTAGTATGTGAATCAGAGGAAGAAGAGGAAGAAGAGATGACTTCTCAAGCCTGACCTCAACCAAGCTACAGAATATCTGAAAAGATTATACCCATCATCCAGGGGAGCACATCATCACCTGGTTGCTCCAGTGCTGGGACAACGGGGACAACAGTCACGAACTAGAAGGTAGGGAGGCCAAGCAGCTGGGATCACTTGCTAGGGAAGGGGGAATTGACAAAGTAATTGCAAAAGAGAAAAAGTCCCTCAGCCTTTGGAAGCAGCTCTTGGCAGCTGTGAAAGAAAGGTTTCCATACAAGGACAATGTTATGAGTCATTCAGCCAAGTGGACTACTCTAGAGAAAGTTTCCAGTCTCTGAGGGAATCAGCCATTGTAGAGATGATCTATCACATCAAGCTGAATAACGCAGATGTACCCACAGATCACCGCTTGGTCAGGCTGGGTATCGGTCAGCAAGTGGTGAGCGGTTGTAATCTCTTCCTTTGCTATTTCCCTTATCATCATTATTATTGGTGGTAGCAGTAGTGGTTTTGTGTTACACCTTAGTTACTGGACTGTTCCAATCTCAGCCTGTGGGAGTTATATTCTTTCAATTCTCCTCCCCATCCCTCCGGGAGCTGGGAGGAGAAAGGGGAGGAGTGAGAGACTGCATGGCAGACTAAGTTTAAACCACGACAGCATGCTTGTATGTGTGTGTGTGTGTTAAAGCACTATAAATTAAATTTAATTGGTAAAATCCAACAAATAGACTGTCATAACTGCACCCATAAATTTCTGTGTGTTTATCATATATATCATACATAGAAAAGAAAGACACCATCTTCATCCCTATAACAGGGTACACCTTTAAAAGGTTGTGGGTTTTTTATTCTTTTTGAAGCAATATTTATTCTATGGATATTGTTAACATAATGCTGTGACTAGATCATCAGCATACAACACAAAGTTTAGGGTCCAGTTCCAAGCTTTATCCCACACTTTTTGTGTACTGGTAAAAGCACTCAATGCCTATGTTTCGATTTCTTTTTCAGAAGTATGCACTGTATTTCACTGTCACCATAGCACTGGTCAGTTCATTCTTGAGCCCAGTCTCTTTTTTCCCCACCCAGGTCTGTGGGATGAGCCAAACTTAATAGGAGTAACACAGGACAAGGACTTTTGCAACCACATCCATCTATTATTAACTCCTAATTTAAGGTGCACTGGTACTGTAATGTCAGCCATTAGAACCCAGACATAGAAAACACATGATGTAGAAAAAAATGATGTCTAAGCTAAACTGAAAAAACATTTAGGTCTCATTCCAACTGCAAAGAAGGCACTTACCAACCCTAAATATTCTTTGTTAGGAGGGCCATTGAACAAAAAAGGAAAAGGAGCTGTTACAGTATGTTACATGGTGCAAATGAGAGCACTGATAAGAGGATACAGCAATGCTAATGACTACCAATAATTAATATTTAGCATTTCTAAAGCCTTTTCATCTGTAGGCCTAAAAATCTCTTCTTAAAAGCATGCAACTGCTCCTCTCTATCTAACAGATGAAGGCAAAGAGTCTCTTCAATTTATTTGTATTAAAAAAGTGTACACTGATAGTGCCTAGAGACCTGCCAAGTACAAGTCCTGTTCTTCCAGATTCTGTGCCAAGATCTTGTAATAAAATAGCTGCTGTCTCTAACAGTTTACAGCTGAAATAGGCAGGACAATGAAAAGACAGGGAGGAAGGTTTAACATGAACATGGCATAAACATACAGCCCTTTTGGTAAGGGTTATTTTTGGGGGGAGAAGGAAGACAGGTGGATTGAAAGAGATGCTAAAAGAAACATAAGCAAAAAGGGACACTGAAGGAAGAAAATGCTGGGCTAGATATTGTTTAAAAGAATTATAAGGAGAAATGTTGAATGTTTGCAAGATTAATAGAGGGGGAAAAAAAGCTGGTAAATCATAAGGCAGACTAAGTTCACCAAAATGGACAACTCTTTGCTGTTATTACATGAACAGAAGCTCCATATTTGATGTCTCCTAGCCAAATAAATGAAATAATTTTGCTGGCTCATCTCTGCAGATACTTACCCCAAAGCTGCATGATAACAAATACCCTAGCAACTCTATAAGACTGGTCTAGCAATTATGATGGCTATCTCCACTCAGTGTTCCAGGGAAATATTTCCTAAACTATACATTCAGCTAGGGAAACTAATTTGCTGGAGCAATTAGGAAGTGAATTAGACTAGACATAGAGAAATATTTCCGTTTCTTTGTATATGCATTTGTGTGCATGACTGCCCTCAAGTACAGGGGCCCTTTGATTCTCCACACTAGCGGATGTTGCACTAACCTGACAGCTTAAGAAGGCCTACTCAACTGGAAGAGGACAGTTTGATTAGACAAAGCCAATTTCTGAAGAGCTGTGGCACAGTCAAATGCCAGTTTGGAAAATGCACAAATATCCAGGATGTTAACAAAATCCCTAAAAATTATTATTCACATTACAGCAGTTTTTAAGACACCCCATACCACTTGGCACTTTACAGGTACATGTTGTAAAAAGTCTTGCCTCATACAGTGTCATCTAAACAGATATGAAAAATGGGGAAGAATGAAAAATAGAGCAACCCAGCAACTTGCTCAAGTCACCTAGAAAGCTGATGCCCAAGAGACAGAAAATAAAACCTTTAAAGTGATGGTATATTAGCTAGACAACCGGAAACAATGAAGTAGAAAAGTTTAAGAAGCTAATGTTTGCTACTGAGACATAAGTTTTAGGCCATGCAATGTATTTCTGTCCAAACTGAGCCAACTTAAACTACAACTGCAACTGAGAAAGTGAAACTACAACTTAGTTGCGAGATGAAGTCAAAACACCTCTAGAAATCCAAACTGGCACTAATGGTCAAATACTGTGAATGTGACACAATACAGACTGCTTGAATACTACAGAAAAGCATAAGTGTTTTCACATAGTGACACTGTCTGCTAAAACAGAGGTGCAACGTATAGAACTAATCATCTACATAAAACTCTTCAACATGAATCCAAAATGGCAGCATAAACTACTCTATTCGTTCCATGAAGGCACACTTCTTTTTCCTCCTTTTTTGGACAACAGATACAAAATAAAACCCCCACACCATTCCTTCCAGTAAGACTGGCAGTAAAATGGCATAGTCAGAAGGTTACAGACAGGACAAACTTTTTTCTGGAAGTCTTTGAGGAAGTTAGACTGACTGGTCATCTGACAGTGAAGGTACATTATAGATCCTCATGGAGCATGTTACTTTTGTGTTCAAAATTGTTGGAATCTGCTGAAATACTGTGTCTGATACTAACATCTACGATACAGGCAGGTCACAGACAGTTCAGAGAGAGCTATTAATAAAATGGTGACTCACAAGGAAATAGCTGTGGAACTCAAACTACCTGGGCTAACACGGAAGATATCAGCTTGTTACATTCTGTGATGACCTAATGGGAAACAAATGTTTGACAGTAGTTACTTCAGCACAGTAGAAAAAGACATTGCAAAAAGAAAGGGTGAGATGTTAGAACCAGGTAAGTTCAAATCAGAATTCTGTTACCGGAAGAGCAACCACTTGCTGAAGCCACTATTAAGTAAAGCCCCTTATCTAAGGTATAAAATATAATCTCCAAACCCACATATGTAGAAAGGAAGATACAGGCTTATCTAAAGGATAAGCTTCAATTCAGAGAAGAATCCATTCAGTAGGATTCTCTGGTTTATGAGTGCATGTTACACTGAAGACAGGAAAATGTTCAAGCTTTACAAGCTACCACAAAAGTACAAAATCTTCTGTATTTGATGGTAAAACAGAAAAATAAATCATGCCTGGACTCTAATGTGGGCCCTTGCAGAGTAAATCATATCCCTAGCATCCCAGCATATATAACATGGTTTTGCATTTCTCTACTTTGAGGCCAAATTTTCAAAGCCATGAGTGGGAGGTACATGCACAAATTCTGTTACTTGTTAACAGTGTTTCTACACATACCTTACATGACCCACTTTGGAAATCTAGCATGTAATCTCCACTTGTGTAACGTGTCTGCTGTAGGTGCAGACATGACTGATGTAAAACATTACTTCCTATCTCTTCAATTACACCAAGTAGTTTTTCATTTTCTTTTCTTGTATTAAGGTCTGTATAGTAGTTCTGCTTGTCAAGATATAAGATCTTCTACATTCCATGCTCTGATTTCCAAGGCTGTGTACGTAGAAGTGGGCTGAGGACAGCGGAAAGAATCACTTTTCCAATTATTTCACTCATACCAAAAATTACCGCATGATGATGCCTGCTTACCAACCAAAAAAAAAAATCAATTTTATATCACACTTCATTATACAAAATACATAGCTTTTCAATCTAAAGGAGGCATTAGGAGTTAAAAATGGGAGCAGTTTTCTTCTCTTTCTACATAATGTACATACAAAGAGGAAAAAAATAGATTGAAAATTTGAGGAAACAAAAATAGCAAGCCTAGCAAAGCCACATAATTGGATTAATTCAATCACTATGACATTACAGGAATAGGCTTTCTGTTTTCAATGAATTGCAACAAGAAGTGTGTCAGGGATCATTCCTCGTGTTATAATGTTTACCACAAAGTGGAAGCTTACCAGCTATTGTAATTTCACTTCACATTTTTATGTTGAGAATCCAGCAAAAGTGAAGTTTCAGTTGTTGAGTTACTTTGCCTTTTTCCCCTCTTCTGGAAAATGTATTTTTAGCTGTCAAAGCTAGAGTCAGCTGCCTCAAGAGACACCCTTGAAAAAGTCATAGGTCATCCTACCAGTACATAAATGTTCCACAATACAAATAGAACGTAATGATGTATTATTTAATAATAGTTGTCACATCTTTGGTTAGACAAATAGCTGTGCAAACTGAATATCCAAAACACGTCAAAGCTAGAGCTGGCTGAAAAATTTGTAGTGCAATACTTTTATTCCATTGCAAACTGATGGTTTTCCAAAAATCCACTGTTGTGGAAATACCTTTATTTTAACAAATTTTTTATCAAGGAAGATTTTTCATTTCTTCCATGGAATTTCTGACAAAAATCTGTATCCCATGATTCTTTATGCTGGGTCATGCCAAGTTTTTTTCCAGTCAGCTATACCATTGAGAGGAGAATCTGACTCCATTTTTAGTAGAAGAACTGAAGGTCCATCGACATTCAAAGGGTATTTAAGGCCAGATTCCAGTCCAGTTCTCATAAAATTCAGATTTCAGTCTATAACCCAGGCTGTTCAAGGCAGCACAGAATCACAACACAAGCAACTACATGCTTGCTCTGAGAATAACATGCAGAGTTCTGTGCATGACATGCAGAATAATAGTTATTAGAACAAAGGCTAAAAATGTAATACAGGTACAGACTTAGGTTTGAAAGCTCATGAGAAGAGAGGTTTACCATGTTTGCATTTATCAGTCAATCAAATAATCCAACTATAAGCATAAATAGACGACAACACCCAAAACTACTGTAGTGTTTTTCTCTTGAAATCTGTTAAACAATAAATTCTCAAAACAACTTTGTTAAGAAATAAATTATTATTTCATTCATTTCACAGATGAATAAGGGCCTGGTAAAGAAACAATCAAACTGAGATATTTCTCAGGGCAAAATCTGGAGCATTAGGTACATATTTGAAAGAGACCTTCATCAGTGGTCTCTGTCAAATGAAGTACTTCTCACCATAAATCCTATAAAAAACTTGTAGGAAAACAACATTCACATAAATAAGTGAAGATATTTCACAACTTATTCATTTTATGGCTTAATCCTTAGAAGTAAACAATACACTTTAGGAAATAAATATAGTGCCATATGGATAGGGAGAGATGAAAGACTGTCAGGAATATTGCCAAGATTGGCGTTTCTCTACAAAGCATATAGTATGTACAATGTTGCCAAAATAAAACATGGACAACTGAGGACGGAAAAATGTCTGGGCAGACTGCAGCAAAACAAGAAAAAAATATACTATACTGAGCAAAGATAAAAGAGAGTAAAGAATGAATCCAATAATCACAACCTAATAAATTCTCTGTTATTAATTTTTATATTTGAAAATTAACATTCAATATCCAAAGCTGCCTTAGAAGTATAAATTTTGGTTCTCTATGTGCCACCATTTCTATAACGTGATCAACAAAAAAATATTTTTGCAAAACACCTTTTGTAAGCATTTGGTCAATGAGTGTTCCTTTCAAGCTTTTGACAATGGTAATAGTGTTTCCACACTTGGATTCAGTACAGGATCATTGTTAGTCTTGAGGGTAAAGGGTCACTATAGCTTTCTGTATGATTTGTATCTATGCATACTTCTCCTTGTTTATATGAAAACTCTTTGGTAGAATGGCTTAAAATTACTCAACTGAACAACCAAAACCAGCTAGCCTAAACAAAGACCATCATCCAAAAAAAAAAAGAAAGACTGCTCCAGCATCTGTACAATTATTAGCCATCAACTCAACAGGGCTGTAAGTACAAATGGGTGTCCAGCTCATATGCTCATCACAGCTCTTCAAGACATTCACCAGCTGTTACATGACAGGGAAAGGTCTCCCTCCCCCTACAATTGAAATTACAGTTGTTGCGTGGCTATTGACAACTAGTAGCCATAAACTCACAGATTTGTGTTATTACGTTACATATGGTTTGCCAATAATTACATGAAAAAGTTGAAACATGGATGCTTATAACTGAATTGTTGTAGTCCATATTGAGATGCCCAAATAAGTAACGAGGAATTCAAACAGTTAAGGACCTAAATTTTCCCATTTTCATTAGTAAAACAGTTGAAGAAACCATTGGAAGAAACACATGCAATGCTGTTTCTTGCACTTCATATCTTGAGGCATGTTGCTGTCAGCATATCAAAGTGCTTTATTTCATATTGACATCGACTTTGTATTATAAAGAAAGAAACTACTCCCTTCCTCCTTCCTCTGCCCCAGCCCCTCTCAAAACTAACATATGCCAGAGGTTCTGGAATAAAGCAAAAACTCAAATGCCACTTCATGGTCTAGAAAATATAGTCAAACTATTTCTTAATAACTCATTATAGATGAGGGAATTAGCCTGCACCATGCCTTTGTGCATGTCAGCATTTCCTATGCTTACTCAAATATACAGATCATGCGATATGGGCTGCTGAGGAAAAGGAAGTATCATTGCAGCTTATAGGTAAAACCATATTTGTCAAGGGCTGCTATGTTATACCTGCTTGTACAAATCAATTAGAGAGAAAGTCTCATCCCTTAAGTCTCTAAGTATGCAATGAATGCCTCCTTCAAAGTGCTGAGCACTGTCAGTTTGTGAACTTAGGATACATGGTACCTTCCATCACCTGTAGTAAGTTTGTTTGCAATGCCAACTCAATTTGCAAATGGTTATTACTGTCTAAGAAACTGCTGATCCCAGTTTCTTCTTAGGACATCTCTGCCAGCAGAATGAGACATACATGTCTTCTTCATCCACTTTAGTACATCAAGTCAATTTTAAGCACTCAGGAAGAGAATTTACCTAAGCTGATTTACTTTACACTAAACCAGATGATGACCACACACATTCTGTTCCACCTGCAGGAATTCTAGCACAGCAACCTCCAACAGAGAGACAGCTGGAGAGAAAGCATGGGGAGTGAAAGGGGAAGAGACAAAAATGACAGGAAGGTCTTCAACCTCTCCATCTAGAAGTAAGCATCTGGCTATGCCCTTAGGTTCTCAGAAAAAAAAAAAACAACCAATTTTTCAGTCATTGCACAAGGCAGAATGACTTAGCATATAACACTTCAAATGCTTACAAAAAGAGTGAGAAAATTACTCTAAATCTTTCTTAATACAGCTTACAAAAGATAAACATAATGAACCACTTAATTACATTCCTTATTCTCATCGATTTAGTGCTGAACTTGGAAAATCCTGCCTAAATCCTGCATCCACATAAAGAAAATAGGGATCAGAGTAATTAAACTCACTGTTGTGGCCAGTTGCTGTTTCACAGATTCTTGTTTAAAGGTTTTTCAGTTTTGGTTTTGGAAGACTTTCTTTTTTCTTTTTTGGGGGGGGGGTAGCTCTACAAATAAAAAGCCTTGCTTAGAATTTTCCCTGAAATATCAGAATATCTTTGTCTTAAGAATCTGCTGGAGTTAAGCATTTGGGTTCTGAGCATTTCCAACATTATCAGGTTAGAACAGAACAAACAGACGAAAGTCTGACATCAGCACACTTCCCAGCAGGATACACTACATTTTCATTAGAATCTTTGAGCTTGAGATCAGACACAGGGAAAGATTAAAACAAATATGAATTTAATCAAGGGATTCTACTTTCCTGGTGTGGGAACAGGAACATGCTGACATAAATAGAGGACGAAGCACTAGGGCGTCTGAAACAAATCAAAGACAGCTTGCTTACCACTAACTGCTCAGATGATCCATATCATAACAACAAAAAGAAAAACAATTATTTATTCTTTTTGATGTTGCTGCTCAGAAGTAACTTCCTTTTTGAAGACAGCAGGGTCAAAGCCAAGTTATTGTTTTTGCTTGAAACTTTGTCAGTGAGGGACTAAAAGTTATTAGGTATAACTTACTTCAGGGATTTATGTGGGAAAGTTAGAGATGTTCATTTCTTGTGGGTAATAACTTGGGGAAAAAAAAACTAATTGTAAAATGAACTAAAATTTCATTGTTGTTATGGAAAATCAGACCATTAAAGAAAAAAATACAGCAGATAATGCATTGAAGCCTCCTAAAATAGATGGTACACAGCCAGCTCTCAGCCAGCACTAATGGCCAAATGAAGCCTAGATACTGTATAATGCTGAGAAGATCCTGTGGTTAGAGATAAGTATGCTCAGCATTTGCAAATGAGTGGGTGCACACAAAACTCAGAGATATTTTCTAGAGAGCTGCAGATTAATATATGGTCATCAAAGGGTTTTTTTTTATCTAATAGTCACTGCAACTAATAAATCTAATTAGAAGGACAAAGCTAAATGAGATAGGCAAAATAAACTATCTGGAAGATGACAGATCTGGTGATTTGAAAGAGTGTTTTCTAATTTTTAAGATCCATTAAGACTCTGTCCTCAACCTTATAAAAGACACAAAGACAAATCCTGCCCTGAAGAGTATATATGTTAAATTTCTACTCAGGAACAGAAGAGTTCAGATTTGCACAACATACGGGCATCGTTGTTCATAATGTGCTTTTTAAGTATATATTACTGCCCTATTTTACAGATGAGGAAAGTGACGTTAATGTTTCAAGTAGGAAAAGAATCCACAGAGTGCTTGGATCTCAAATGGAGACACATTCATTTTGCCTTATAGCTGCAAAATTATGTGGCATTGATACTCAAGAAAAGAAACCCAAAACATGAAACCCAAAACATGAATTCCAACTAAATGGAACTGCAGGTTCTCACAACTTCACATGCCATGCAACTTATTTTATTTGCAGTTGATGTCAGATATTTGGAGCTTAACATAACTTCCTGCAGCTACAATACTGCAGCCATCCTCCCACTCCTACATATTATAAGGGGACAGAGCAGGTGCAGAACTATCATATGCTTACTTTATTGTGAAGGGAAATCAAAGCAATAATGTATTAGATTACAATCTCATTGCATTTACTATGCTCAAAAGTCAACGATAAGGGGATTTCACACCAAAATGGAAACTCAGTTACAACTTGAGTTAACATGGAACCTAGCCACAAACCCCATTGGGTACACTAGCTCCAAAACCAGATCACAGCTTTTCTGCGTAGGCAAAACTGGAGTGGAGGCTACCAGCCCAACAGGAGCTATTGGTAGTGATACAGTGAAGCTGACATACTTCAAGAGTGAAAATGTTTTTCATTCTGTATAAGAATAAAAAGAAAATCTAAGTTCATTTCATAAAGGAGAAGCTGGAATCCATATGACACACAATACCTAGTGGCAAACTCAAACCAGCAAGCTCCATGGCAAGTATACACTTAAACAAAACACATCCTTTGGAAGCCAGAATCTAGTGTTTCTGCTCTTCCTAATAAGTGCACTGATTCTTATACAACATTTCCCAACTAATTAATTCATGAACCTATAAATATTAAACGTAGCAATTTTACAACTCCAGATCAAAACATCAAAAATGGTATCTAAGAAAACATTAAAGATTTTTGTTTGAGATAAAAAGATTTGACAAACAAAAGAAGCACAAAGCTGACAAGGACACTGTAGGGACTTGGAGATAGACCTGGTGAGAGAAAGAAGGTGCCTGTGAGGCAAACTTCTAGAAAATGTTCCTATTAGTTTGATTTCCATGAGAAGGAAGGGCAAGACCACAAAATACAGACAGACAACTGAAAACAAAACCTGAAGAAATTGCCTAAAATCATAATAGGGTCAATTAATACCTTGAACATCAAGGGAATAGGGTGTCTACAGCCTTTGGGAGGAAAGAGAGCCATAAATGAAGAGCAACCAAAACATGCAAGTAACAATAACTGGAAGCTTTTTATCAATAATAGGAAAGATGTTTGAAATTCAGTCAGTATACCTGTTTGATAAGGGCCAAGCCTAAGTATAACCTGGTGGTAACACTGCAACATGGGCCTTCTTTTTCTGTCAGAAAGTTGGAAAGGCAGATGCCCCTGCATCTGCTATTCCAGTAAAGTATCCCTTTTCCCTGCACCTGATTCCTCTCTTTTCTCCAGCAGGAGGGATACTGCACTGATGATGAGGACACGACCCATGACACAGAGTAGCTAAATTAGAAAACAAACTTCAAATACCTGATGGGGAATATACTAGGGGTAAAAAAGAAAAAAGAAAAAAGATCAGTATTGAACCCCAAGAAGCTACATGTCAGCAAAGCAGACCAGAACTGTTTTAGAAAATGCAGAGTTAAAAGAGACAGTGAGGAAGGGACAAGAACCATGCTGATGCAGATGATGCAGTTCAAAATACAAATACAGAGGTAAACCAAACGCTTATTTTTAAGAAGGTATTTTCTAAAAATTAGTCCCATTTTCAGTGTCTAAACACAGGCTTCATGAGCACATCGGCAGTGATTTTTGGAGACAAAGACTAGAAACCTGTCATACAATCCAGACCACCATACCAAGTCTGGCACTACTGACAAACAATCCCTCAGTTGGCCCACAGATGTGATTTAGGAAACTTAAACACATTATTTGGCCAAACTGTTAAAATCTTTCATTTTTGATATATCTAATGCCATTAAGAATGTTACAGACTGCAGCAGAGTTTGGAAATGTTTTTTAATTAACATTTACATTGTATGAGGAAAATGCAGGTCCTTACAACAGCTGGACTCAGCAGGTTCCATTTCACCTCCACAGAGAGTGAGAGCAAATTAAAACACAAAACAGCAAACACCTAAATATCACAACCTGATCAGCTCTTAGATAGTGAAGACAGTCATACAGTGAATACTTACAATACTAACAGCATCTGGAACAAGATGCCTGGGGAAACTGTAATGGACGTGTTTAACAAAAGCAATAGTTCTTTTTGTGTGATCCATAACAAGTGTTAATTCCAGTGACTTCAGAAGTCACATGACGTACCTGTGTGAACTTTGGAACAGAGTGCACCAAAAATATTTGAAGGCAAGATTGCCTGGAGTTGGTACACATAGTACAACCCAACACTGTATTGAGATGCTTACCCCAATTCCAAAAGCTGTTTTAATTATGACTGAATTATGACTGAACCAACACACATCACTGCTCAGTAAAGCTAATTCATTCAGACTTGCATCACCCAGATATGGCTGTAATTGCTCCTGGCTATACAACTAGCACAACTAGCACAGCTGGTGCTCTCTTGGGGATTTCTGTGTTGTGCTCCACTGTACACCACAGACTTTCCAGTAGCTTGTCCATGCTCCACCTCATGACTGACTATCACAATTTAGATTGTAGATTACACAGCTTCAAAACACCACAGTCACTGACGACTCACAGAATTCAAATTCTGACATCTGTTCTTTAGCTGGTGTGCTCCTGAGCACAAATCAGCACTTCTGTCACAGCTTGATCAGATGTTGTCATTTAGGAAACACAGGACCAAAAATCATCCTGGCAAAAATTTGCACAATGTCATTTTTTAACTCTAGCTTCCCTTGAGACATAGGATCTTGCCCATGTTCTTCATTTAATTCCCAACACAGGAAACAAATTTTTTTCAATCATTTCAGCAGAACTACAGAATACAAGATTCTGCTTTTCAATTCTGAGCTATGGCAGTGTTCCCTGCAACACATTCAATAGGAAGCATATCTCCATTATATGTGATGCACAACAGCAGAAAGCAAAGGAAGGGGTGAGAAAAATGAAGACTCTTGGCCTGCCTATCCTTTCCTTTTAAAAAGTATAATTAGTCACCTTACTACAGGTCAGCCCTTGAATAAGAAACACAGCCCATATTAGAGATCCCTGAGCTAGCCCTGAATGACTTGCTGCACCTATATTGCACAATCCTGTGCAAACATATTAGCTTAGATTCATATAGCTACCTTAGCAGGACCCTGCAACCTGAATACAAGACTGAAAATCCACCTGCGCTTGGCAAGAGATCTCTGATGCCTTCTGTAGCATAGGTCACATGAATCCAGAATGGGAAGTATTATACTTGCTGACACAGAGGGCTGAATGAAGGGGAGGAAATGTTAACTGAAGGAAGCAAAGCAAAATTAGAGAGGATGTCTCGCAGAAAAGAACTCTGAAGAGACAGTAACTTCTCCTGGTTCATCTCCACACTACTCTGTAAGCTTTCTAATACATAGGATGTGAAGAACACGTACTCGTGGCATAGGAAGGCAATGAAGAAGCCACAAGCACTTGTTAAGAACTAATCAAACAACAAGACAACACAAATGTTATGAAAAAAGCATTTTCAGTTTAGTTATAATAAGAAAGATCTGAGCTGGCTATTGGTACGAAGAATGAAATTTGAGAAACTGTGGCAAAATAACCTACTCACTCAACTCAACCTGTATTCCACTACAAGCTACAAGAACATTCCCATGCAGGACATGTGCCTGCCTAGGAAAAAGGCCATCCTTACTGCAAATATGACTAGCCAGGGGGTTATATGAATTGCTTCATCTGCTCAAACAGGTTTCCACACAGTAGAATCTAAATACATTTTTGGTAGATTCATTTCAGGTAAGAAGAAGATTCTGTAACAATTATTCTGACAAAATAAATGCACAACAATGTCCATTACTGCAACAGTATAAACAACTGACATTTATGTGCCCTACTGTGAATAAAGCCCTCTACAATCCTTTTGAAAAGTCACATGTGAAATATCTGATTGTATTATTTTTCCTTTATGAGCTCTTCTTACTGACTTCTGAGAGAAATATTTTTATTTATTTGCAAAGGTATGAATGTAGAAATCCAAACAAAAAAAAAAATTATAGGTTGAAAGCTTATAAATTTATACCTGTGATTAGATTATAACTGTATAAATTATATGTTCAATAACAACTTTTCTAATTATTTCTACATCCTCAGTATCATTCCATCATTATCAGAGTACAGCTCAGCTTATTCCACAGAATCCAGAGCCCGAATTCTGCACTTCAGGATATCTACTTAGCACCAGTTCAGCACTTCCCTGCACTGTAGTAAGGAATTCTCTTATACTTCTGATATTCTAGAAGAATCATCTTATTTTCTTATAGATATCCTTTCAAATTATATATGTGTATGCTATATACATATATTTATATACAAATAAAATGTAAGACTTATATATAGTCTTATATCTAGTAACAATCTCTGGCCATAGCATTGGTTTCCTGGGAGCTCTAATAGAAGGTTATAGTAAGGTTCATTGAATCCAGCTGACCTAGGATTGGTAAAATACTTAGATTATACAGTTATATATATGCAAATTGCACTCTCATCAAGGATTTTATTTCTGTATCTACATTAAGCACTCAAACTCTGTAAAGGATTGCTGAAGTTAGTCACAGATAGGAAATGCCAAGAGAAAAGATGCTTGTGTAATCCTGAGACAAACTACTATGCTTATAGCACAATCTTTGATTACATGATTAAATGTCCTGAGTATCCTTTGCTCTTTGAGTGCACATTATGAAAATTTTTGGCTTACTTTGATAAGGATTAAATGATTGATTTTATAGCTCTACATCTTCTGGAGCACTGCAATCTAGCTCCTCAATACATAGCGAATATTCATTGTCTTACTGGATTTTTTTCTGTGCTGCTCATCACCATAGTAATTGTTTCACAAATTAATTATGTCTTCCTAATACTATACTGAGACATAACACAGGAATATAAGAAAATCACCAGAGGCTGTGGATTCTTAGAACTGAAAGGCCAACCCCAAATAAATAATGTCACTAACTGAGGTGAGATTAAAAGGTAGGCAAAGGGTGATAAATGATTAAAGAAGAGGAGGAGTCTTTAAAACTTACAGACTGATAGCCTTTACATGCTCCAGAAGTTGCTGTTTCCTCAGTTTCTTAGCCCAATCTTCTACTATAATAGCATATTTTGCTATTTTGACTGATCAACTGAAGTCCACGCTAAAAGAAATGTGGATAGGCCAGTCTAAAATAATCTTACTTCAAGCATACCCATTAAAAAATATGAGCAATGAAAAGTTATTAGCTTTATGTACATGACATCACAGGGGCAAGGTAACAACTGAATATTTCAAAGAAAAGTTTAGGCTCTCAAAACTTCAAACAACGTTTGTGACTAATTGGACAACAGTTTCTACAAAGTGTCTTGCAAGAAATACCAAAGTTCCAGTAGAATGCATCTTTTTTGATTCTGATCAGGAAACATCAGTCAATAAAAGCCAAACATACTGGTTCCTGTTATGTTTCCTCTCTAGTTTCTAGATGAACTATGAGCAGTTTTAGTTGAATAGATCTAGAATCCATCTATATGTTCCATCTTCATGAAAGGAGTGATAAGAACAAAAGTATTTTCATCCTGCGGTAAAACTTCAGTATAGATTTTGCAACTTCTTCATTTCTTTCTTACATACACATACTGAGAAGCAGTGTACTTTGCACAAGGAACCCTCCACATTTTTCCTCTTTTCTACAGGCAAACAAAATACCATAGTGATGATGTCACATAAAACCCTGAATCCTTGTATTTTCTTTAGTTACCCTTGTGTTTATCTATTTCCATCCATTTCTACACCCCACCAAATATGGCAAGCTTGTGACTGATTTTGATTAGGACTTATTTCTACACTGTTTCTTTAAATGAGCACCTTAGAAGATAGGGCAAGAATTTTGATATGCTAAGGTATATGGCATCTGGTTTTGTTTGTTTGTTTGTTTTAATTTTAGAAGGGCTTTTAAAACCAGCAAGCCTATGTCACTGAACCAGAAACAAAGCTGTAAAGAGAAGGAGATAATACAGGCAACTATTTGCTAATGAATATTCAAATGAACAGCTACAAGGTCATATTCAGAATATTGTAAATGTTACCATAAGAAGAATGTTTAATTGTTCAAATACACATGCTTTTAAAGATTCCTCTTAACTTGCTCCATGAATATCAACACTTGAATGGACACTCTGATAATGTGCATTTAATTTTCCCACATGCAGAATCTGAATTATCCATTCTCCTCAATTTACTAGGAGTGACCCTAAATGTATTGAAACTAGCACAAAGAAATT